>NC_079251.1:0-300000 GCF_029542925.1 Malassezia vespertilionis | reverse complement strand
GCTCGCATTGGACCATGCCGAAGCGGCGGACAAGGTGGCTGAAATCATTATTGCATCATTACAGATTGTTTCCACCCCCATTCCTCGTAAAATTGCCCGCTTGCACCTCGTGTCTGATATCTTGTACAACAGTGCAGCACGCGTACCGAGCGCATGGAGATACAGAGATGCATTCAGCACACGTCTGCTCCCTGTCTTTACACACTTTCGCGCTGTGCTCCAATTGCTGCCAACGCAAGAAGAGGCAGCGTGTGTTCAGCGGCAGATATTTCATGTATTGGACTGTTGGGACGCATGGTTGGTCGTTTCGCCGGCATTTGCCGCAGAATTGCGACGTGCGATAACGGCAGAAGGCTAGACGGGGAACGCCTGGAGTCCAAATGGAAGTATGTACATAGTCACGGTGAGGGCGATGCTGAATACGATACCACGTAATAGACTCTCGTAGCCTTCTTCCGCCACCATCTTCTGGAAGCAGTCGACAATGCCCGTGTAGCGCTCGACGGGCGAGGCACCAAAGAACGCTTCGGCGTTATTGTCGGGCTCATCGCAAGGGCGCAAAGCAATCACCGGCTCTGTCATCCGTGCGTCCTCCTCGACGGTGATACACGTTTCTGTGTCATGCTCCCCAAGCGCTGGTGCAGTCTCCGAATCTTCTTCCGCCTCGTCTGTGAAAGGCTCGGGCTCTCTTGTGGCACGCACTTCTTGCGGCGGGGCGGCCGTAGCCTGGTGGCTCACTGCAGAAGGGCCTTCTGGCTGTGCTTGCTGAGCGAACGCAATGTGCAGCGGCTGTTGGTCCACAGGACGCTGGGTAGTGAGCCGTACGGTGATGCATTCTAGTGGCACGACTGCAAACTGAATGGCCATGCACCAGAGCAGGAGCAACGTATAGCCAAACATGGCCGACATGGTCGATTCCGAGGTCCGGCCATGGAAATCGTCCTTGTTTGGATCCGTCAGCCCGGGCTCGTCTGGGATCCAGTCGTTGAAAATGACAAAGCCAATCGCCATGGTAGCGTACTCAATAACGGCGACACGGAGCAACAACGCCGGGACGACGCCAGGAAGCAAGTACAAACGCCAAGGCTGCTCGTACTCTTCCTTGCACAGAATCTCCCGCAGGCTCGACCGGAATTTGAACCAATCCAAGCGGCGGGGATGAACAATGGTGCGTTTCAACACCACGTCAAAAGGGAGCGAAACCATAGCAAGGATCACTTTGGATACCATTGTCCGGAACGGTGAGAAGGCTGTATATTGCTCATCTCTCCCAAAGTTTCCAGAGCGCGCACTGTAGATAGCGACCAGTATGGTCGGTATCGCAGTGATAAACCCGCCGACGGCAAGCACTGTACTTCCTTTGTACAGGCCGCGCCAGCCTTCCAATCTCCGCACACGAGCCATCATGGGAAACACACCGCGCACGACAGGCCCGATTTTAGCAGACGATCGCTGTGCACGCAAAAACATCGACCGCAAGACAGATCGCTGCTCGAGCTCGTCTTCGCGGCCGTCCAAGAGCACATTGTCCAAGGACACAGCCATGGGCAAGTAGTTTGCACGCAGTAACGTGAGTGTACCGACGAACGGTATTATGATCGCAATGGTTAGCCCAATGCTGACCACGGTGCTCACCAAAGCGACAAGCACCACGGCAGCGTAGACGAAAAACCCGCCTTCAAAGCCCATTCTCAGTGGTCGTGGCCGCTTCGTCCGTGCACGCGGTGTCGCACTCCTCAATGCCACGTGGCATCTGCGATCCGGTGTGGACATGGCTGTAGAGAAGGGGACTGTGTCGGGATGCTGTGCAGAGATGGAATGGAACAGGGTATATACTACTGCGTATGGCCTTTTAGCGTTTTTCGTGCATTGTACGATGCACATGAGATGGTGATCAGGGCTACAATTAGGACTACGCCGAGGCCCAGAGCCACGGAAATGCCCACAATCGGGCCCGTCGATAAAGTGTGATGCTTCTGCGGGCCTGTACTCATCGCCAGTGTCATGGGACTCGGGAAAGCATGCGATGCGGGGTTATGTTCATGCTGGTGTCCACTGCTTGTGTATTTGTGCACAGCGGGCAGAGTCGTGATGCGATGCGTATGACCTCCAACGTCTGCGTGTGTCGATGCAGAACGTGGCGCGCAGAAAATGGCAATGGCGAGCCCAGCACGCCAGTGCATGCTCTGCGCCAACCGACGCGTCTGCGCGTTTCGCATAGCGCGCCTGTCCCTCCTGTGCCACGGAACGAGGAAGGCCTACCAGGGTTGTGCACGTGACGCACCCGCCGGTTGCAAACTGCGCCGCTGACCAATTGCTTTGCTAGCAGCGAACCATGCTGATTTCGGAGCTGTGTGTGCGACGTATCGCCGTTTCAACTGCCCAGCCCCTTTGTAGTGGAGTACAGCGTCGTGCTCTGCACGTTTCGCGTACCGTCTTTGGCGAGCATGCTCCCAGCTCTGCTGCGCAGACTGCTGAATACCCCCAGGAAGGTATGTTTTTGCAAAACGGCCTCTCTTACCCACAGGCTTCAACTCTTCGCTCTGGAAATACGGGATACTGGCGGGTGTCGGAATTTTCAGTTATTACCGCTTTGCAGGTGCAGCAAAAAGGGATTCCGAAGAGGAGAGTCCAGTGACGCAATACATTTCGGGGCTCATCACCCCCACCAGCGAGTTGGCGTCTGCAAACCAGGAGCACCTCGATTGGTCCCTGAAGAAAGCCGATGCACAGCTTTTGGTTCAAGATGCCCAGAAGCCGCCGGCACACCAGATGATGTACTTGCCGTGCGTATCACACATGCATACAAGAGCTAACAACAGTGCGTTTGAACAGTATCCCTCTCGTAACTTGCCTGTTGGTGGCATGATCGATGTATCGAACATGAAGTTGAACCCCGAGCGTGTGTAAGTAGGATACAAACATTCGGTCGGTGTAATTCAACATGCTTTTGGTACATACAAACGCGGATTCCGTCCGGCACCACACCACGAGTGCAAGCTATCAGTGCGCCTCTATCTGCACCGCGTCTGTACTATGTAGCGTCCGCGCGCGTACCTAAAGGCTACTGCGCGGCCTTGGCAAGACGATGCTCAGCATACTTCCCATGCACTGCCAATAATTGCATTTTTTTTTTGCGAGCACAGACGTTTCTCATCGACCATGCCCCCAGCCAGGCCACGGCTTTGCACGTCGTTTGAAAAGGGCACCGCGATCCAGCCCTTTTACTCGGGAGGCTCGGTAGCGATTACGACGGATGGCGCGTGGATCGCTGCGTCCTTCGGCTCAGAGGTCACGATCGTCGACGCTGCATCTTCTCAGCTCTTGAAACGCATACCCGGCGTACGTTCTTCTGCGCACACTGACAACAGGACGGCGAAGAATTGAATAGCTTGGCTATTTCGCCGAACAACGCACTCCTTATTACCGCGTCTCGCTCGCTTGCTCTGCATATCTACGCACTTCCCCACTTGGATCTTGTTCGCACAGTGAGCCGCACGCACGACTCGCCCATCGCCGTCATGGCGGCGGACCCTACGTCGAGCTTGATAGCTACAGGAAGCGCTGATGGTGCTGTTAAAGTGTGGGATATCAAAGGCGGCTACTGCACCCATGTCTTTCACGGCCACGGAGGCGTAATCAGTGCCTTGTGCTGGAATGTGCGGACCACCACGCATGGCCGCACGGTAGAGCTTGTGACGGGCTGTGTAGACGGAAAGATGCGTGTGTGGGATTTGCAGGCGCCGTCCAAAGGCGCTGCCAAGCCCGTTTCTGTGCTCACGGGCCATGCCGGAGTCGTGCGTGGGATTGCGGTCAGTACCGACGGCCAGACGCTGGTGAGCGGCGCGCGCGATCAGACGCTGGTCTACTGGGACAGAAAGGGCGACCGGTGGCAGCGAAAAGAGATTACGATGGCGGGCGAGCGCATCGAGTCGCTCGGATTTCTCACCGAGCGCCTCTTTTACTCTGCTGGCTCGCTCGGTGCATTGCGTCTTTGGGACGCGACCACGGCCCAAGTCGTATCTTCCCAGCTTACAGAGGAAGTGCCGCAGGACGCTGACGAAGATGACATGCGTGGACTCACCGATGCGCTGTATGCGCCTGCACAGCAGCAGCTCGTCGCCGTCACGGCGACACAAGACCTTGCGTTTGTAGAGGTGAACACAAATCCACCCTCGTTTTCCTTGCGCCGCCGCTTGGTCGGATACAATGACGAAATTGTGGACATGGCCTTGGTCCGCAGCAACGACACGCAGCAGCTCGCCGTGGCGTCCAACAATGCACAGATACGCCTATTCAAGCTTGATACCCAGGACCAGAATGTCGAATTACTCGACGGTCACCGCGATATGGTGCTCAGTGTGGACGCTAGCGGCGACCAGCAGTGGCTGGCGAGTGCGTCCAAAGACCGCACTGCGCGAATCTGGACGCACGACGGCGAATGGCGCTGTGTGGCCGTGTGTGAAGGCCATGCGGAGAGTGTCGGTAGCGTTGTGATGGCACATACGCCAGCAGGACTACCGCCGTTCATGGTCACTGCATCGCAGGACCGCACGGTAAAGGTCTGGGACCTGTCGAGTGTCCTGGCGACCGACCAAGAGCCAAAAAAACTTTCCTCTTTGTACACGCTAAAAATTCACGAAAAAGATATCAATGCAGTGACCATCGCGCCGAACAATGCGCTGCTGCTCACCGGCTCGCAAGATCGAACAGCACGTGTGTTCCAACTGGACTACCAACGCGCGACGCGCGCCAACAAGCAGCCAAATGTGCGTTTGCATCCGTTAGCCACCTGCCGCGGCCACAAACGCGGCGTTTGGTCTGTCCATTTCTCGCCCACGGAGCAAGCGTTTGCTACGGGCTCGGGCGACCAAACGGTGCGGCTCTGGAGCTTGAAAGACTTTACCTGTATTCGTGTGTTTGAAGGCCACAGTGCGAGTGTGCTGCGCGTCAAGTTCCTTCCTTTGGGCACACAGCTTGCGAGTGCGGCGAGCGACGGGCTTGTCAAGATCTGGAACGTGCGTGAGGAAGAGGAAGCCACCACGATCGACGCTTCGGACGACAAGATTTGGTCGCTCGCCGTGCGCGCTGCACACGAAAACGCACCGCTGCAGCTCCTTTCCGGCGCCGCAGATAGCACCATTGTCTCCTGGGTCGATACCACCGAAAAAGTACAAGCGGAGCGTGCTACGTCTGCGCAGGAGGCCGTGGAGCGCGAACAGGCATTCTCCAATCTGCTTGTGCTCAAAGACTACAAGAACGCGATTGCGCTCGCCTTCCAGCTCAATCAGCCGCGCCGCCTCTTTGCGCTATTTACGCAGATCGCAGCTTCGCGCCCCGAGCAGGATGCGATCGAGTCCATCCATCGATTGCTCGCCAACGCGCTCGGCACCGCGCAGGACGGCGCGCCTGCGACGAGCATTACTGGCCTCGCTGCTGTGGACCAAATTGTAGCTGCGCTTCCACAGGCACAGGTGGTGCAGCTGCTGGGATACGTGCGGGATTGGAACACGTCTGCAAGGACTGCGCCGATTGCGCAGCTCATACTGCACGCGGTGGTGCGTCTGCACAGTGCAGATACCTTGCTGAACGCATTTGCACAGGCAAAGCGTCAAGAGGACGGCAAAACAGCGCCGGGTCTTGGCGCGCTGCTAGAAGCGATGGTGCCCTACACGGAGCGCCACTATGCACGCGCCGATCGTATGCTGGTAGAGAGTGCCATGCTAGAGTACACTGTTCAAGCGATGGATGCACATCTCGGCATGGGCGGCGACTTGGAAGAAGAAGCCGACGTAGCTATGGAGCTGTAGGCTAGCAGATAGCCGCTACGCTAGCTGCATACTTTGGCCATGCACAAAGCGCCCAACGCCCCACAGACGCTCTAGCGTCTAGATAGCGGGGCGCCTCGGCCACGCCACGCAGTGCAGCCGCAAGCGGCTCGTACCCCTGGCGCGCGCCGAAAAACGCGCCAAAGGCAAAAAAGCCGAGCCATTCTATGGACGCGCGGTGAAGCGTGCACGTTGTTTCTTTGTGCAGTGTCGTGGCGAGCTTTGCCCTCGCCGTCATCATTGGGTATGTCATGCGCACTGCATGGCGAATCGCACGCAAAAGCAGCCGCGGCAAAACGATTCGGGGGCGCATCGCGCGGCAGTAGGCGTGCAATTTTGCCGCGGCGAGCGCAAAGCCTTCGAGCACGTTGGCATGCATGCCCTGCACGGTGTTCAGATCCGTGTCCATGTACAAGATATGAATCCGCGCGCGCATGGCGTGCAGCAAGCGGTACACAAGTGCCTCGCCCGGTCGCGTGCCTGTATGTACGGTGATGGTATCGGCCAAATGGTGCGGATAGCGTGCGCGGTCGGCGGTGACGGCCAAGGTGCGGGGATGGATTTCGTAGCCGCACCACGGGACAGGCGCATCCGTCCCGATTCGCGCAAAGCGCGCGCCGCCGCAGACCACATCGAAATTCACGAGCGTCTTTTCGCGCGCGATAAAGCAGCCGTGCTTGGGGAAGCCTTCGTGGAGCGCTGTGCAGAAGTGGAGTGCGGATGCGCGGGAGGTTGTGAGCAGCAAGAAATCATCCGTGTAGCGCATCAAACACCCTTCCACATCCTTCATGTAGCGTCGCTCAACGTCTGCAAGAAGCATATTGCACAAGGCTGTAGAGAGGATGGAGCCCTGTGGGATTCCACGGCGCTGGCGGTACACCGTTCCATTGAACCGCACCAGACTCCGGGTAATGTGCGACTCGATCTGCTGTAGGACCTGCGTGGCATCGACCAGTGCATACGCAACATGGTCGACCAATACAGCATGCCGTGCGTTGGGCTTGGTCGAGAGAAAGGTGGGGTACTCGGCGTCGAGCGTCGCGCGGCGCACGCTGCTCCGCGTCACACGCCCAATCCCGAGTTTGAGCTGCGCGTAGCGCTGCACTACATACTCTTGCTGCTGAGACAGCATCGCGCGCACCAGACGCAGGAGGCTGGCATGGTCGAGGGAATCAAATGCGGCGCTGATATCTGCGCGGACAATGTAGAGGGGTGGGATGTGGCCGTGCGTATGGAGCAGCGATGCTTTGTACTTGCGCAAGCGCACGTAAATATCGTTTGCCCCGTGCACTGCATTTCCGTACATTTCCGGACGCCGCGACGCTTCGTAGGCCATAATATCAAACGCATTCTGGAGGCGCACATTCACAGGCGTGCCCTCGTTGGTCCGCCGCTTCAAGTTCACAATGGGGCGCAGGGTATATTCTTTCGGGAGCATGCGAATGGGGTTCACAATTTCCCCACGTCCGAGCCGCGGGACGCGCTCAAAGAGTGTCTCGCGGAGACGCTCGACGAGCGGCGCGCTGATCCGTGTCCAAAGATCCTGGCGAAAGTAGAGCACGCGCTGCTTGAATGCAGCCGCTTCGGTAGCATAGAACGTCGTGCGGAGGAGGGGAAGCACGAACTGCTCCACAATCCAATAGACCATCTCGCGCACCAGTTCTTTGCGCTTGGCCTGCTCGCATGGAGGAACACGTGTTTCCTTGCCGAGCCATGCGCAGTCGTTCGTGCGGAAATGCTGCAAGGCATCGTGCATGTGCAGTCGCTCGCCGCGGCGTGCACAGACAAGGCGCGTGGCCAGCGCAACAAGGACGCTGCGATTGCGTTCGGAGCCGAGGAGCGCCGTCGGGAGAATGGCGTGGAGTGCCGTGCGCACATACCAGCAAACACGGCCGTGCGAGGTTGCGCACGCATAAAAAGGCGGTCCTTGCGCGTGTGCTGGCGCGGGCGCGTTTTTCGCAAAGAGCTTTGATGGGCAGCATCCTTCCAGCGCAGCAGCATAATGGAATTGATCGTGTTTTCGCAGCATGGTCCGCAACATCGGCACAACTGCCTTGAGCCGCATGGGCCACCGCGTGCGCCCCGCCCCTTTTGCCCGCGTCGATTGCCACTGCGGCGGCAGGCCGAACTGGATGGGAAACATGCTCCGCGCGAGTCTCGCCACGCGCGCGCGGATGGAAAACGATTTTTTCTGCAGGACATGGTCCGGCGGAAGCCCGAGTACAATCCCGTAGCGGTAGACATGCACGGCGCGCGCATAAAACAGGCGGTTGCGTCGAAAGTAGAGCATGGTATCCAAGCCGTCCCCGCTCTCGATTTTGCGCTTTTTCTGGCGCGGCGCTTTTTGCGGCGCGGCGCGCTTGCCGAGGCTCTGCGGCAAGGGCTGCTCGGTCAATGGCTCGCCCCATAGCTGCACGAAACAGTCGTGCGTATCGCGCAATGGGTAGAAATACGAGGTGGTGAGCAGCATGTGGTAGAACATGTGCGGCCCAGCGCGGCGCAGCAGCCGCTGCCAAGCGCTGCTCGTGATCATGCTCGCGAGGACGGTGTTTGGGTGGGTATTGGAGATGCCGGAGAGCATGGAAATACCGCGCGTGTCTTGGGTATCGCGGCGGTAGCCTAGGACAAGCATATCGGAGCGACGTTGGCCGGCGCTGCATTCAGCCAGAATCACGCGCTGGACGTGCTGTATCAGCGCCACAAAGCGTTTTGTGTCATTCTCTTCTTCCATCTGTGCCATCCATTGCGGCATGTGTGGGGGAGCATGGGTCAGTGCATGCACCCCCATCGCGCCGCCCAGCAAGCGCGCCCATTCTTCCTCGCAGCCTTGCGGCGGGGCCAGCACGCTTCCCAGCTCCGAGGCGGGAAGCACATGCGCCAGGTACTCGGCGAGCGTGAGCACGGAGGGAAAGTATTGTGGGAGAATCGCACGCACTACCGTGTCGGCCATGGCATGCGCGTGGTGTGCGCGGCGAAAAAAACCTAGCCTCCCACGTGTGGCGATGCATACGTGCACGTTGCTTAGCGCGCTACATCACTATCAAGGAACGCGGCACGGGGCGACAAATGGTGCCCATGTCCATTACACAGTCTGTGGTAAGCATACAAAGCAAGCGCTTACCTCGACCCCCGCATACTCGCTCGAGACGGGCGGCTCGATGAACGCTGCGTGCCCCAGAATAAGGACCAGACTGCTTCCCACGAGCCAGAAGATGAGCGCAAAGGGGTTGGCAAGCCAAAGGAGCACAATGCCTAGGGTAAGCAGGGGCGAGACCTACCGACGACGCCCAGCGCGGTGTACAGGCTTTTTTGGGTCACGACATGCCTGCCGACCTGCATCGGCTCGGGCGCTTGGATAAGCAACGCATTGCATACGTACCAAAACGGTTGATCGCAGCGAATCCACCGACGAGGATGCCGACCGCGGCAATGAGCAGCGGCGCAGTGAGGCTGCTGTAAGATGGCCTCGGCTACGTACATGCCGTACAGGCTCAAGATGACGATCACCACGGCATAGTTGCCGAAAAAGTGCCGCGTATTGTACGTGATACGCTCATGTGAGCATGGGCGGAAAACGTACCTGGACAGCTTCGTTTGTATCTCGTGGCCTGCCGATGCGGTTGTAGTCTAAAAACTCGCTGAACGGACGTACGGTGGATAGGTGCGTCTCGCGAAAACCATGCACCTTATCCCGCACTGTTTCGTGTAAGCGTTTACGATGATGCACTTACGCTGCATTGCATATTCCATCACCTGCGCCATGGTTGCGTGGCACGCGCTTGCACGCGCGCACAGCGGCGTGTTGTGTCACGTGCTAGCTACACCACCGCGGCGCACGGACCGGCACGTGGCGCGGGCGTAGGCGGCATGGTGCGGGGGCGTGCGGGGGTGTGCGGGGGCGTGCGCGTGGATGCGGCCCTGCGGCCCTGCGCTGCGCGCGATACACACGCTCCCGCTCGGCGGTCCCGTTGGAAGAGGGGCGCGCGCACGGGCATTTCATCACGTGGATCAACCCCACGCCGCGCGGCGGTGCGAGGGCCCCTACGTTCGCCATGCATCCCAAGTACGATGCGATGCGCGCTGCGACTCTGGTGATGTACATCATCGCGGGGATCATTGCAATTGCCCTGGACTCGGTGCTCAGTGTGCTGATCAGCCAGCCGATCTACTCTGGCTTTGTCCATTTCCGCGCAAACTACACGCCCAAAGCGGTGGCGTTGCCCGAGGGCGACGCCACCGACGCGCATCGTGTGCCGTGGTACAAGCGCCTTTGTAGGACGAGTGTTCCGCGTACTGGCCCCGCCGTCCACGGCGTGCTCTCGATGATCTCGCGTGTTGTTTCGCTCGAAGGATGGCGCAGCTTGTACCAAGGCGCGACGGTGTATGTGGCGCAAACATTTGTCACCACCTCTCTCTTCCTTGCCGCCTTCTTTTTGCTCATGGCGCTCTCTACGTATGGCTACAATTTCCCGGTGAACAACCCGTTCGCCATGATGGGAGCGGCGCTTTTCGTCGAAACGGCCATGGCCTTGCTTGTGCTCCCGTTCCTGATTGTGCTGCAGCGCTCCATGGTTCATCCGTACCGCCTCAACTGGTTCCGTCCGCGCGAGAGTTTGCAGAGCGTGCTGTCCGAGGCCGAGTACACGTGCCCGGCGCGGCTGTACTGCCTGCCGGGCGTCGTCAGCGCGCCGATCTGCAAGCTGCTCGTGATGCATGGCGCGCAGTTTGCGTTCCACGGCGCGAGCGCGTGGTCGGGCGTGCAGCCTGCGCTCCTGCGCCTCGTGCTCCTCAAAGGACCGGCTGGAAAGATGCCGCCAGTGCCGGCGGTGAGTGCGCGCGAGCTTCTTGGGTATGCCATGTTTGTCTTTGTGCTCGTGCTTGCTACCGTGCCGTTCGACTGTGCTTTGGTGCGTCTCGCGACGCAGCGCACTGCGTCGCGCGCATATCGTCCCGCGGACTCTGCAGCCCCGCAGGGCGAGACGCAGGCGCCGCTGCGCGAGTGCACGCCGCGCCTGCTCGATCAGGCGGGCGAGCCGAGCATTTCGCTGCGCCCCGGCCCCGCGCCGCTGGACCCTGGCGAGTCCTACTTTGGCGCGTCGAGCGCTGCGCCGTACGGCGGCCTTGTGGACTGCATGCGCAAGATGGCCGAGGAAGAAGGCTGCGCGAGTCTCTGGCGCGGAGCTACGCTCACGTTTCTTGCCATGTGTGTGGGCAATGCGGGCGCAGCGAGTCTTGCAGGTGTGCTGTAGGCACAGTACGGTGAGGTTTGTTTAGGCAGCGAGTGTTGCGGCGTGTGGCGCAGTGCGTGGGGAGTGCTTAGGCACTGCGTTTTCAGGTGTGGGTAGCTATTTCCACACGTTACATAGTTGTTTTTCCGGTAGCGAGTGTTGCGGTGCGTGTCGCAGTGCGTGGGGTGTGCTGTAGACGGCGTATTTCAGGCGTGCTTTGGCACTGTATTTCAGGCGTGCTTTGGCACTGTATTTCAGGTTTGTTTTGGCACTATTTCTGGTTTTGTTTTGGCATTGCGCTTTAGGTTGCTTTGGCACTGTATTTCTAATTTGCTTTGGCACTGCACTTTAGATGTCCCTAGTCACTGCGTTTCAAATGCCCTATAGTCACTGCGTTTCAAGTATCCCTAGTCACTGCATTTAAAGTATCCCTAGTCACTGCATTTAAAGTATCCCTAGTCACTGCATTTCAAATGCCCTCGTCACTGCACTTCAAGTGCGCAGCTATTCTCTACACGGTACCTACAAGTGCTTCTTCCGGCAGCGCCGCGCCGCCGTCCATGGACTGCAGCGTCGCACGCAGGCTGTACAGCAGCTGCTCTGCAGTGGCCGTGTCGAGCACATTGGCCGGGCACCGGAGCGCAAAGGAAATCTGGGCGCTTTCCACGCGGACATCGACGCTGATGTACGTCGATGCGTAGCACGCAAGCTGCGGCCATGCCTCGAGCGACGAATGCTGTGCAATCGGTGCAGCATCCGCGAGCGTATCGAGGCCTGCATCCTGAATCGGGCAAAAGTGCGCGTGCGGCGGCGCATCCTCGGCGCGCAGAATATTCAGCACGGCGTTGAAGCGCGGCGACATGGGCAGGCCCAGCGCATCGTGGATCGCCGCGAGGCTCGTCTGCTCGAGCGGCTGCAGGTGGCGCAGCGCCGCGTGCGCTGCAAACGCCGTCTGCAGCAGCGTGGGCTGGACAGGCACCGCGAGGGGCACCATGTTGACGCACGGCGCGGCGAGGCGGTCCGCGTCGGGAATGGTCGCGCGTGCGAGCTGCAGCATGCCGAGGATCGGCGTGGTGTTGGTCGCGCGGTGCACGACATGCGCCCATGCAGCGACAAACAGCGAGGCGAGCGGCACGGCGTGCTGCTGCGTCACATGGCGCAGCGCATCGCTCGCGAGGGCGTTTGGCAGCTGCACAAAGGTGTGGTGCGCCGCGGGCGGCGCCACCGTGCCGAGCATGCACGGCGCGGCGGCAGCGTAGGCGCCGAAGCGCATCCTGATCTCGTCGCTAGAAGGCGGCGCGGCGAGCAGGGGAAGTATGCCAGGGACGCTCGCAAGCGGCGTCCCGAGGTACAGCGCCTCGAGATCCGCGACGAGCAGCTGGAGCGAGCACGCATCGTACATGGCGTGCAGGAGCGTGAGCACCATCACGTCGCCGTCCGCGGCGTGGATCACCGCGAGGCGCGCACACGGCGTTGTGAGCGCATTCTCGACGGTGCGCTGCGCACGCATGACCTCGTCGATGCCTTGCGCGGCGCGCGCCGCGCGGTGCGTCGCAAACGGCGGCACATACGTGTCAGTGCACTGCACCTGCGCGAGGCCCTGTGCGGTGCCGACAAACACGGTGCGCAAAATCGCGTGGCGCTCCACGAGCGCTGTCCACGCGGTGCGGAGGCGCGGCGCGTCGAGGCGCTCTACGCGGTAGGCAAACGAAAAGAGGCCCTCGCGGTAGGACGAGGCGACCATCACGGCGAGCTGGTACGCCTGGCCCGGCGCGACGGGCAGCACGGCGCTGTACGCATGCGCGGGCATGCCGAGCGCCGCGGCTGCCTCGTCCAGCGAGCAAGGCGCGCGCTGCTGCGGCGCCGGCACGGGCGCTTCGGCGCGTGCGAGGTACTCGAGCGCAACTTCCGTCGCGTCCGCGCCGGCGGCAATGTCGCGCATCTGGAGCGGCAGGCCGCGCGCGCGCGCAAGTGCCGCGATGCGGATCGCGGCGATGGAGTCGAGGCCCAGCGCGAGGAGCGGCGTCGTGGGCGTCACCTGGTCCACCAGGACGTGCGCGACGTCGGCGAGGATCTCGCGGAGGGGATCGAGGATCGCACGCGGCGCGTCTTGGTGCGCGCGGCGCGCGACAAGCGGCGCGGCGGGCGGCGCGGCGTGCGTCGCGTCGTCGAGGATCTCCTCGACACACGTCCCCATGTACTGCAGCAGGCTGTGCAGCTTGTCGGCGTCGGCAAACGCGGTGCGTGCCGTGGCGACGAGGCCGAGGCGCTGCGGGTGGTGGATGAACTCGAGGTTGAGGGCGTACTGCACGTTGTCCTCGACACTGTCCATGGCAAACGGCGCGAGGAGCGGCGTGTGCGCCTCGTCCGTGTGATGCTGCACGTCAAGGAGCGCGTCGAAAAGCGGCGCGCCGAGACCCTGCTTCGCGAGGCACGCCGTGATGTCGCGCAGCGGCGCAGTGCGGTGCGCGCGCGCGGCATCGGTGCTGTCCTGCACGGCGCGCAGCATCGCGTGCGCGCTGCCGCGCAGGCGAATGCGCGTGGGGACCGTGTTGAGGGCGGGCCCAATCACGCGCTCCGCGTCCGGCACGTCGCCACGCAGGCTGAGCACCTGCCCGAAACACACGTCGCTGCTTGCGTGCAGGTGCGCAAGCAGGTGCGCAAAAGCGAGCGTCGCGAGCGCGTGCATCGACACGCCCACGTCGCGGCACACGCGGCGCGCCTTGTCTGGCGAGGTGGGCAGCGTCCATGCGGCGGTGCATGCGTCGAGCGCTGCGCCGCGAGGAAGCATGGGCGTGGGGCGGTAGTGCTGCAAGGTCTCGACCCAGTACGGCACGTGGGATGCGCCGGTGCAGAGGTGCGGGAGGAGCGTCGAGAAAGGGGGCCGCGCTTGGATATCGCCGCGCTGGAGGAGTGCGTTCCAGTCGTAAAGGAGCTCGCTGAGCGCGTGTGCGTCGTACAGTGCATGGTGCAGCACAAGCACGCAGCGCGTCTCGCGGCCCACAAAGAGGTGCAGCGTGTGCAGCGGCGCGGCGGCGAGCGCCTCCGCGGACGTCCAGTGCGCGGGGCAGGACGCGAGCGTGGATTGCGGGTCGCCGTGGTGCACATGAATGGCGGGCGTGTGGTGGGCGTGCACGGCCTGGAGATAGGGGATGCGGGGATCGTCGGTGGCGTGAAAGGTGGTGCGCAGCATCTCGTTCATGTCCACGATGCGCGTCCAGGCAGCCGCGCACTCGTCCGCACTTGCAGGCACGGCAAAGCCGTGCATGTGCACGTAGAGCCTGCCGTGGCTCGCGAGCGTGCTCGTGAGCATGCCCGCCTGCAGCGCGGTCGCGGGGTGCAACGGCGCTTGTACGCGCGCACGCACGGCGGCAAAGGCGGGCGCGGCGAGGAGCGCGGCGTACGCGGCGCTTGGATCGTCAAGCCCAGCGGCGCTTTCGAGCGATGCGGCGGCGCGGTGCGGCGTCGCGGCGTGGAGGAGCTGTGCGACGGAGATGCGCACGCCGTTTGCGGCGAGGTCGCGCACGAGGCGGATCGCAGAGAGGGAGTCGAGGCCGAGCGCGTAAAACGACGCGTCGCGGTCGACGTTTTCCGTGTGCAGAAAGGCGGCAAGGGTGTCGAGGAGGACGCGCTCGGTAGGCGATACGGCGCTGGTGTGCGCGGCGCGGCGCGGCGCAAACAGGGCGGGGTCCATGTCGAGGTACAGCGCGGCGAGGCGGTGCACGTCGATTTTGTTGTTTGGCGTGAGGGGGAGGGCGTGTGCGAGGAGGAGGAGGTGTGCAGGGAGCATGTAGGGCGCGAGGCGCAGCTGTGCGCCTTGCACGCACGCCGCGGCGATCTGTGCGCTTTCGGCGGGCGCGAGGAGCGCGAGGGGCTGCGAGGCGGGCGGGGCGGGCGTGCGGTGCACGGCGAGGAACGCGACGAGCTGCTTGGCGGGGTGCGTGGGGTGCTGCAGGTACTGGACGTTGGCGTCGAGGATGTGCGGCTCGACGGCGAGCTCGTGCGCGATTTCGTCCAGCTCGACGCGCTGGCCGTTGATCTTGACCTGGCCGCGCTCCATGCGCCCGAGGCACTCGACGCGCCCGTCGGCGAGGATGCGCCCGCGGTCGCCGGTGCGGTACGCGCGCGAGCCAAAGAGCGTGGGAAACTTGGCCGCGGTGAGCTCGGGCGCGCGGCAGTACGCGTCGGCGACTTGGGGCCCGGCGACGACGAGCTCGCCGACGCCGCCGGCGTACACAAGCTCGTCGCCGCGGAGGACGTAGAGCGTGGAGGTGGGGTATGCGTGCCCGACGACGCTGCGGCGCGTGTTGGGATGCATGAAGCCGAGCGTGTTGCCGATGGTGCCCTCTGTGGGCCCGTATGCATTGATGAGGCGCTGCGGGGGCGTGGACCAGGTGTGCACGACGCGCTCGTCAATCACATCGCCCCCGCTCATGAGCCACTCGAGGGGGGGCAGGTTGCTGGGATGCACCAGGGACGCGAGCGCGGCGGGCAGGTCGGCAACGGTGATGCGCAGCGCGCGCATGGCGAGCTCGAGGTCGTCGAGGAGGCGCTCTTTCGGCGCGCTGGCCATCGCAAAGCCCAGCGCGAGGGGGAGGCAGATCTCAAACAGACTCACGTCGAACCCGGGCGACGCGAGCTGCAGCATGCGCGAGTCGGGGCTATGCGGGAGCATGGCGTCCCAGGAGAGGATCGCGGCGGCGAGCGCGCGGTGCCCGATCTGCACGCCTTTGGGCTTGCCGGTGGAGCCGCTGGTAAAGAGGATGTAAGCGGGGGTGTCGAGCGTGGGGGAAGGGAGCGGCGCGCGCGGCATAGCGCCCAGCGACGCGAGGAGCACGCCGTGGGGAGAAAAGGCAGCGTCGGCGGTGAGCAGGAGGCCGGGGCCGACGGTGTCCATCATGTACGTGAGGCGCTCTTTCGGCAGCGTGGGGTCCAGCGGCACGTACGTCTTGCGCGCTTTCCACGCGGCAAGCAGGCACACGTAGCTGGACATGCTGCGCGGGAGGTGGACAAAGACGGCGTCGCCGGGGGCCGCCGCAAGGTGCTCCGCACACGCGGTGCTTTGCCTGTCGAGCTCGCAATAGCTCAGCGTCTCGGCGACCAGCGGCGCAAAAGACGAGGCAAAGGTGATGGCGTCGGCATCGGGGCAGGCGGCCGCGTGGCGCGCAAAGCGCACAAGGAAGGCGTCCGCGTCTGTGGGCTGCGTGGGCGTCGCATGCACCACGGAGCAAAGGCGCGCGGGCGTCGTATGCTCCACAACGATGCGCTGCAGCACGTCGTCGACTTGCGCAAGGAGCAGCTGCGCCTGCGCCGCAGGGAGCGATGCGGTGGCGTACGCCGTGTACAGCGTGACAGTGTCGCTCGCGTCGTGCGTGCGCACTTCCAACGCAAGCGGCATGCCCGTCTCCATCTCGTCCGCGACGTGCGTCACGCCGGGCGGCAGGAGGGGGTCCGCGTCGGGGAGGAAGTTGAAGAGGACGTCAAAGAGCGGTCCGTCGGCGCGCAGCGCGCGGCGCACCGCGGCCAGGTCGACAAACTGGTGCGGCAGCAGCGCGCGGAGCTTGTCGTGCGTGGCACGCACCGTGTCGAGAAGCGTGTCGTGCCGCTCGCACGCAAACGGCACCGTGGTGATGCACGGCCCCGGGACCTCGGCATGGTGCACGTCGCTTGTGCGCCCGGAAAGCACGAGGCCCAGGATGAACGAGTTTTCGCCGAGGTACGCAGCAAGCACCGTCGCAAACGCAGCGAGAGCCATGGCATGCAGCGTCACACGGTGCGTCTGCGCGGCGGCGCGCAGTGCCGAGAGGGAGAGCGCGGCGCGCAGCGTGCACGACGCATTTGCGTCGCCGTCGTCGTAGTGCCCGGTCATGCACGGGAGCGGCGCGCGGCTGTACTCCTTCAGCGCGGTGGCCCAGTACTGCGTCGCGCTTTGCTGGGCAGAGGCGACGGTGCGGCTGAATGCTGCAAACGACGGCGTGGGGCGCGACGCGTGAGGCGCGTGCATCGCGGCAAAAACGTGCGCGAGGGAGCTCGCGTCGTACACGGCGTGGTGCATGCTGAGCACCAAGAGGTCGGAAAAGAGCGTGAGACGCACTAGCGGCGCGGAAAATACATCCGCAATCATCGCGTCGGCAATCGCGTCGCACGCGGCGGGCGTGCACGGCGCATCGATGCTGCTGCCGAGCGCGGGCGGCTTTGCGAGCACCGCCTGGACACACTCGCCGGGCTCCACCTCGACAAAGAGCGTGGCAAAGATGGGGTAGCGCGCAAGGCACGCAGACCACTGCTGCAGCGCGCCGCTGCGCGCGTCGGGCGCGAGCTGCATGCGCACATGGTTGATGTAGAGGCGCTTTGCGGGGCTGCCGAGCGTCTGCGCGAGCGTGCCTTGCTGCAGCGGCACACAGGGGTAGACGTCTGTGACGGCGATGCGGCGCACGGCAAGCATGGCCGCCGCGCGCCTCTCCACGTCGCTGCGCTCGGCGGCGTCGGCGCCTGGCGTTGTTTCCGCCACCGCCGCGAGAATGCCGTGGAGCGTGGGCGTGGCGAGGAGCGCGGCGAGCGAGATGGCGTGGGCGTGTGCGTGGAGCGCATGCACGAGGCGAACGGCGCGGAGCGAGTCGAGCCCGACGCCGTAGAGGTCCGTGTGCATGCGCAAGGGGATGGACGGCGCAAGCACGTCCTCGACGACCGCGGCAATCGCACGTTCGCGTGCGCTGCTCGGCGCCGCGTCGTCGGGCGTGCAGAGGAGTGCGTCGAGAGGTTGTGCTTCGTACAGCGCGCGCAGCGCGCGGCGATCGACCTTGCCCGAGACGCTGGCGAGGCACAGGTAGGTGAGCGGCACAAAGACGCTCGGGACCATGTAGGTGCTGAGCTGCCTGCGCAGCGCCGACTGCAGCGCCGCGACGCTGTCAGCGTCGGGGCGCACCGCCGGCAGCTCGTGCTCAACGGCGTGCGCGGTGTGTGCAAGGAACGCGACAAGGTGCGGCTCGGGGTGCTGGGGGTGCGTGAGCAGGAGCGTGGCGGCGTGGGGAAATTGCGCGCGGGCAGCGCTCTGGACGGCGACGTCGACCTCGTCGAGCTCGACGCGCGCGCCGCGCACCTTGACCTGGCTGGACCCGATGCGCCCGACGTACTCCGCCGCGCCGCTCGGGCCGATCCTCGCGCGGTCGCCGGTGGCGTACGCGGGCTTTCCGTCGTAGTAAAAAAAGGCCGCGGCGCTTTCCTCGCCGAGGTAGCCGCGGCCGACGTGGCTGCCGACAATGCACAGCTCGCCGACCTCGCCGCGCATGGCAACGTGGCGATCATTCCCGGCGAGGACGACGTACTGGTTGCCGGGAAACGCGGCGCCGATCTGGCTCGCGAGCGCGTCGCTGCCGACGTGCGCACACGAGCTGCCGATCGTCGCTTCCGTGGGGCCGTACGCGTTGAGGACGGGAATCGGCGACGCGCCCCACACACGGACAATGTCGCTGGCCATCTTCTCGCCGCCGACGAGCAGCACACAGAGGCTCGGCACGTCCTCGGGCACGATGCGCCGGCCCTGCGTGAAGAAGAGCGAGGGCACTACACACGCATGCGTGACGCGCGTCGCCGCCATGGCGCGCCCAAGATCCTCGAGCAGCAGACTGCGCGGCATGGTGACTACCGTGGCGCCCGCGGCAAGCGGCACAAAGGCCTCGAGGAGGTGCACGTCAAACGCCTCTGCAGAGCGCGCAAGGAAGCGCGCGCGCGCGAGCGTGCCCGGCTTGGCCTGCTCAAACGTGCACGCAAAGTTGCTGATCGCCGCGGCAAGGTTGGCGTGCGTGAGGATGCACCCTTTCGGCTTGCCGGTGCTCCCAGAGGTGTAGAGGATGTAGGCCGCGTCGCTGGGCTGCGTCGGCGGCGGCGTCGGCGGCCGCGGCGCGCGGGCGCCCGCATCCTGCAGCGCGGCCACACTTTCAACACGCACCGACGTCCACGGCACCGCGCCGCGGTCGCTCAGGACAAGCGCTGCGTTGCTGTCCTCGACGAGCAGGCGACGACGCGCGTCGGGGAGCGACTCGTCCAGCGGCAGGTAGACCATGCCAGCGCGGAGGATGCCGACAAGCGCCACGTACGTCTCAATGCTGCGCGGCAGCGCCACGGCAATGACAGCGCCGCGCTCGCACAGCGCGCCGAGCGCCGCGCCGAGCGCCGCACTCGCCTCGTGCAGCGCGGCGTAGCTGCACGTCACGTGTGTGTACGGAGCGAAGCTTGCGACACACTCGACCGCGTCGCGCACGGGCCACGTCGCGGCGTGGTGCGCGACGCAGTGCGCGACATTGGCCCAGGGCGTGGGCAGGGCGGGGGCCGTGGGGGGGGCGGCGCAGAGGGACGGGTCGGTGAGTGTGTGGCGCAGGACGGGCATGTCGGTGCTGCGCGCGTACGCATCGAGAATTGCGTCCATCTGCTCGAGGAGCAGCTGGGCGTAGGACGCAGAGATTTGCGACGCGTGCCAGTTAAGCGCGAGCTCGAGCGCGCCGTCGCGCAGCACACGCACTTCGAGCGCGATGGCGTGCTCCACGGCGAGGCCCGCGTCGACGGCGCAAGGGAAATCGAGGAGCGCATGCGGCGCATCCTCCACGTCCGTCTCGAGCAAAAAGAGGCTCTCAAACAAGGGCCGGTCGCGGGGGCACGCGATCTGCTGGCGGATGTACGGCAAAGGCACATGCGCGTGGTCGAGCATCTGGATATGGAAGCGGTGCAGGCGCTTGGCGCACTGCGCAACGGACGCGCCGCCGCGCAAATCGATCGGCACGGCGAGCGTCGCGAGGAGCGGCCCGTCGACGTCCGCATAGCTGGCGCGCGCGTTGCGCTGCGAGACGGCGTCGCCGAGCAGGATGCACTCGGTGTCCATCATGGCACACAGCACGCGCGCCCACGCGAGCTGCGCGAGGGGACGGACCGAGCTGCCGATACGCACGGCCGCGTCTTCCATCGCGCTCCAGCGCGTCTTGGCGCGGTAGGTGCGCCGCGCGAGGCCGTGCGCCTGCGGCGCGCGTTCCGCAAGGCTGGGGAAGACGAGGCGCATGTCGCGCGGGTAGGCCGCAAGCGCCGCGTCCCATTTCTGCAGCGTAGCGCGCTCTTCTGCGGCGTCGAGCGGGACGAGATCGCCGAGCGCGGTGCGGAACGGAAGCGGGGGATCGTGCGTCGCAGGCGCCTTTGCACACAGCTGGTCCAGGCGCGCGCCGAGCCACTGGACCGTGGTGGCGTCGTACAATGCGTGGTGGAGGACAAGCGCGACGTAGGGCTGCGCGCCGCTCAAAAGCACGACGTGCATGGGAGGCGTGCCGTTGGTAGGCGCGTGCGGCACGACGGTCTGCAGGAGCGCCGATGCGTCTTGCGGTGTGGTGGTAAGCGGGACGCATGGGACGGTGGGCTCGTAGGTATCCCAGACGGCAGTCACATACAGCGGGGTATAGGGCGACGCTTGCGCCGCGGCCGCGGCGGATGCGCGCACTTCGACAAAGCCCATGCGCAGGCAGTCAAACTCGCGGATGAGCTGCAGGGTCGCTGCCTGCAGCGCATCCAGCGAGAGCGTGCCGCGCACGGGCACAAGGCGGTGGAGCCAGTACCGGCTGGCGTCGACGTGCGACTCCATGAGCATGCTCGATTGCAGCGTCGTGGTGGGCAAAATCTGCACAGCGCGGCCGCCGACGGCGTGCTGGACCAGTGCGCCGTACGTTTGCGTGTATGAGGCGCAGAGTGCGTCAAAGTGGGCGCGGCGCGCGGCGGCGACGTCGCCGCCGCGCGCCTTGTGCGCGACGAGGCGAGCGAGCGAGTCGTGCCGCGCAAGGTCCGCAGCGCTCACGTCAAAGCCCGCGCTAGAGAGTTGCGCAGAGAGGGCCATGGCACGCACGGAATTCAGGCCAAGCACCGGGAAAGGAATGCGCGCAGTGATTTGGTCGGCAGATACGGGGCACAGCGTGGGGATCCTCTCGCGCACGGCGCGCGCGAGAGGATCGAGTAGGACACGCGCGTCCTCCTCGAGATGGACTGTGGAGGTATCCGCGACGAGCTGCTGCTCCCACTGGACAAGGTCGAGGGCGGTGTAGGCATTCTTCACCGCCACGCGGTCGATCTTGGCGCTCGACGTGCGCGGAAAGGCGCGCAGGACAATGAAATGCGAAGGGACCATGTAGGACGGGAGCAGTTTCTGCGCGCCGCCGCGCAGCTCCTTGGCCAGGAGAAGGGCGTCGGGGTCGGTGCGCACAAGGGGGCTAGCAGCATCGTGCTCTTCTTCCAAAGGAAACACGACAAAGCTCACAATCTTTGGCGGCGCGCCCACGTCTTCGTTCTGCATCGCGGCCGTGTCGGCGTCGCGGACGAGATCCGAGATGGACTTGACCGCGGCATTGATCTCCAAAAGCTCGATGCGCACGCCGTTGATCTTCACTTGGTCGTCGTCGCGCCCGAGGTACTCGTACTGCCCGTCCCAGAGGCAGCGCGCGAGATCGCCCGTGTGGTAGAGCCGCCCGAGCGTGGGGTGCTGGACAAACTTGTCGGCAGTTTTGTCTTCGTCGCCAATGTAGCCCCGCGCAAGTTGGGGGCCGCCCAGCATGAGCTCGCCGATTGCGCCGCGCGGCGCAACGTTGCCGTACTTGTCCATAATCACACACAGCGCGGTCGGAAGGGCATAGCCAATGACGTGCGCCTTGAATGGATCGTGGGGCGGGAGATCGTGCATGGTAACAGACAAAGTGGCTTCCGCAGGGCCGTATATATTGACCAGACGGCAGTTTTTGGTCCACTCGTCCGCGACCACTTCAGACAGTTTCTCTCCGCCGTTGATCACAACGCGCATCGATGGTATACTGTGCCGGGGCACCATGGCCGAGACTGCAGGGGTGAAGAGCGTATGGGTGACCTGCAATGCGTCTGCGACAGGCACGAGGCGCGTGAGGAGCAGGTCCAGGGGCGCAAAACACACCGTGCCGCCATAGGCAAACGTGTAAAAGATATCAAAGATGGACAGATCAAAGACATACGCGGCGAACTGCAAAAAGCGGATTTGCCCAGGCCGCGGCTGCGGAGAAAAGGTGGTCGGGACTGCTTCGCACAAGGCGCGCATGCCTTGTACAGCCGCCGTGTGCTGAATGCCGACGGCTTTGGGGAGGCCCGTCGTGCCCGACGTCCAGATCTTGTACGCCAGCTGCTCGGGCGAGGCGCGCAGCGCGGAGCGTGGGGGGGTTGCGACACTCGACAAATCGTGCGCCACATCCACACGCACGACATCCACGCCATGCGGACGCACGCTTTCAAACGCAGACGCAACGTCGTCGCCGGCAATCAGCACCACGTGCGCGCCAGACTTGGTGATGAGCGCTTCCTGGCGCGATTTGGGCCACCCGGGATCAATTGGGCACCACGTTGCACCGGCCTTGAGTACGCCGAGGATCGTCGCGTACATCTCCAGCGTCTTGGCCATGCACAGCGTCACAACTTGGTCGCCCTCGTCCGCACCTGCGTACCCGGCGCGATACGCCCAGAGGAGTGTGCATATTTCGTCGGAACGCCGGTCGAGCTGCGCATAGGTCCAGGTGCTAATTACAGGGTTGCTGCCGTCGGCGTCTACCGCAGTACAGCATGCGAGTGCAAGAGTATCGGGCATGGCTTGCGCGCGGCGCTTGAATTGGTCCTCGAGGCGCTCGGTGGCAATGCCGCCTTCTGTATTCATGTCATTGTGTACATGCTGGGGACAGGGGTGAACAAGCCCTTGCAGCGCGAGATTGTATACACTGCTGCTGAGCAAGTTTGCTTTTGCGTCGCGCACAATCGTTTCCAGGACAGCAGCGACCTGGCGCAGCTGCACCTTGGCAGATTCTTCAATGTGGACTGCGTTGGAGGCAAGCATACTCAGCGACGCGGTATTCCCAGCGCTTTTGTGCAGCACACCGGCAAGGGTGAGCGGCGATTCGGCAAACACGGCGCGCGCTTCGCCAAATGCCGCATCACGCGTCGCACCCTTTGCATATAGGACAGCGCTTGGGCCCTCAACAGCCACAGACGCGCCGTGCAAATCGCGCGAAATGGCGCTTAGCGCACTTTCGGCGCATAGCGTGCCTTGCCCCAGGTCACAGAGGCGCACGGCCGCAGCTTCGCGGCGGGGGAGGACGACGGCATCGAATGCCACCTCGTCGCTCTCGTGCATAAGGTACTCGTACAACACAACGGCCCACGCCAGACAAAAGGCACTTCCTTCACGGACCTGCATACGCGACTCCGCCGCGGCGATTTCGTCCAGCTGCATCGTGGTATCTACGGTCGCGCTGCCGAGAGACCCGACCACGCTATCTGTGAACATATCACGGGATTGCGTACGGGCGCGCAGCCCCGTGGCATCAGGAAATGGTGCTCTGTCCATGATGCTGTAGGTGCGGGGCAAGACGCTCAATCGCTTCTATCGTGGATTTTTTATCAAGAATCAGTATGCACACTTCTGTATGCGCCCAGAGGTTATAAAATGAATCGGCCGATATGCACAAAATGACAAGCGCAACCACGGCCCCAGCGCAGCCTCTTAGCGCGCGGTGCGCTCGCTTGCCGGCCACATTGGAAATACGTCGCGTGGCCGCGTTTCGCACGCACGTTAGCTCGGCCGGCGCGGCGCGGCGCGGCGCCCAACGAGGCGAGCAAGCGTGTTTTGTAAAAATAAAACAGGGTCGCTGCAGACGGCGCTGCACAATCAGCGATCAAAAATCGCTGATTTCCATCCACCGGCCGTGACTTGCGCGGAGCAATTCCAAAGTGCACGTCTCTTCTTGTTACCGCTCGCTGGGTGTCAGCGAAGGCGTGTTCGTAGAGACGCACTAACATGCCGGGGCAGGATGGTGCACCACAGTCGCTGGGTGCGAAATGGAAGGTACGCCGGCACGCTCGCTCACAGTAGTCCTTCCACCTCCCTCGACCTTCCTTCTCCTACATTCGCCTCTTCCGATCCATGGCACCGCTGGACTGGACCTTGCTTATTGTAGGTATCATTGCAGCACTGGCGTCAGGCGTGCCGCTGCCTTTGATCGGTGTTTTGTTTGGCGATATGGTCAATGGATTCAATTCCATTGCCTGCTCCAACAGCGCCAATGCAGTGCCGCGCACGCCGCAAGAAACGGACCAGTTTCTCGACGATATCGCAGACCACGTCGTGAAAATCATCGTGATTGCTACGATCAATTTTGCACTTATCTACATCTACACATGCTGTTGGTCCTCGTTGGGCGAGCGCGTCGTGCGCCGAATGCGAGAGCTTTACGTGCGTGCACTTCTCCGGCAGGACATGACGTTTTTCGATCGCCTCGCACCGGGCGAGATTAGCACGCATCTCTCCGAGAACCTCATCACGATCCAAAATGGGACCAGCGAAAAGGTCGGCATTCTCCTCTCGTCCGTGGCGTACTTTATCACCTCGTACGTGATTGCATTTTGGAAGCTGCCCGTCCTTGCAGGCGAGCTTGTCTCCCTCATTCCCGCCTTCTTACTCATTTCCACCGTCGGCGCGCACTTTGTCTCGCGCTTCACCGCGCGCATGTCGGACCATCTCGGCGATGCCACCGGCATCGCATCTGAAGTACTCTCGAACCTGCGTGTGGTGCAAGCTTTTGAGATCCAAGGACCACTTGGCAAGCTGTACACCGCACACTTGTTTTTCGTCCGCCGCAACGGCATGTACCGCTCGTTTTGTACCGCGGCCATGCTGGGACTGCTCTTTTTTGTCGCATACTCATCCAACGCACTCGCCTTCTTCAGCGGCTCTCGCCAGGTGACGGATGCAATGCACGCAGGCTCGTCTGATAGCCAAGATACCGTGGGAAAAGTGTACACTGTGATTTTCCTGCTCCTCGACGCCTCCTTTATTGTAGGTCAAATTGCACCCTACCTCCAAGCCTTCTCCTCTGCCGGCGGCGCCGGCGACCGTCTCAACAGCACCATCAACCGCTGTCCTTTGATTGACGTTTTCAGCGACGAGGGGCAGCAGCCGCAAATTGCGCCGGGCCAGTCTCTTGGGTTTTCATTCCGCGACGTTAGTTTTGCCTATCCCGCACGGCCCGAAACATTGGCCCTGGAGAACCTCGATCTGGACATTGAGCCTGGAAAACGCGTGGGGATTTGTGGGTTTAGCGGCAGCGGCAAGAGTACCATTGTCGCCCTGCTCCACCGCTTTTACGACCCCAGCCAAGGCACCATTGCGTTCAACACGGGCACTCTTATCAAAGACACCAATGTCTCCTGGCTTCGCGGGCAGCTCGGCATGGTCGGGCAAGAGCCCGTCTTGTTTGACTGCACCGTGCTGGAAAGCATTGCGCAGGGCTTGCTCGGCAGTCCACAGCATCTGCATTTGCGCGACGCGGTGCTTTTCCTCGGCCGCTACGCCATGGACCATGCCAAGTTTTCCAAAGACTGGATTGCGAGCGTGCCGGAAGAGCACCGCGAGCCACTCTACAAAGTTGTCGAGCTCACCCAAGAGGCTGCAAAGCTTGCGTACGCCGACGGCTTTATCAACGAGCTCCCGGACGGCTACCTTTCCCACGTCGGCGGCGCTGGTCGCGCGCTCTCTGGCGGCCAGAAACAACGCATTGCGTTGGCGCGCGCGATTATCAAGCAGCCCAGCGTCCTGATCCTCGACGAAGCCACCGCAGCGCTGGACTCTAAAAGCGAGCTGGCCGTCCAAGCCGCGTTTGATCGCGTCGCTGAGAACCGAACCACGATTGCGATTGCTCACCGCTTGTCGACTATCAAACACTATGACAAGATTGTGGTCATGGCGCATGGAAAAGTAGTCGAGCAAGGAACGCACCAGGAGCTGATGGAAAAAGACGCCCACTACGCCAACCTTGCGCGCGCGCAGTTTGCGCGTACCGCAGACGGCACAGGCATGCCTTCTGCACAGCCCGCAAGTCCGCAGTCCAACGCGCACCTCGACGAGGATATGCCTGCTCCCCTCGACACAAACATGCACGCCGCGATTGACACGTTTGTCCAGACGATACCCGGCCCTGGCATGCAAGAAACCATTATCGATCAGGAAGCTGCGGACGCAGTACCGGAAAGTGTGAGTCTCTTGAGCATCCAGGACAAGAAACGCCCCCGCGTTACCTACATGCGTGCCCTCGGCCGTCTATTGCGCTGGGCAGGAAAGCTCTGGCCTTTTGCGCTGCTTGGCTTTGCAGCGAGTGCAGTGATGGGCGGAGCCTACCCCGGCGAAGCGGTTATTTTCGGCCACGTTATCGAAGCGCTGAATCCGTGCAAGCCGCCCGAGGAAGTCGAGTCGGAAGCCGACAAGTTTGCCCTCTTTTTCTTCATCCTTGCTCTTATTGAGCTCTTTGCCTACTTTATCTGCGGCGCCTCATTTGCCTACGTCTCCGAGTGGCTCCTGCTTACAATTCGTCAGCGCCTGTTTGCCGTCATCGCACTGCAGCCGCTTGCGTGGTACGAAGAACAAAATACCTCGCCGTCGACTATGATTGCCAATCTTTCGTCGGATACAAGCAACCTCGGTGGTCTTACTGCCACCGTCATTGGCACCATTTTCAGCATCATTGTGAACCTGATTGCCGGCATTATTTTAGCGCATGCCGTTGCGTGGCGCATTGCTATTGTGATTCTCGCCACCGTCCCGATTTTGGTCGCCGCTGGCTACCTGCGGCTCAAGGTCATTGCCGATTTCCAAAAACGCCACGAAACGGTGTATGCAAAGTCTACATCCATTGCCGTCGAGGCCATTTCCTCGATCCGCACCGTTGCTGCGCTGGGGCGCGAGCAAGACGTGTACCAGCTGTTCAAGTACAGTTTGGAAAAGCCATACCACGAGTCTTTGCGCTACATTCTCGTGGGCAACATCTTTTTGGCCATCTCGCTGAGCATCTCCTACTTTATCTATGGCTTTGCCTATTGGTGGGGCTCGCGCAATGTCGCCGAAGGGCGCTACTCTCAAGTGGCCTTCTTCACCGTGCTTCCCGCGCTGCTTTTCTCTGCCCAAACCAGTGGCCAGCTGCTTGCATTCGCGCCCGACTTTACCAAGGCGCAAGTGTCTGCGTCCAACATTTTTACCATGCTGGACCAAGGACCCAAGGATGCCGCACAGCGACTCGTCGACGACGAAAAAGCGCCGCTCGAAAAAGACGAAGAGGCACTCAGCTCGACGTTGGTCAAGCACACGCAGGGCCCGACCGCATTGACCTTTGACAAGGTCTTTTTTACCTACCCGCACCGCGTCGATCCCGCGCTCAAGGGCGTGAGCCTTCACGTGGAGCCCGGCTCCTTTGCCGCATTTATCGGCGAGAGTGGCTCGGGGAAAACGACGACGATGAGCATGATTGAAATGTTCTACACGCCAAGCGCGGGCAATGTCCGCGTGGGCGGCTTTGACACCTTACATACACCCGCTGGTGTTGTGCGCGAAACGATGGCCATTGTGCCCCAAGAAGCGATGCTCTTCAACGGCTCAATCCACTTCAACGTTTCCCTCGGCCTCCAAGATCCCCTCTCGGCGCTCTCTGAAGATACGCGCATGTTTTTCCAGCACAAGCCGCGCCTCTTTGGCAAGGCCGAGGCAGATAATACCACCTTGGAGCCCGATCCGCGCATTGTCGAAGCGTGCATGCAGGCACATATTCACGACACCATCATGGCGATGCCCGAGCAGTACAATACCATTGTTGGCCCCGGCGGCAACCAACTGAGTGGCGGTCAGCGACAGCGCGTGGCGAT
The DNA here is from genome assembly GCF_029542925.1 of Malassezia vespertilionis. Classification (NCBI taxonomy): domain Eukaryota; kingdom Fungi; phylum Basidiomycota; class Malasseziomycetes; order Malasseziales; family Malasseziaceae; genus Malassezia; species Malassezia vespertilionis. The sequence goes on along the minus strand of NC_079251.1, from coordinate 272,222 downwards.
TGCCCGTGCGCTGGTCCGCAAACCCAAACTTTTGCTCATGGACGAGTCCACCTCCGCGATGGATGCCGCTAGCGAGCAGGCCTTCCAAGCCACTCTCGACGAGCTTCATTCCTCGCGCACATGTACCATAATTGCGATTTCGCATCGTATGCGCACCGTCCGTATGGCGGATCAGATCTTTATGTTTGACCATGGCCAGATCATTGCGCAAGGTGCACACAACGAACTGATACAAACATGCGCTCAATACCAAGCCATGATTTCGCACCAGTCCATGGGCGAATGATTTATAGAAACTGTATATTTCCATGATCAAGCGTCAACTTCGATCAAGTACCTGCGGTATATAGGATTCTGCGTCTCCTCTTGGTACTGGTAGCCAAGGTCTGCCAAGAACTGGTCAAACTTGGCCTCGGTGTCGCTGGGAACTTGGATTCCCGCCAAGACTTTGGCAATGTCGCCGCCGTGGTTGCGGTAGTGGAAGAGGGAAATGTTCCACCCCATGTTGATCCCTTCTAAAAATTTGCGCAATGCGCCGGGGCGCTCAGGAAATTCGAAGCGAAACACACGCTCGTCGGGAACGCGCGCACGACCGCCAATCATGTACCGCATATGCGTCTTGACCATTTCGTCGTTGGTGATGTCCACGGCGTGCATGCCATGTGCGTTGATAGCATCCACAACACCCGCAATTTCGCGGTCGCGGATCGAGCCCCGTGTGCCTGGTGCAGTGCTGGCCAAGATCGGGTTCGCACGCTGCTGCGGGATCTGGCCGTTCAACAAAAAAGAGGAAAAGATAAAGGCGCGGCGGTCGCCGCTGTAGCGGTACGAAAATTCCGTCACGTCGCGGGGGCTGATTTCTCCGTGGAGCTTCAAGAAGCTCCCGGGCTCGTCGGGAATCTCGACGGAAATAATCACCTCGCGCTGCTCGCCCATATCTGCGCGCTCAGAGACAAAGCGGAGGCGCGAAAAGTTCATGTTGGCGCCGCTGACGACGGCAACAAACGTGCGACCACTTGCAGCAGCGCCCTGCTCCGCGACGTAGCGCTTCAGGCCCGCGACAGCGAGTGCGCCGGCAGGCTCTGTGATCGAGCGCGTGTCCTCGAAAATGTCCTTGATGGCCGCGCAGATTTCGTCGTTGGATACACGCACCACGCCGTCCACAAGCTCGGCACAAAGGCGGAAACACTCTTCCCCGACAATACGCACGGCCGTGCCATCGCTAAAAAGGCCCGCCTCGTGGAGTGTGACCCGATCGCCTTGCTCCAGGCTCTGCGCTAGCGCGTCCGCATCAAAAGTCTCCACGCCAATGACCTTGACGTGCGGCGGCGCGATGCGCTTGACATACGTAGCGACGCCGCTCAGCAAACCGCCGCCGCCGACCGCACAAAATATAGTGTCGACATTGGACAGGTCAATTTGGTTGCATATTTCGACACCGATGGTTCCCTGGCCCGCAATCACCTGGGGATGGTCAAACGGCGGAATGACGGTGAGGTCGTACGCCTGGGCCAAGCGCGTGCATTCTGCTTTGGCTTCGTCGAAATTCGCACCGTAAAAAACGACCTTGGCGCCAAGGCGCTTCACATTTTCCCATTTGATCTGCGGTGTGCCACTCGGCATCACTATCGTGCACGGGATAGACAGATGGGCGCCAGCCATAGCGACGCCCTGCGCGTGATTTCCAGCACTGCAGGCCACGACACCCCTCCATTTCTTACTCTCCTCGAGCTGGCGCATCATATTGTACGCACCACGCAGCTTGAAACTAAACACGGGCTGCAAGTCCTCGCGCTTGAGCATCACGTTGCACCCCAGACGCGACGAGATGTGCGACGCTTTTTGCACTGGCGTGACTTTTGCTAGGTCGTACAGGTGTGCACTCAACACCATACGAAGATAATCAGGCGTGCCGTCGGCATTGCGCTGGTATTTTGGGAGCAGCTCATACTGTCTCTTGGCAGCTTCGCTGCTCGGCACCCGGCGCGGCGTATGGAGCGACAAGGCAGGCGCACTTGCCATGGTAGAAAAAACGTCGTCTTCCTACCTCCACGTGAAAAAAAAGTGCGCCTCCACCATGGGAAAACGGCGCGGCACTGGACAAGCGCCCAAGCAGGCGCACGGCCGTATGCACCAAGGGCCGCTGCGGCGCGGACGGATTGCGTGTGCCAAACAGTCGAATGCAGACATGCTCCAGCTGAGCGCGGCGGAAGGCGGGGACGATTCGTGGAACGACAATGCAAAAGGCCCCATGCGCGACGCACAACGTCGCTTGGCGCAGCTCACAGAGCGCGACAACAGCATGAAAACGTACATGAAAGAGATGCGCAAGGTGCTGGAGAATGCGGACGTGATTCTCGAGGTGTTGGACGTGCGTGACCCGCTGGGGTGTCGTGCATACGCTGTGGAGCGCGAGGCGGCAGCGCTTGGGAAACGCATTGTGCTGATCCTGAACAAGATCGATTTGGTGCCGCAGTCCAACACACGCGCGTGGCTCGAGTATTTGCGCGACGATTTTCCCACGCTGCCGTTCAAGGCTTCCACACAGCAGCAGCGCAACAACCTCGGCCAAGGCCCTTCGCTGCACTGGAAACAAAATACCACCAAGCACGACGCACAACTCGGGGGCGGTGCTGAGGCAGCAGGCACGCGTGCACTGCTCCAACTTATCAAAAACTACTCGCGCAACTTAAACTTGAAGTCGAGCATCACGGTAGGGATTATCGGCGCGCCCAATGTGGGGAAAAGCAGCTTGATTAATTCGCTGAAGCGGTCGCGCGTGTGTGGCGTTGCTGCTACGCCGGGCCATACCAAAGTCATGCAAGGCATCATGTTGGATCGCCAGGTACGGCTGCTCGATTCGCCGGGCATCGTGTTTACCGATTCGAATGCGCCGCTTGGCGCCACACAGGAAGAGGCAGTTGCTGCTGCCGAGGCGGCAATGCTGCGGAATGTGCTCAAGGTAGAACTTGTCGACGATCCCATCGAACCCGTGCAAACGATTGTGAACCGCGTCGGGGTAAAGTACTTGTGCAGCGTGTATGGCATTCCGGAATTCGGCGGCCACGACGCGCACGACTTTTTGCTTCGCGTAGCGTACCAAAAAGGGCGCTTGGGGCGCGGTGCATTGCCAGACGTGGATGCGACTGCACGCTCTGTGCTCCACGAATGGAATACAGGCAAAATTCGATACCACACCGACCCGCCCAAGCGGCGCTTGGCCCAGGGCGCTTTGCGGACCGCGGATGGGCAAGGTCTGCCGTCCGAGGGCGGCGATGCGGTGCTTTCTACATTTAGCAAAGCGTTTGACCTTGCTGCTCTTTTGGGCTCGGCAGATGCCGAAGCGTTCGGCGGCGACGGTGCGTATGAAGCGACCGCAGCTGTGCCTGGACTGGAGGAGGAAGCGCCGGCCGATGCAACGAGCTCGACATTAGGAAAGCACGATCGTGCGCTGGATTCGAGCGATGACGAGCATGAATGGCCGCCTCACTTCCCAGCCCGACCCAATGCGTTCGAGGCACTGGCACACGACGCCGAGAGCGAGGCGGACGTGGTGTCTGTGCCGAAACGAAGCAAGGAAAAGCCAATGTTTACGCCTGCAGAGCAAGAATATATGGCCGTGCCGCGCGGTGCACAGCGCCGGAAAGCGCGCAAAGAGAAGAAACGCAGCACCATAGGACTTGCGACGAGCATGGATGCGCTCATGGACCTGGACGATCGGAGCGTATCAGAGGAAGAACTGTAGAAAGGAACGAATAGCCTACACTAGCATCCGTCTATGGAGCAGGGCGTGCTTTTTTCTCCCCGCGCGCCTCGCTGTCCGCATCCTTGCGCTTTGTGCCTTGGCCCTGGCCCTCTTTTTGCCCTGGCGCATGCCCCGTCAGCTTGGCAAAAATGGCGCGTAGCTTTTCCGGTTCCACCTTCTTGGGCCAGAAAAAAGAGGAAAAGGCCCAGAGGTGCTGATACCATTTTTGTCGGCGCTCCTTGGGCAAGTTGGCAAACTTGGTCTCGATCAAATGGTCAATGTGGTTGCCGATGGCCGAGAGACATTCTTTCAGTGTGGCCACCTTGGTTTCCCTATCGAGTGACTCGGTCTCGTCCTTGAGCGTCTTGAGCTGGCGCTTGCACGGGCGCATCAACTCTTTGCACTCCAACTCGTCCATGCTCGCATAGCCACCGTCGTCTTCCTCGTCGGACGAATACTGAGCAGCGCTGCGCTTGCTCTTTTCAGACGTACCGTGCGACGCGGCAGAAGCGGAGCTGCGCGCCTTTTTCTTCTTTTCCTGCTCAGCGCCGCCTCTCTTGTCCGCGACGGATTCGCGCAGCGCTTTCAAGAGGTAGTCGCCGCGCCGCACAAGATGGATCGCAGTGGGTATGGGGCGCGATTTGCTCGCGCCTTTGCCCTTCTTCTCTTCTCCCCCATCCTTGTTATCCAAAGCACGCTTCCCTTCGAGGAAAAAGTGGTTGGCCAAGCCCAAGTCGGGGTCCGCTTCGATTTGCTCCCAGGAGCCAAAGCCATGGCGCCAAATGCCGACAAGCAGCATAGAGTCTTCCGTGTTGCTCCACGTGCAGTTCCAGTTTAGCGTGCTCTTAAGCGACTCCACAGGGATCCGCCACTGGAGCGGATTCGCCGCGGCATTTAGAATCTCGCTGAGGAGGTGAAGCTCGCGGTGTCGTACCAAAATGGTCTCTGCATTGATGCTTGAAATGCCGCGGTAATTCAGCAGCACTGCACGCTGTCGAAGCGCCGACGTGATTTCTTCACGGCGTTCCTGTTTCCCTTTCAGAAACGCCTGGTGCTCGGCTATTTTTTGTTCGGCAAGCTCTATGAGCTCGTCCGAGGCTTGCAGCAGCACGGCGCGGTTCTTGTCTTGCAGCTTGCCTTCCTGCACAATAATATCGTAGCGGTATCGGATATCGCCCCAACGCTGAATCCCGCGCAAAAGAACACGCAAATCGCGCTCCTTGAGCTCCAAAGAGCGCTGGCCTTGCGTCTTGCGTGCGCCGTTCTTCCCTTTGAGAGCCACATCTATCTCATCGTCGGCTTCGGCAGCATGTGCGGTCGCATTCTCTGCTGCGACAGCTGCGAGTCTGCGCGACGAACTGGCCGCCATTGCACTTTCCACGGCGCGCTGTCGCTCCACTTCTTCCGCTTGGACACGCTCCTCGAGCGGGATTATATCCTCCCAGCTCATATCGTCCGCCTTAAAGTCCTGGACTTGTGCGAACTGCTGCAAGAACCCTTCGCCACCAGACGAGGCGGTGTTGGTGTTCATTTCCGTCTCACACGCCTCTGCATGGGTTAAGATATCGTCCAGATCCATCTCGTCCAGCTTTTTCTGCTGGCCGCCTTCGTCGGATTTAAAGATGCTCTGCGCGCCAAACTTGAGAATCTCGCCGAGCTCATCGCGGCTAAAATGTTGTGCACTTTTTGCTAGCGACTTGGGCGCAAAATTAGTGCCGGAGGTATCCATCTGGTGGATGATGGCGTATTCCAGCACCATTTTGCGCTTCGCCTTTTCCAGCACATCCTCCTCGACCGTGCCTTTGGTCAAGAAGCGAAACACGCTCACATGGAACTTGGAATTCAAGCGGTGCGCACGCGACATGGCCTGCAAGTCGTTTTGCGGATTCCAATCGCTGTCAAAGATGATAACTGTATCGGCAGTCTCGAGGTTGATCCCAAGACCGCCGGCGCGCGTGGAAAGCAGAAAACAGAAATCCGGCGAGCCCGGGGCGTTGAAGTGTGCAATGGCCCCGTTGCGAGTCTCGGAGGAAATAGTGCCATCCAGGCGCTGGTGGACATAACCACGGAACGCGAGGTAGTCGGAGAGAATGTCAAGCATGTGGACCATTTGGCTAAAGATCAGGACTCGATGGCCGTCTGCCTTGAGCCGGGCGAGAAGCTTGTCGAGCAAAACCATCTTGCCGCTGTGCATAATGAGGCCCCGCAGCGTCTCTTCTCTGGATTGCGAAGGCGTCTCCACACCATCAAAAAGATAGGGATGGTTCGACGCTTTTTTCAACTCCATGGCAACGTTTAGCAAGGAGATTTGGGTGGATCCGCCGCCACTTAAAACGGAGAAGTTGCGCGAGAGAATGGCCTTGTACATGCGCTGCTGCATCGCCGACATTTCCACACGCAAAATTTGCTCCGACTTGGTCGGCAGTTCCTTGACCACGTCGCGCTTGAGCCGCCGAAGCATCACATTCTCCAGCCTTTCGTGCAGCTCGTGAATCTTGGACTGGTCGACGTGCTCAATGTCAAAGTCGACTTCCAAGTCAAACTGGTCGGGGCGCAGGAAATGGAGCAACGCAGAGAGCTCGCGCACATTGTTCTGCAGCGGCGTTCCCGTGATGAGCAGCTTGCCGCCCGTGTGAAAAGAGCCGAGCGCCTCGTACAGCTGTGACTCAGCGTTTTTTAGTCGGTGTGCTTCGTCGACGGCAAGGTACTGCCACTTGATCGCACCGAGCTCGGCGCGGTCCTTGAGGATAAACTCGTAGGTAGTTACCAGCACATTCAAACGCATCTTTCGCAACGGCCCAAACTCGTACTCGCGAATCACCGCGCGGCTTTGGGAGTTGCCCATGTACGCCACTACATTCAAATCGGGCGCCCAATCCGCAAACTGTGCGAGCCACGCAGGCAGGGTACTTAGCGGGACAACGACCAAGAATGGGCCGTACTGGTAGCAAGTGTGGAACAAGTACGAAAAAAATGCGACCGTCTGCACCGTTTTTCCCAGGCCCATCTCGTCGGCGAGGATGCCGTTTTCCCCAATGCTCCACAAATACGCGAGCCAGTTGAGTCCTGTCATTTGAAAATCCTTAAGCTGGCCGTGTGCGCCAATGTACTTGGGCTGCTCTGTCATGCGCACATACGGCGGCCTGCCGCGACTGAATGTCTCGCTGCACGCAGGAACGGTGACGGAAATGGAGCGGTGCAGAAAGGCGTCGATGGCAGGCCTTGCCATCTGTGTAATGTCCTCCTCCGACTCCCACGACGCGTCTGCATACCCAAGTCCTTTCCATTTGCACAGGTACGCCAGATGGGGATATGGCATCTCGGCAGTCGGCGCATTGTCGCGCTGTGCAATAACACGCTCCACCGTACGGTAATTTTCCAGAAGCTCACGCTGTCGCTCGCACTGAATCTGCATCGCCTCAAGATCTTCGCGCGAGGCGTGTGGGTTTGTTTGAATCTCGTGCAGCGGCTGCCATACAGCCTTGATATAGTTCGTGACGCGCTTGAAGCCGGAATAGCTCTTTAAAAACTCGTACAGCTCGTGCGTGTTGTGCAAGTGGGAATAGTTGCGCCATTTGATGATGAAGCGCAAATTTTCCGCAGGGATATCTTGGGCGTCGTCCAGGTGCGCCTCGTCGCGCTCGTGCCCAACAACAGCCTCGATATGGTCCTCCTGTGCTTGTGCGGGCGCGACAGACTGCGCGTCGATTTTGTCTTCGAATGGATCGTAGTCCTCGACGCTGAAGTCGTCCGCGTAATTCAACGCTTTGCCATCGTTCCGGCTAGACATGCGCACGGCAGTGCCAAACTTGCTTGTATCTGCCCGCACACGTTTACGGCTCTTTGCAACACCGCCAAAATCATCATCGTCATCGTCATCGTCATCGTCATCGTCATCGTCGGGCGATACACTCGGCAAAGCAGGCGCTTCTGGCTCTCCGTCGCTTACATCGTTGTACTGCGATGAGTATGTGTGAGAACGCACCAATTTTCGAGAGGGCGCGCGCCCGGAGCGGCGCAATCCGTACAGATCGGGATTCGCCTCTGCATCGTCTATAAACGCGGGCCTTTGATGCGCACGGCCATGTGTCGCTTGGGTTGTGGTATCGTGTGCGTGCACGGAATGCGCAGGTAAAGCTCCATGCACGGCTTGATCGTGATCGGAGACTGTGGTCAGATCACTGTATAGGGCGCACCAGACATGAGGCTCTGTCGCCAAGAACGTCAAGGACAAGCGGCACGTTTTTGCACGACTTACGGCGCATCCGCATCGGACCACGTGGTCGATTGCTGCGCCGACCGTGCTGGCGAGCATGGCGAGCATGGCGAGCACGGCGGGAAAAAAACGCAGCGATGCGCACTACAAGAAGTATTATGGACTATAAGCAGGGCACCGTGCAATGGAATGTAGCAAATGCGCGTAGCTGCACGCGCGCCAAAAAAAAAAGCAAAAGTGGGCAAGACGCAGCCCAAAGAAGCCTTCAGGTAGCCCGCACTCCTCCCCTCGTCAGCAACGCGCTTGCTGCACACGCGCAGCGCTACGCGCCATCTGCGCAGCGCCATGGACGACACGACGAACCTGCAACGCTGCCACGTGGCGAATCGAGCGGTGCGCACATCGGCCGAACGGATCTCGCTCTCCACCCCGCCATGGTGCGTTGCGATCGAGTCTCACCGTAGTCGAATACCTTGCGCCCGTATTTGGAATGCGTCCGTGCATCGCTAACGGCGGCACTTACGCTGGACAATTTTGCGTCGCAAATCGTTGAGCGGCACAATATCCCCGAGATCGAGGCGCAATCGACGCCCGAAGTGGTCCTTGCGCCGCTGACGGTGAGTCGTAACGAGCACGAAGTTGTGCTTATTGAGCCGTCCGTCAACAGCGTGCGTCTAAGCATCAAAATTAAGCAGGCCGACGAGATCGAGCAAATTCTCGCCCATAAGTTCACGCGTTTCCTCATGCAGCGCGCAGAAAACTTTGTCATTCTGCGGCGGAAACCCATCCCTGGCTTTGACATCAGCTTCCTAATCACCAACTTTAACACTGAAACCATGCTGAAGCACAAGCTGGTCGACTTTATTATACAGTTCATGGAGGAAGTCGACAAGGAGGTCAGCGAGATGAAACTAAGCTTGAATGCGCGCGCGCGCATCGTTGCCGAATCCTATCTCGGTGTGGTACGTACGCCTGTGCCTAACAACAGTTTTAAATAGAATGTACATCACTAGACATACCGCGCACGTTTCATGCCATCCTGCAGCGTGGCGCGCGACGCGATCGTCTGCGCGCCAAGGGGCATGTTGTCCATATCTCCGTACGTCTGTTCGCTCGTGAGCCACAGGGGCGGCGCGGAGCGCTCCCCCGTGTTGGGCACGCCATCGCGTGTTTTGCACGTATCGCACACCTCCAGCGGAAGCGCGCCGCAATTCTCCAGCGGCACGGCCCACGGATCGCGCGTCGGGGGCGGCGGCGGATTGCCGAGTGCGTCAAAGCGCTGCCATGCGTGCAGCGGCAGCGAAGCGTGCTCTACGAGGCGCTGCAATCGCGGCGGGACGTGCGGCGCAGTAGGCAGCCACGCTGCGAGCGCCTCGGCGCCGACCGCAAGCTCCACCTGCACGGTACACGCCTCGAGCAGCTCCGCCATTGCGCCGCCGGCCTCTTCGCAAAGGCGGAGAAGCCGCGGAAGCAGCTGCAAGAGCGCCGCACGGAGCGCCTGTGAAAACACACCGTTTGCGCGCCATGCATCACAGCGGAGCACGAACAAGAGCACGGCCAAAGGCTCGTGTGCAGCATCGAGCGCTTTGTCGAGCGCGCGCAGCGCATCGAGCAAAATCGCCTCGTCGCAGTAGAGCTCGCCGCGCCATGCATGGGCCAGGCGCACCATCGCATGGATGTAAACGGCGCCTTGTTCCTCGTCCGGCGCCGCAACCCAGCGCCGGAGCGCGGTGCTTGCGAGCGCGTCGTGCACCATGCGCTGGGCGCCAAACCCAAACAAAAGCTCGTCGCGCGCGCCTTGCAGCGCGGCAGGCGCAGGCAAAAGGCACGGCATCAACGACTCGACGAGCTCCGCAAGGCGCGCCGGCTCGACCGTGTCCAGTACCAAGCGCAGCTCGGCAAGCGACCACGCAGCGTCACAAGGGCTCACACGCTCCAGCGCGTCTGCAATCTGGTCCGGCGTCCCATGCCGCAAAAGCACAGACGCGCTCCAAACGTGCGCGGCGCGCAATACATGCTCGGACGCTGCGTCGGTGCCGTGCAAAAATGCACCAGGGTGGGTGCGCCACTGCAGGCGTAGCCACTCGGCGTGCGGCGCAAGGCGCGCTGCAAGGCTTGGCGCATGGCGCACCGCGAGCACCCACGGCATCAGCGCATTGCGCCGCACAAGCATATCGCGCTGCAACACCAAATCGTGCCACGTCGCGACGCCCACCGTGGCGATGCCACATGCCGAGCTCGAATGTGCACAGAACAGCGTGTCTGACAGCGCAACACACGCGGACCAAAACATGTGTGTGGTCGCGTCGCGGTGCTCTGCCACAAAATCAGAGAGCGTGTGCAGGAGGGAATCGAGCTCCAAATGACCAAAGCGCACCATGCCAGCGACCAAGGCGCACCATGCCGTCGATGCCGGTGCCGCCGCGCCACCGTCCAGAGCGTACCGCTTGCGTATCCAGTCGCGCACCGCAAGACGGACGCCTGCAGCGCCCGCAACCGCGGCAATGCACGCGACAATCGCGGGCGAAAATGGCTGTGCGTCCGGCGCACTGGCCATGTCCAAGGCGTGCTGCCAGAGCGCATTGGGCGCATCGTCGAGCGGCACGGTGGCCAAGAGCGCGGCACACGCAGCGTCGAGTGCTTCACCACTTGTGCCGCAAAGTAGCGCCCGACTCGGTGCGTGTGCTGCGGCCAGCATTGTCGCATGCACGGGCCGCGCAGGCATCAGCTTTTCTTCTAGGTCGCCGCGCCCCATGGCATTCAACGCACCCCGCGCCGACGCCACGGCCATGCTCCGTCCGCGGGAGTGGACGACGCGCACAGATGTGCCGGGCGCAGAGCTATCGTGCACGGCGTGCGGCGCTACGTGCGCGGCGAGTGCATCGGTGATGCGCAATGCATCCCAAGTGCGGCTGTGTGCGGCAAGGATATGGCATACACTCACCACGCACGAAGGCTCGACGTGGCGGTCGAGCAGTGCGAGGCATAGGTTTGCCAGCGTGGAAAGTGCTTCGATAGCGCACAGCATCGAGGCAATCTCGCAAAATTCGTCGGCTGTGGGCGCGCGTGCTGTTTCGCTGGTGAGCACGGGGCCGATGCGCTGTGCTATCCTGTCCTGGACGTACGGCGATGCAGAGAGCAAGTACGGCACTTTCTGCCGCAGCTGCAGCGCATCCAACACAGGCGATGCGTTGTCGGGAAACGATGGGGACGCTGGAAGGGCGGGCATGTCTGGTGGTGCCATGGCCGCTGGCGACGGTGGCGGGGCCGAGGCGGGCGACGCGATGTGCTCTTCCTCGGGAAGAGCATGGCACAGCCATGGAAATGTTTGCGATACCTCGCGAAATGCGCGCTGCTCTGTCGCTTCTTCGTACGACTGCGCGGCGCACTGGCCGTAAATGGCAACGCGGCGCTGCTGCACTACCGTGTCCGAGACGTGGTGGATGGGCATGCTGCAAAAGATGCGCGCGTGGATGTGTGTCCTGGTGCGCTGCGTGCGCGGCGCATCCGTTTCCAAGCACACGGTGCCGCGCAGCTGCAGGCGCTGGAAGAAGCGGACAAAACTAAAGAGATTGGCGCTGCACAGCGCGCCCAGCAAGCGTGCAACGCTCGGCAAAGAGAGCGCGCCGAGCTCGGCGTTTGCATGCGCTGGCGCGTCTGCAGACTCGATCGTGTCTATCCAGCGTGCAATGGTGTCAAATAGCGCATAGCGCTGGGCCGGCCATGCAACGTGGCGCCCGTCGTGCAAAACAAGCCGGTTGTTTTGGCACGCGTCAAAAAGGCGCACCAGCTCGACGGCAATGTATACGCGCCCGGGATAATCGCGATCAAGCGTGCACGCCCATGTGAGAAGGAGCGAGACGCGCCGCTCCACGTCTGGCAGCATACCAGGCGGAAGAAAGTAGCGCAGAAAGAGTGTGGTCGTGTCTTGCTCGCCCGTGTCGAGCAAGTGGATCGCGACGGCATCCCACGCCACTGCGCTGTCCGTGCGAGAGGATGCAAGGAGTGGCGCGAGTGCGCCTTCGAGCAGCCGGCTTTGCGCTGCCTCGGGGGGGTAGAATGGCGCTTCCAGCGTCCCAAGCAGGACGGGCAAGCGCGACGTTGGCGTCCACAGATGCATGCCCACAAACGCACGCGGCTCCGTTTCGTAGCATCGCCGGAGGAGACTGGCCTCTTGTTCTGCGAACCATGCGCGCGTGGGCGACGTGTGCGGCGTAGAGAGTGCCGCGATGAGATTCACACCAAGGCACGCACGCGCCAATAGATCTTTGTACACAGTGCATACGATCTGAAGCATACAGGCGCGCGTACATCCCTGCGATGCGTGCAGCTGCGTCACTACCCAGCGCAAGTACGCATCGTCGGCGAGCAACGAATCAGAGCGCATCGCTTGAACAAGTGCTAGCGCATACGACCACTTGTTGGTCCAATGCACTACAGACGCGTCTTGTACGCCGGGAATCGCGCCTTGTTCCGCCGCTTCGTCGTGCGGAAGGACGTCGAGCTGCTGCGTGAGCCACGCAAGCACGGCGGCGGTCCAATCCTCCGTATAGTGCACCGCGCTGCATTTTTGTGTCTGCACCTCGCATGCGCCAATGGCGTGAATGAACCACATGGCCCGTGGGATGGGAATGCCTTGGCCAGTATAGTTTTGGCGCCAAGAAGCGACGCCCACCTCGGGCTGCGGCCCCTGCCAGAGCATGTCCAGTAGCTTCATTCCGCGAAATCCATACGGCAGGCCCCGTGCCAGGTGCGCGAGCGGCACAAGGGGATCCGAAAGTGCGCGGACGTACGCGGCAAGTTTGCCGTCGTTTAGCGTCACGCGCGGCGGCAGGCGAAATTCGTGCGCGGTGATATCTGCCGCACGCCGCGCACGCCGCACATCACGCACGCCATTCACTAGCGTATTGAGCAGGTGTATAGAGCCCGGACGTGATAATCGCTCGTAGATCTGCTCCTGCACACTCGTCGATTCGTTCAGTACGGGCGGCACAAAAGTGACGCCGCTGCGCACCGCCTGTGAAGTGAGTTCTTCCGCCTGTGTGGGAGCCCAGATTCCGGGATACCCTAAGGACACATCCGTATGCATAGATGGGCGCCATGGCGGCGCGGCGAGCGTGTATGGCTCCAGCATGGGTCCATGCTCGGCCATGCCGCTCCTCGCCGCGTCTGTGCGGGGTGAAATGCGGTCACGTGCCGGCCGTCCGCGGCGCGGCGCTCTGCAAGCTTCTTTTGCTCGCAGCCCTTCCATCACGACGGTGCTCCGCATTTTACCTACGAGGCGGCCCCTTTTCTGTCATAAACGTTTTTTACATCTGGTAGACAGCATGTCTGCAAAGACGAATGCGACCGCGGCGCCGATCAAACTCGAAAACACGTCCAAGCGCGACTTTTTGCGCGACCTGGAAGTAAAGTACCAGCACGAATGGATTGCAAATCATGTGTTTGACGTGGACTCGCCTACCAACGACACCGCTTCTCGCGAGCTGAGTCCCGAGGAGCTGCGCAAGAAATATCCGAAATTCTTCGCCACGATTCCGTACGCGTACATGAACGGTAGCTTGCATCTTGGCCACGCGTTTACGCTCTCCAAGGCCGAATTCGCCACTGGGTACGAGCGCATGATTGGAAAACGTGCGCTGTTTCCTTGGGCCTTTCATGTTACCGGCATGCCGATCCGCGCCGCGGCGGACAAGCTCATTCGCGAGATTGAAATGTTTGGCGAGGACTTTTCTCGCTACGACGCACAGGCCGAGGCCGACGAGGCCGCTTCTGCAGAAGCAGCGAGTGCTCAGCGTGTAGACAAGGCGACGAAAGGCAAACTCGCCGGGAAGAGCACGGGTCTCAAGTACCAGTTCCAGATCATGCTCAACAGCGGCGTGCCGCTCGAGGAGATCAAGTGCTTTGCCGACCCTTACTACTGGCTGCACTACTTTCCTCCCATTGCCAAGCGCGACTGCAACAGCTTTGGCTTGCGTATCGATTGGCGCCGCGCGTTTATGACCACCGACGTGAACCCCTACTATGACTCGTTCGTCCGCTGGCAAGTAAACAAGCTCCGTGCGATGAACAAGATCAAGTTTGGCGAGCGATACACCATTTTTTCGCCCAAAGATGGCCAGCCATGCATGGATCACGACCGATCGGAGGGCGAAGGCCTTGGGCCCCAGGAATACACTGGCCTCAAGATGCAGGTCGTGCAATGGAGCAAAGACGCCGCACCGATACTCGACGCACAGCTCGCCGGCAAGAATGTGTACCTTGTCGCTGCCACCTTGCGTCCCGAGACCATGTACGGCCAGACGAACTGCTACGTCGGGCCCAAGCTGGACTACGGTGCATTTGCTGTGAACGACAAGGATGTGTATGTGTGCACTGGGCGCGCTGCGCGCAACTTTGCCTTCCAGGGTATCACCGATGTGCGCGGCAAAGTAGACAAGCTCGCGTCGATCAAAGGCGCAGACCTGATCGGTACGTTGATCAAGGCGCCCTTCTCGGTGCATGACGAGGTGTACGTCCTCCCAATGGACACCGTTCTTGCGACCAAAGGCACTGGTGTCGTCACCAGTGTTCCCTCCGACTCTCCCGACGACTATGCAAACCTTGTCGAGCTCCGCAAAAAAGCCGAATTCTACAAGATCGATCCCATGTGGGTAGCCAAGGACCTCGTGCCAGTGATCCAAACGCCGGGGTACAGCAATATGATCGCCGAGGATCTCGTCCAAAAGTTCAAGGTACAGAGTCCCAAAGACAAGAACGCACTTGCGGAGGCAAAAGACGTGGCGTACAAGCAAGGCTTTTACAACGGCACCATGCTGGTCGGCAGCTTCAAAGGTGAGGCTGTGCCGGAGGCCAAGCCCAAGGTGCAAAAAGAGCTTCTCGACGCAGGCCTTGCATTTGCGTACGCCGAGCCAGAAGGCCGCATTATCAGCCGCAGCGCCGACGAGTGTGTCGTGGCGCTCTGCGACCAATGGTACTTGGACTACGGCGAAGAAAGCTGGAAAGCACAGGCGGAGAAGCTGCTTTCGCGCCTGAATACCTTCCAGCCCGAGACGCGCCACTCTTTTGAAGGTGTGCTTGGCTGGCTGCACCAGTGGGCCTGCGCGCGTTCCTACGGCCTCGGCTCCAAATTGCCGTGGGATCCGCAGTTTTTGGTGGAGAGCTTGAGCGACTCGACCATTTACATGGCCTACTACACGGTTGCCTACCAATTGCAAGGCGGTGTGGAAGACGGCAGCAAGGTTGGGCCGCTCGGCGTCACGCCCGATGCACTCACCGACGAGGTGTGGGACTATATTCTCACCGATGCGCCGTTCCCTGCAAATGCTGCCATCCCCTTTGACAAGGCCGACCAGCTGCGCCGCGAATTTCGCTACTTTTACCCCATGGACCTGCGCTCTTCGGGCAAGGATTTGATCAACAACCACTTGACTTTTTGCATCTACAACCACGCCGCCATCTTCCCCGAGGAGCACTGGCCGCGCGCCATTCGTGCAAACGGCCATTTGATGCTGAACGGCGCAAAAATGTCCAAGAGCACGGGCAATACGCTCTCCATGGCGCAAGCGACCGAGAAGTTTGGCGCGGATGCATCGCGCGTCAGTTTGGCTGACGCTGGCGACGGAATCGAGGACGCCAACTTTGAGGAAAAAACGGCCAATGCCAACATCCTGCGGTTCCATACCCTGATTGACTGGTGCACAGATATGATGGGCAAGGTAAAAAGTGGAGATTTGCGCACAGGTCCGCGCGACTCTTTCTGGGACCGCATGTTTGAGAACGAGATGAATGCGGCGATTAAAGCGACGCAGGACGCGTACGAACGCGCAGCGTACAAAGAGGCCTCAAAAGAAGGGTTCTACGAGTTCCAGTCTTTGCGTGACTTGTACCGCGAAGCGACGGCCGATATCGGCATGCATGCAGAGCTCATCGAGCTCTGGGTCCGGAACCAGGCGCTGCTGATTGCGCCTATTGCGCCGCACTTTAGCGAGCATGTGTACAAGGTGCTCCTGGGAAACACCGACTCGGTGCACAATGCGCGCTTCCCCAGCATCACCGCGCCGGAGGATGCAGCGCTCACGGCCGCGGCAAAATACGTGCGCGACACCATCAAGACCATTCGCGACGCCGAGCTTGCCGTGACGCGGAAAAAGGTTAAAGGGCCCGCACAGCAGCCCAAGTACGACGAGCGCAAGCCCAAGGAGGTGTGCATTTTTGTCGCAGATGCATTCCCAGAGTGGCAGGATATTTGCGTGAACGCGGTGCAGAAGCACTTTGACGGTGCATCGGGCATGATTGACGACGCCAAGGTGCGCGAAGAGATTGCCGCGGCTGGCTTGCTCAAAGACAAGAAGGCGATGCCTTTTGTCATGGCATTCAAGAAGCGCATTGCCGAGTTCGGTCCCGAGATGGCGTTCAACCGCCAGCTGCCGTTCAACGAAACGCAAACGCTGCAGGATGCGCTCGGCTACCTGAAAAAGACACTCCACTTTTCCAATGTACACATCGAAAGCGCCACGGACGCGCTGAAGCGTGCTGACGATCTGCAAGGCAGGCTGGGATTCGACCGCAATGCGGTAGAAGGAGCCGAACCTGGCGCACGTACGTACACGCCACGAATCTCACCACAGCCTCCTTTGCCTTTTACAATGTCGAGTAGTGTGGTAGACAAGCGGCTGACATGCAACTTAATGCCTCCACAAAAATTAGCGCACATCCTGGAATGTGATTGGGCATGGCCCGGTATGAGTGCATACGAAATTGGACTGTACGGAATCATGTGCCTTGCCTAGATCCAGGGGGAAGGCTTGTACAGCTGCCGCGTGGCTTGGTGCGGCGAATGTGTCGTGGGGTAACCTGACGCTTCTTCACTTGTAGCGACAGGGCAGCACGGCGGCAACTTGTTGCCGAGATGGTAAATGGACTAGGGATAATGGCCGCGCTTCTGGCGTTCGGCCTTATAGGATCGTCGTTCGTGCTACAGCTGATGAACTGTGTCAGCGTCCCCTACATCACCGGGCTCTATTTCCTGCGCTTTTTAATTCCAAATAGTACAGGCGACGTTATTTCAGACGAGATACGGTTCGGGACGTGGGGTTTGTGTTACGGAGATAGCACGCTCAATAACGGGTGGCACTGCAGTAGCGCAGACCTTGGATACCGCCAAAAGGAGTTTGGCAACCTCACGCGCTCCGTGGGTGGCTCCGCCGGCGGTCTTGGTCTTCACGAGCCTTTTCTTCACAACTTGCCATACGCCCTTGTTCTCCAGGCCATCTCCGCTGGCTTTACGGGGATTGCCGCGGGTGCTGGCCTTCTGGCCATTTGCTCTCATACGCTCCTTTTCACACTCGCTGCATTTTGGGCGGCGATTTTGACCATTGCTACGCTGGTCATTGAGCTCATTCTTTTTATCAATGCGCACGAGAAGCTGACCGATTCAGCTCCGCCAGAGTGGCAAGGGCGGCTGAGAGCCGACTACGGACCTGCGCTCTGGATGCAGGTCGCAGCGACCGCAGCCGTGATTGTCGGCTTCTTACTCCTTTTCCTGTCGTGGATTTTGAACAGGCCCGAAAAGCATGCTTCGCACGCCGTTGCGCCGTTGCCTACGTCGAACATGTACCAAAAACAGCACGAGCCGTATGGCTACGATGCACCAGCAAACCGCTACGACAATTATGGCGCCGCGCAATACCAAGAGCCTGTTGTCCCTGGTCCTCCGCCAGTTACAACGGCAAGCGCCGGGCGCGCCTATGAACAGCCGTATGTGAGCAATGCCGGCGCTGCTGCGCGCCCCAACTTGGTATACGATCCTGCCGCTGCTGGCAGCAAGCCGGGAAAGCGCATATCCCGTCAGCCCGAGGATCCGCAACGCCGACGACACAGTCACAGGCGCAGTCAGCACGATGCGTTGGACGATAGTGCCAAGGAAGCGCACCGCAAAAGCCGCGATATCGACCAAGCGTACTTGCACGGGAATACAGGCACGCTTTCGCGCCACGCGAGCGGCGATATCCGTCGTCGCAGCTACGATCCTTACCTGCAAAGTGCGGGCCAATACGAGATGGATATACCTTCGCGGAGTGTCTCCAGGTTGCACCCAGCACTCGACTATTATGCGGACCAATACCAAAGCAGTGGCGACCTGCGATGGAAGCGGTATAGCGACCGCGGCGTTTGGTAGCGCCCTCTTCCTTCTTTTGCAAACGTAATTCTGCCGTAAATTTGTACTATCGTCTTTCGATGCCTCCACACGTTGGCGCCTCTCCTCCATGTGGGCGGCACGGCACTTGTATGCGCAAGGCCGTATTGCCCAGCGTTTCTATAGCACTGCAAAGCCGCACATTACCATGTTTACCGGCACAGACTGTCAGCTGTGCGAGGAGGCAAGAGAAGTTTTGGCGTCGGTGGCTACGCCATTCTCGCTCTCGCTGTACAATATCCGCGACGATGCGGCGCCGAATGCAGCGTACTGGCGCCGCAAGTATCAGTACGATATTCCCGTGTTGCACGTCCGGTGGGAGGAGCCGGCCGATGCGTACGATGTCGGCTCAGGTATGTACCGTGAAGCTAACATGAGAAATTGGGCGCCATCGTTTCACACAGAAAGCCATCGAGCAAGCGCTGGCAAAGCGCTCTTGTAGAGAAACGTCGCATTAAAAAGAGGGTGTCTAGTCTATCATCATCCACCCTGCACAGAGTCAAAGCCACTGGGGCAGCTACGGCCAAGGTTGCTCGAACCGCTGCGCATGTAGCAAATCTTGGCCTCGTGGCACTCCTTGGTGCTGCAGGAAGGCGAGCGGGGGCTGTTGCGGCCTTGGTACATGTGGTGGAGCTCCACAAGCGACGGGCGCTGCTCCATCTCGTCGGTAAGCGCCGCCCAGAAAGACGCATTGAGCGGCGCATCGTCGGGCCACACGCCGTCGTCGGAAAGAGCCACGGGGGCATCATAGGTTCCCGCTTGGAGGCTCGCACGAAACGTGCCGTACGTTTCGCGCGCCTTGTACAAAAGGTGCCAAATAGGGCCATTGTCGCCGACATTTCCAAACTCGGAAACGGGTGTGTAGTACTGCAGGTAGTCCATCACCTCGTACGTCTGGGGGTCAACTTCGTAAACACGCAGCGAGGGATTTACGTTGGTCAGGGGGGTAAGCGATGGGCCGATGAATGCCATGGCGCGGGCATCCTTGGTCTTCTTGCTCACTGAACTCGAGTTACCGTTGCTGGACTCGTAAAACACTTGGAATTCGTCCTCGTGTGTGTGCCCGAAAAAGATGTGTGCAATGGTGTGGCTGTAGCGCGAGACAATGTGGTAGAACAAGTTCGTAGGGTTGTCCAGTGCATCGCGGCCGCTCCAGCCAGTAAGCACGTGTGCAATGATCCAAACGCGCTCGTTCCTGTCTTCGGCTTCCTGCAGCTCGTCGGTGAGCCAACGCAGCATACCGCTGCGGTCGGGGTTGGACAGGTCCAAGTAGCTCATCGGATTACCTTTGTACCAAAAGTCGCTGTTCAGCGCAACCATACGCAAACCCTGACGAGGGCTAATCGAATACCCTCCGTAGTGCGTTTTGATCTTCTCCGTAATGCTGTCGTTGCCCCAGCCGTTCGACTTGACCAAGGCAGCAACGTTGTCATAGTCCCAGCTGAGTTGGCCGCTGAGATTGTCGGGCAGATCCGAGACCGAGACAAAGTCCGCCGGAGAAGAGTCGTGGTTTCCAAGCGCAACGACCATGGTCGTGTTGCCCAAGTGGCGATGGAACATGTCGTAGAGCGACTCTTCCGAATACTTTACAAGGTCCTGGGAAATGTGCCAGTCGGCATCGTGCGTCGCCAAGTCGCCAGTGAACAAAGCGACATCAAAATCGCCGCCCTCCTTGATAATGCCCGAGATGCCTTGCATGCCAGCGGCAATCAGCGACCAAGGTGGGTCGCAGTGGTAGTAACCATAGTAGCTCGCAGGCTCGGAAATGTTATCTCTGGGCAGAGTGCCGGCCTCAAACACGGGCTTGTCCCAAAGCGTCTTGTTGAACGAGTCGCTGCGGCAGCATTGGCCGCTGGTGCAGGCGCCTTCAGCGCCCACGAGATAGCGAGCATCGACGTGGAAGTCGGAGGCGTGCAGCGCACGCAGCTTCTTGTCTGCCTTGGGCCCGACTTTCTTGGAGCGGCTCACAACCTTGGCAGGCGGATGCAGCTGGCCATTGAACCAGTCGCTCAAAAAGTCTTGGGAGAGGATGTCCATCTCGGGTAATTCGCAGCTATTGCCATAAATGTACCGCGCGCAAAGGTAGTCAAGGCCAGGCGACCCGTCTTCAAAGTTGGCAAAGCTGAGCACCTGTGTATACACACCGCCTAGCTGAGAGGCGCCAAGGGCGCCTTCGCAACCGATATCGACGGTGGGGTTTTTCTCGTATTTGTACTTTTTGCAAAGATCGACCATGAGGCCAGGCACAATGTCGGGGGCAGCGCGAGAAACTTTTTGGCCGTACCGGAGGGCTGAACGGCACCTATCGCACGTCGAGGTCTGGTTGTTGTCGATGATGCTCTCCAGGTGTCGCAGTGCGTTCTTGCGGTACTTGTCCTTGTCGCCGACTTTGCTTGCAGCGCTGGAAGAGGGCTGCGGAAGCACACCTTCGGAACTCGGCGCGGCAGAGGGCAGTTTCATGGGATCATTCAGCGCCTTGGAATACTCTCCGCCGGTGACCTTGGTGATCACAGGGCGCGGCGCGCCTTCACGGCCAGACGGCATATACTCCATCGAAGGGAACTCCGACGTGGGAAAAGCAGAGGGAACCGTGTACACCGCCGTACCAAATTCAGTCGTTGTGATGTACGGCCTAACCTTCGCCTTGTCGGCAGCCTGTACGGGCCCGCATATAAGCAGGGCGTACACGAATGCAACGCAGAGAATTGATGCTTTCAGCATGGCCAAATGCGTAAACCGAGCAGCCGGGGGAGAGAATTCGTCTACAAGGTCTTCACCGTGTAGAGGCAAGTGCTCGTGGGAGCCCCCCGGCGCGACAGCTGCGTACATATAAGGCGTTCAGATTTAGTGGGCTGGTAACGATGCACGCGTTAATGCTCAGCTTTCAATGTCGAAAGGCGTTGTGAGCCAATCATGGATTTGTGTGCCGCACGTGTCAGAATTTAGAGTGTGCTTTTTTGGCGCACACGAGCACGAATGCTGTGCACACGACAAAAGGACAGCCCCGCATGGATATGCAGGTATGGGCATAGTTTTGGAACGTGCCTCTGGCACCCCTAAGTGAACAAGATAATTAGGGCATTCCAGATTGTACAACAACAAAAAAGTTGCGCTACAACTAATTAGCCTAAAAAAAGATACAGCAAGCATAATACCCCTCATCGGCTTACCGTGTCGTACTTGCCACCGCAGCGACGGCCTTGTACAGGCGAACCAGATCGCATAAAACAGATATTGGCCTTTTGGCATTCTGCGCTCGTGCAACGGGACGCGGTGGGAGAAAGGCGGCTCTGGTAGTCGGAGAACAACGTCACCAGGCTCGGTGTGTGCTCCATCTCGTCCGTAAGTGCAGCCCAGAACGAGCCGTTGAGCGGCGCATTTGTTGGCCACTTGGTGCCGTTGAGCGCGACGCCAGCGTCATACTTTCCGCTCGTGACTGAGCCCGAGAAATTGCCATACGCCTCGCGTGCGCTGTACAAGTGGCGCCAGACGGGCCCGTGGTTTGCATTAGAGTCAACGAGCGCGTCAAAGTCGTCCATTTGTGTGTAGTACTGGTCATAGTCCAGCACATCGTAGGTGGTCGGGTCGACTTTGTATACGCGAATGGCAGGGTTGAGGTTCGTGTACGGCGTAATGGACGGCGCAATAAATGCCTGCGCAACAGCGTGCTTAGCGTGGCGGTCCGCCGTGCCAGACTCGCCATTGTCGTTGTAGTAAAAGTTTTGGAACTGGTCCTCGTGCGTGTGCCCAAAGAAAATGTGCGCAATCGTGTGAGGGGCAAAACGGCTCACGATTTGATAAAACAGATTGCCCGGCTTGTCGAGCGCCTCCTTGCCGTTCCAGCCGGTCAAAACGTGGCCAATGATCCATACACGCTCGCCCGCCTCTTCTGCGGCGAAAAGCTCGTCGGTAAGGAAACGAAGGACGCCACTCATGTCGGGGTTTTCTGTGTTCACGTAGTTGTACACGTTCGGCACGTACCAAAAGTCGGTGTTGAGTGAAATGACGCGGAGGCCAGAACGGGGAGAGATGGAGTAGGCACCATAGTGCTTGCGCACCTCATTCTTGGCCTTGTTGTTGAGCCACTTGTGGGCAGACCAGAGGTCTGCAACGTAGTCCAAGTCCCAGCTAAACGCTTTCGAGGCCTCGTCGGGAAGGCCTTTGGGCGCCATTTGGTTCTCGGGTGAGGTGTCGTGGTTGCCCAACGTCGTCAACAATGGCGTATCGCCCAGGTAATACTTCATCATATCATACAAACTCTGTTCAGAGTACTCGGTCCAGTCGTGCGAGTAGCGATACAGATCGTCGTGTGCGACAAGATCGCCAGTGAACAGCGCAAGATCAAAGCCATTCTTCCCGCCCAGGTTGTGCATCGCTTGCATTGAGTTTGCCATAAGCGACCACGGGGTATCGCACGGAAGACTGCCCCAGTAGTTAGAGGGTTTAGAGATCTGGCTAAAGTCCAGGTGGCCATGTGTAAATTGGCCATGGAAGAGGGTGTTGTTGAAGCTGTTCGAGCGGCAGCACGCGACCGTCTCGCCAAACGTGCACCGACTTTCGGCGCCGACCATGTAGCGACCGTCAATGTGCAGGTCAGAAACATGGGAAACGCGGAGCAAGTCCTCGCTGTTCGCGTCCCACTGCACCTTGGCGCGCTTCGTCTCCCATGCCTTCTTGACTTGTGCTGACGCATGGCGCTTTCCGCGGAACCATTCGTTCAAAAAGTCGTCAGAAAGCTTCTCCGACGGCCATTCGCAAAAGTTCAGAATGGGAATCTGCGCGCACATTTGCGTCGCGTCCGGCGCATTGCCCGTCACGTTTGCGTAAGAAAGCATTTGGGTAATGGGCCCACCATAAACAGCCTTTCCCAGCGTACGTTTGCACTCCTGTTTAATATCAAGGAGGCCAAAAATGCCAAACGAATCGCAAAGGACGCCCATGATACCGGGAAGGATCTCGGGGTCGATGTGTGCGAGCTTCTGCAATGTTTCGGCAGCGGTGCGGCAAACATTGCAAAGCGGCTTTGAGCCTGAATTTGGGCGGAAGAGCTGGGCGGCAAGGCTGTACAGATCCCCGATGAGTTTGTCAATGTTCGCACTGCCAGGCACCGCTTGAGGCATCAGGTCCTCGCTCTTGGGCGGCGACGTCGGGAGCTGCCATGGGTTGTTCAGCTTGTCCGGAAAAACACCCCCGTTCAGTCGGGTCACAACAGGACGCGGTTCCTGCTCCTTGTTCTTCGGCATGTAGTACATAGACTGAAACACCTGCGTGGGGAACGTCGCAGGTCCAGTGTAGACGGGTGTGCCTGCGTTGGGCTTGGACGCGGCGCTTGCGACCGCGCCGAGCGCAAGACACACGACAGAGAAAAAGTATATGACAATCATTGGGGACAGCAGTATGGGCACACCTGCTCCCTTTGTCGTGTGCAATAAATAAAAAAATAAATGCCAGCTATTAGAAGCACAGTTAACTGCACGGCAGACTTTGGCGTGCAGCCAACAGGCGCGTCCAGCGCGCGATTATTGGCACGTGCGGTCCAGTGCGGATGAAATGCATACAGTGGAGTTTGCCGCACGTTTTACTTTTTCTTGCGCCGGGTGGGCCGTGCGTTCTTTTCGCGGCGCTTTTCCTTGGTGCGGCGCTCGCGCTGAATTTGAGAAGCGCTTTTAAGTTCGCTGTGCACGTTGGATGGCTGGCCCGCGCGGTCTTGACGTTGTTTGAGCTGCTTGTGGTATCCGTACTGCTTTTTGTCCAAGGGCTTGGGTGCCTTGAGCTGGGTATGCTTAAATCCACGGCGGTGGCTCATGCCGTTGCCGTCGTGGACACGCGCAGAGATGCGCTTAACCGATGCAGGCAAGTTGCTCTCGTCTTCGCCGACGCGTGGCATATCGATTCGCTGCTCTTTGCGCCACTCGTCGAACCGGCCGGAGCGATAGGACGCCGGAAGTTTGAGGCCCGTCTCAGAACGGATCATCTTTTGGTTGTCTGCCCCGGCGCCGTCGCCCTTGACGAACTTCTTTTTCTTAGTATCCCAGCGGCTCTGATTCGGTCGCTGATCGCTGTGACCAGGGCCTACATCGTCGCCACCGAGGCTGAACGCGACGCGGCCAGCCTGCTCGACAAAGGAGCCGGTGTTTAGTGCATATCCACGTTCTTCGTCAGCGCCTTGCTTCTTGTAGCCCATGTAAAAGTTTGGATCGCGGAACGAGCGGTCAGGTGCGGCGTCGCGGCCTGTGTCAAATACGGCCTCAATGTCCTCTTCTTCCGCTTCGCTCAGTGTATCGTCGTGCGTATTGGGCACGTCTTCTTCCGCTCCAGGCTGTGTGCCGCGCTTCGCTTCTTCGATAGTGCGCGCGCGCTGCTGCTTGGATAATAGTGTTCGCCGACGCTCCTGCATCAGCTGTGCCAGTGGTGCATGCTGCCCCCGCGCGCCGATCTCAAACACAGTCTCGCCCGGGCGGAAAGCATGCACTTTGGCGAGCAACGAAGCACGCGCGGCAGCGAGTGGATCATCGTGTGCGGCCATGCGCGTCTCGCCTTGCTGAAGATTGTATATGGCCGGCCTGCAAAGCACATCATGCACGCCGGCGTCCTCCAGTTGGCTGCCTGCAAGCGCCCATCCGTCCGAAACTGTTCCGGTGATTGCGCTGCGCTCGGCATCCTTGACCATGTCTTTGGCGCGGCGGTAGCTCTCCTGGCTTGCTTTGGGCTGCGAACGTGTATACATGCTATGCGCACGCTTTACAACGCCGACAAGGGCATCGTAGGCAACGGCCGTAGCAGATACTGCATGCATCGCGGTGTGGACTGACTCTGACAGCTCGTCGAGCTGGTCGCGAGGAAGCGTGCCCATCACCAAGGTATTTTGCAAATCCAACGCTTCTGGGCCCTTTGACAGCGTATGCGAAGATGTGAGCGGGCGCGTCAAAAAGAGCTGTAAATCAATCAGGTAAGGCAGCTCGCTGTGCGTGCACAAATTCCATACCCAGCCCGTACGGCCGGCACGCGCTGTTCTGCCCACACGGTGGACAAAGATGCGCGGCTGTGGAGGAAAGTCGTAGTTGATGACGTGCTCCAAGACGGGCAAATCAATACCGCGCGCGGCCAGATCGGTGACGATGAGCAGCGACGCACGCCCCTGTCGGAATCGGTTCATCTGGATTGTACGCTCCGTTTGGTCCAGCGAGGAGTAAATGTGCGAGCAGGCAAAGCCCATTGTCGTGAGCACGAGGAGGAGGTATTCTACATGGTGCTTGGTCGCACAAAAAATAACAGTTTGGTACGGCTTCAGGTCGACTGTGCCTGTAGCATTGCGCTTGCGTGGCTTTTCTTGGAGAGAAGCGCGGCGCCGTTTGCTGCCTGTGTCGCCCTCGTCCGCAAACGCGCTTTCTTCCTCGTCCGCGGGCACACCTGTGGGAACGTGAATTACATGCTGCAGGAGCAGCAAAAGCGCCGCGTCTTTATCGTTGGGCTTGACACTGAAGAAGGCCATGCGCAGCTCGGGACTGATCTTGGAGTCTGCGTCCAGACGAATCAGTTTCGGATTCGCGTCCAGGCCCGCGCGCGCAAATTCGACCAATGACTTGGGCAGCGTCGCGCTAAACAAGAGTGTCTGTCTCGCCGGAGGCAAGCGGCGCAGCAGCTCCTCGAGCTGCTCGGCAAATCCCATCTCAAATAGCCGGTCCGCCTCGTCAAACACCACGTATTCTACCGCGCGCAAATCCATGTTCATTTCCACAATCAAATGCAGCAAGCGGCCTGGCGTACCGATCACCACGTCTGGATTCGTCGCCATCGTCGCAAACTGCTGGTCAAGATTCTCACCACCAACAATGAGCGCCCACCGGATAGCTTCGCCACGCTGGTCGTCGTCGGAACGCCAACCGCGCGCAAGATCCTTGCCGACTTTGAAAATCTGCAGCGCAAGCTCACGCGACGGACACAAAATTATGGCCTTGACGCCGAATGTCGAAGAATGCCGGCCGTTGAGGCGATGGATCATCGGCACAATGTAGGACAATGTTTTTCCGCTGCCCGTTCTGGACATGCCGACCACATCCTGGGACGGCTGCGCCATGATGGCAGGGATAGCACGGCGTTGGATCGGCGTTGGTGTAGTAAATCCACGCAAAAGCAGGGATCGAAGCAAGGATGGGTGCAAACCCATGCTCTGGAAACTACCGCCGCCGCTAACAATCCCGCTTGCCGTCTTGCCTTTGCCTTTTTGTGCATTCTTCGCCACTTCGGCGCCTGCCTTTACATTGTGGCGCTGTGATGCCACCGCAATAAATGCTGCATCGTCGTCACTATCATCTGCGCGCTTCCTAGAAGCGAGGATAGGGGGAGCACCCTCATCCTCCGCTAAAAAATCAATCTCTTTCGCCATCGCGTACCAGCATGCACAAACGCCGCTGCCAAAAAAGTAGTGCACGTGACATGTCCTTGCGTCGCTGTCCTGCGCCGCGACTGTCCTGCGCCGTGGATGCGAGCTGCTCGCGCGCTGACGCCGCTCGTGGCGCCGCTCGCGCGCTTGCTCCGTGGACCAGCAACATACGATGTCGGCACACTCCATGCAAAGCCGCCATGTGCATTCAATACCGACTCTATCGCTGCGCAAAGCGCGTCGCTGCAAGCGTCTGCGCGCATCCAACACTTGCTCGCAAATGGACGTGTGCGTGCAGCGATGCACCATGTTGAAACGATGCTTACATCCAAGGATACCCAACACGAACACGTACAGCACGTCTTGTTCAGCACGGTGCAGACCTTGGGCAAAATGATTCGATCTCCGCAGCACCCAACGCCCGAATCACTGCGCGATACGCCATTGCATCCCGCGCTCGCGTTGGCGTCCATGTACGATACCTGTTCCGACACACATACTCTTTGGCCAAGTGCCGCATCAGCCAGCATGGTTGCAAGCATGGCACGATGCCTGCCTGCAGACGCATTGATCCCTGTCCTCGACGCGATCTGCAACGATCTGCTTGCACGTCCACGCGCCAACAACACGTCGCTGCTTTGCGCTATGATTGCTGCCTACGGTCGAGCACGGTGCCCCGGGCGCGGCGAGCTATTTCTGCAGCGCTACGTCGGCACCGGCCCAACGTGCGAGGCACTTGCTCCCAAAAACGCGCCCTTTTTCTCACGCAGCCGCGCGCTCTTTGCTCGCTGCGATACGCGCAGTCCAATTGATATCCCCTTACACGACACATGGAGTGCGTCGACGGCCATATGGAATGCGCTCATCCGTGCACGGACGACAGCAGGGGACATGGCAGCTGCAGCACTGTGGCTGGAGCGGTACCGATTTGTAGCACACTTGCCGGACACGCTGTGTGACTTGCACGCACTTACACGCCCTGTACAAAGCGCATCGCCCTATCTGACCCTCATGCATGCCTTCTCTTCCGGCGCAGGGATCCGTGATTTTTTTTTGCAAAGCGGCGCTGAAGCCCAGACTGCGCTGCGCCGCACAGCACTTGCCATGGACGCGCCGTTCAAGACTGCGGCAATCCACGGGCTGCTCAAGGCCGTGCGCGATGACGGCATCATCCCGGGCGTTGCCATGCTCAATTTTCTCGCGAGCTTTGAGGCTGGGCGTCAGCGTTTAGAGAGTGCCGCGCGCCTTGTCACCGAGGCATTTGCCATTCCAGGCAAGGGCGCGGTACGCTACAGGGTGCACCGTACGACATATATGCCCTTGTTTGCACTGCATGCCGCCGTCGCAGCGCAGCAATCTGCGCCGTTGCTCGCGCCTATTATGACCTCGCCGTTGCCGCCGAGCGCATTGGCGCAGGAGCTGCAAAGCGCTCGCCAAGTGCTGTGTGCGTGCATTGCCTACGTGCGCCGCGCAGACAGTAGCAGCGCTGCGAAATGGTGGCGCAAAGAATGCGGCACCGCGCTGCTGAACCAGGCGATGGATGCATTGCTGGCCGCGCACGACTACCCGGCCGCATTGCATGCGCTCGCACTCTACGATGAATGGGGTGTACAGCCAGATGCATGGATGCATGCACTTTTATGGCGGCACCTCGGCGCGCATACAAATCCCCAGCATGCGCTGGAGCAGCGTGTCGTGGCACAGGCGAACTATTTGCAAAACGTCTCCACGCCGGTCCCTGCTTGGGCCGAGGCGCTGCGTGCATGCAAAGCACAGGACACGGTGCTTGCTGCAGCAGCCATACATGTACAGGATTAAGGTAGATTGTAGGTATCATGGGTATCACAAAAAGTACTCGATCGCCTCGCTCCGCGGCTGGCTCGCCTGCAGCGGCCCATCGAGCTCATTGTCCGGCGCGGCCTCGAATATATTGAAATGGCGCGACCCGTCCGGCCCGACTTCCAAAATGGATGCCAGATTGCCACACCTGTAGCAATAGTTTGGCGCGGACCACACCGTGCTGAGCCGGTCGTCGTACAAGACATTGTACCCTTCCATACACAATTGGTGCGCACGCAAAATATGGTCCATCTTGTTTGCCTCGATAAAATGCTTTACGACAGACGCACCAAACGTATAGCCAGCGCCGCGCGGAGAGATGGCAAACTCTTCCTTGTCGGGGTCGGGGTCGGACCACACCAAATCTGCCATCGGTCCCTCGTGAGGGATCTCGCGAAACCGGTCGATCACCTTGATCTGGTCAATATAGTGCACCGAAGGTGAGAGGCCCCCGTGCAAGCAAAATATCCGGTCGTCGATGACGACAGACAAGGTGAGAAAGTCAAACATGTCGGTAAAGTACTGCCACACATTCGAGTCGGGGTACTTGCGCATACACTCTGCATAAAATCCGTACGTCTGTGTCACCGCACGGCTCTCGTGATTTCCTCGCACGAGCTGGATCCGCTGTGGGTAGCGCAGCTTGAGGCATGTGAGCAGCGAAATAGTTTCCACGGAAAACAGGCCACGGTCCACATAGTCGCCAAGAAAAAGATAGTTGGTGTTGGGAGCCGCACCACCGATACGGAATATCTCGAGCAAATCGTAGAACTGGCTTTTGTTAGCGTGCAGCGCGCAACGCACCCATGGATATCGCCCACGACCGCGACGGGGGCCTGAATATGAATCACGTTGCTCTCACGCATCAAGAGCTCCTTGGTCTTTTCACATATCTCTTTGAGTAGCGCATCCACAAGAAGCTGCTTGTTCATCAGCTTCTCAATGCATGCGTCCAAATCAAACGCCATTGCGCCGGTCGCAGCGTGCCGCAATGGAAGACGACGTGGCTCCTTCGCGGTGGGGCACTGCTGACTAACGCAGGCGGCGAGCCGCCGCCGCTTGCCTGCACACGAGCATGGACCAAAAAACATTGGCAGTAGCGTCTGTCGTGCTCGAGGACCCGCCGCTAGACTTTGCGCCAATCTCGTTGGTCCAGTCGCAGCTGGTCGTATTCGACTTTGACTGGTCGTTGGCAGACCAGGATACGGACCGCTGGGTGCACGAGCTGCTCTTGCCGCGCTTGCGGATCGAGTTTGTGGAGCGAAAATCGTCCATGCAGTTCACAGATATGTGGTGCGTGGGAAATGTACTTACACCAGTGCCTACCTGTTGCGCGAGCTGCACAAGGAAGGGTTCACGCGCGAGCAGCTTGAAGACGCGCTGCGCCAGATGCCGATCGTACGTTCAGCGCGCTGCTGACCACAGCATCCCGGCATGATCCGCGGCGTGCGAGCTCTGGAGAAGGCGACCACAGATACCGACTTTCTCTTGCTCTCGAATTCGAACGAGGTGTACATTGGTGTAATTCTTGACGTACGTGCAGCACAACACAGCGCTAACTGCAGCACAAAGGTCTCGCGGAGCCAAACCCCCTCTTTCGTGAGATTGTGACCAACCCTGCCGCATGGGATGCGCAGGGCATGCTGCATCTCTCGCGACGCGTGCCGCCGGACGGCCCGCAGCACAGTTGCAAGGTCGGCTGCAGTGCAAATATGTGCAAAGGTATGTACGTGTGGTTGCTGACTTCTATAGGCGACGAGCTCGACGCATACCGCAAACGCAACGCCGATCGCGGCTACCAGCGCATCGTCTATGTCGGTGACGGCGGCAACGACTACTGCCCTATCCTGCGGTTGGGGCCCCAGGATGTGGCACTGGTGCGACGCAACCGCGGCTTGGCCAAACGTATCTTGGAGGAGGGCAATGTGCAATGCCAAGTACGCTACTGGACCGGCGCCTGGGAAGCCGAGCAGCTCCTGCTGGCCCTCGGCGGCCTACGCTCATAGCTCTGTAGGGTGCGCCGAATAAAAGCACCAGCTGCGAAATTATGTCGCGCGTGCATCCGTATGCATCGTCGCGTCGCGCCAACAAGTAGGCATGCACGCTCGCGCGTGCCCTCGCGCCTCGGCAGTCAATCCACTGGCCAATTACATTAATGCAGTTTGTTCCGTTCCAATTAAAAAGACCCCCGCACATGGCACGAAGGCGGCAAACCTACGTGACATTCTGTTTTTTGTACTATAGGAAACTCTTTGGTCGACACGACGTCCCTTGCGGAAGCTATTTCTCGTGTCCGCTAAGAATGAATAGCGCTGCCCTCAGCAATGGCGGTGGACCAGAGTTAGGCCAATCCACTGCTGGGATCCGTGTCACCACGGAAGCGGATCACGCCAAACGCATAAACCTGCTAAACGAGCTCTTCTCGACGGAAACGCGCTATGTGGGCGAGCTATGCATGATTGTCCGCCGCGTCGCGGGTGCGTGGAGCCCGACCAACTTTCCGCCGCCGGAGCTCGATAGCATGTTTCGCGCGTCAGAGGTTTTGTACCGTGTCAACAACGAGTTTCTGCGCTCGCTCCAGGAAATTGGGCCGAATCCAACATCGCCCAAAGGCCTAGGCAGTTTGCTCATGCAGTGGGTCGACAAACTGCAGACGCCTTATACGCGCTTTTGCTCGGTGCGAGTGCATGGCTTGGATGCACTCCCGAATATCCAGCAGAACAAGGAACTTTTTCGGATCCTTTCCCAAGTCACGGCTGAGATCCCGCCCACGAACGGCGGCGTGTGGACGCTCGATGCTTTGTTCGACCTGCCCATTGCTCGCATTGGGTTCTATAAGAAGTTCTATGCGCGTCTCTTGCGCAACACCGAGCACGGCCGCTCGGACCACGCGCTACTGCAGAGTGCGAACGAAAAACTGGACAACATTTTCCTGCTCGCCCAGCAGCGCGCGAGTGCTCCGACACAGCCACCGGTGTATTTTCGGGCGCTGTCACCTCCCCCTGCTCCTGCTCCTGCACTTGCACTTGCATCTGCGTCTGCATCTGCCCCTGCACCGATACTCGCGCCGCCAGCAGCACGAGTAGAGCCTGCGCCGTACAAGCAAGTGCAACTGCCGCCCCAGTCATCGAACCCTATAGCTGCGCCGCCAATCGGCATAAACTCTTCGGCTCCTGCACCGGTGCTAAGTCACCAGAATCCTGCACAAAATGCATACGAGCGCACGGAAGATCGCAGCCGTGACCAAGAGACTGCACGCCAACCGCCTGCGCCTGCGCCTGCGCGACCGCCGCAGTCCGCTGAAAAAGAAAGCACTCGTGCGGCGCTTACCTCGCTGATCCCCCAACTGTCCGTGACGGAGCTGCAGGGCCGGATCGATTCCTCGTACACAATGGATATCTTTACCTTGCAGCCCAAGACCTGTCGGCTTCACATCAACCCGTCGACACTCACATTTCCCCGTTCCGTGCGCCTCACAGACGGTGCATTGATGCAGATCAGGCCTCCGAATGGCATTGATACCCGGACTGTAAATAACGCACGTCTAATTTTGTTCACGGATCTGTTGCTCATTGGCGAGGACATTGACCGCGCTGAAAATCCACTCCAACCGCCAAACGTCTGGCTCATGTTTCCCCCCCTTGCAGGCAAGTTTGTCGATGCCACGTCACATGGTGCGCCGCATGAGAACACTATACGGATCACCATCATGCGCCGCACCGAGTTACTCATTCGGCTTCCGTCCGCCGAATGCAAACAAAAGTGGCTGCACGAAATCGTGCTCTGTCGAGACTTTAAGCCTGTACAGCGCGCGGAAAGTGGATCGAGTGCGGCGCCGTTGGCGACGCTCCCGACGCCGTTGCCCGCTCTTGAACGCGCTTCGCAGCCGAACACAGTGCCCGACGAACCAAACCGCACGCTTTCCCTGCCTTTGCCGATGCAGAGCATGCCATCGCCTGCCGACATGAGCGGCGGCTCGCTCACTAGCAACGCTGCACGCATGCCACAGCGACTTCCGCCGCTCCTTGTGCCCAATGTAACAGCCAACGAACAGCTGCTCGGCTCGTCGCTTGTGGAACAGGACGCAGATTTGCGTTCTCCATCACTCCCCAGCGCCCATTTGACCCGCGAAAGCTCGCTAAATTCAATCGACTCTTTCCCCCGCATGCCGGCACGGTCGCGGATGGACTCGCCTGAGATACGTGTTGCATCGCCATTGGGCTCGCCATTAACTGCGTCGCCCACTGCATCAGTCGTGCCGAAGCCACTTGGCGCATTGGATGAAGAAGTGCGGTCTATGCGCATTACCAATTCTCCACTCTCGCAAAAGTTTCCCATTATGTCGGAACAAGCAAGACGCCCTTCGGAGCCGAGTATACCAAGCAATGCACAGCAGTCTCCGGTGCGGTCGATGAGCCAGCCGCGCTTGAATGCAATGGTAGGCGCGAAATTACCCTCTCAAACACTCCAAGAAGGCGGCCGCCAAGCAACGCCAGATTGGCTGCATCATGAACCAGCACCCGCCTCTGCTGCCCAGAAGCAGCGGCGTCCTGCGTACAATTTGTGTGCACAAATGCGGTGCAAGGTATTTTTGAAGCAGAGCTATGCACAATGGAAAGCGCTCGGGAATGCACGACTACGCCTATATCATTTGCAACATACCAAAGAGAACCAGCTTGTTGTTGGGAGCGACAAGAAGACGATCATTTCTACCATTGTCTTGACGAACGCTGTAGAACGTGTGGGAAAGACGGGGCTTGCCGTGGAGCTTTCTGACAATGGACGGCTTACCGGCGTTGTGTATATGTTGCACATGCGCAGCGAAGAGTCTGCCAATGGTCTTTTCCACCAGCTCATTATAGGGTCTAGCCGAACGCTGCTGGGGAGTCCTACACCCAGCTCGTAGCGCTGCATAGAGAAAAGGTACTGTATACATAGGCGGCAGCGCTAAGAGCATCTCCATTAACCCATCCTCCTGCCGGCGTGGCTTTTTATACACCAGGGCCATGCACCACGCGCTGCATCTTGCCTCCACTTTTTGTCCGGAAATCACAGCCGCTGACGTTGCATTGCTGCGCCATGGGGGAAGCTCCACAGCGCACGCCGGCGCTGTCGCCAACTACAGTCGCGAACGCACTGCATAGACGCACATTCTGCCCCAAGACACAGCCTGGCGATGCGGTATTTGCTTTGGACGACGAGCCGCGCTTTCAAGCACAAACAGCGCCGACGGCGCGTGTTGCTGCCAAAAGCCCCAAGCACTACGGCAAATCGTCCACGACCAAGACGCTTGATAAGCTTGAGCACTGGCTGGGCCTAAAAGAAGCTGGGCCAAGTACGCAGCGCCCCGCCTATGTCCATGCGCCACAAAACCACGCGCACAAACAAACCGCCCAAGTCGGCAGCGTCGCACATGCAGTACAGCAGCATGCGCCGCTGCACACGCACGGAGTGAGTGTTCTTGTGCACCCTGTGGCTCCGTTTGATACGCTGGAAGGAATTGCGCTGCGGTACGGTGCTGACGTCTCCATCGTTCGCCGAAGTAATCGGTTATGGCCCGGCGACGCGCCGCAAATGCGCGAACAACTGTATATTCCTGTGGAGAGCTGCCGATGGAAACCGCCGAATGCGGATATTCGCGTAGTGCAGCGGCGTGCTGACGGTTCGCTGCACCCACTGCAAGAGGAAACGGTGGCCGTCGTCCCACGCAGGCACCGTTCGACGCCCAGCGAGGAAATGGCGCGGCGTGTCAACCTACTTGCACTACCGAGCGGCCCCGAACACGAGCAGCAAAAAGTAAAGGGTGCGCCGGTCGAGTGTACCAGCGTCGACCCCGACATGCTCTCTTTTTTCGGGAGATGCGCGCCGACCTATTTGGATGACCCTGGCGAGTCGGGCTTGGACGATTTGCTACGTTTGCAGCAGCGAAGACGCGTAGAGGGCAAGTCGCCTAAACCTGCCGGCAAGCTCAAAGCGCGAGCAACGCGCCCCGCAGATACGCCCAATGACGAGGATACGTGGCGCCCGAATGTATGGAAATTCGGGGCAAACGGCTTCGCGGATACGCAACGCAGTGCAGAGTCAGGCGAGGCGGGCAGCGCTGCAAAACGGGCACCGATCATCTCGCGCCCAGCCGTGCGGAACCGCGCGGCGCACGACCAGACCGAGACGCGCAGTCAAGATGCGCCGTTGATCGATTTACAGGACACGCCGAGCATTTCGCACCCGCTTGAAGATATCATTCGTGGAGCACTGCCAAATTCTGGCGCCGCCGTGAACTGGATGCGGCCAATTCACTGGGGCGAGACACTGCCAGAGAAGCCTAACGCACCCAAACAGGATACCAGCTCGGCGATGCTGGACTTTTTTTCAGAGATGGCCAATGCAGGCGAAAAGATGGGCTCTTCACTCGTGCAAGCAGTGCAAGACCTGCGCCATATCTCGCTGGGGGATACGCGCAGGGCGCAAGCGGCACGGCATACAGAGCTCCCCATGTAGTATTGTAGAATAGCGCTGCTATTAAAAAAAGCGCATAAACTTGGAGAGAAACTCGACAAGCACTCTTGTCAGCTACACTTAAATACGCACAGCCCCCGGCGAAGACGCATAGGAAGAAGATAGACAGGTAGCGCACAAGCTTGGGCGGTGCCTCTTCGCGCTCTTCTTCCTCCGACTTGTTCACAAGCCCACGTGCCGCACCACCGGCACCGCGGATGTTTTGGGTTTCGCGAGCGCGCTTTGCAAATTTGGAGTTGCGCGCGCGGATGTCACGTTCGGACGGCTGCACTTAGCGTCGTTTGAGCACCTACCATGCTGGTGTTTGGGACCAAGTGTGCTTTGGTGCACGTGATGTGGTGCACTTGCTCCGCCGCCATCATGACGCGCGACGCGGACGATGGAGCGCGTGCACGGGTGCCAAAGAAGCCGCGTGTGACGCCTGTGAGCTTACAGGCGCGCACACTTGACCGCCTTTTTCAGGATCCAAGCAAGCCTGTCCAGGTTCCCGAGGCGCATATGGAAAGAAGCGTGCGTGCGCCCCGCGAGATTATGAAGAATGTGAGCGGCAGCACGGCGGGAGCGAGCAGTGGCGATTTTCATGTGTACAAGCAGATGCGTGAGCGCGAGTTTGATCGCATACAGATTATGGAGGAGAATGCAGAACGGGTGCGTACGATGCGCGGCTGACGATAGGAAAAAGAGCAAGCGGACTACGTGGCGCAGCAGCAAAAATACGCACAGGCCGACGAGCGCAAGACGTGCAAGAACCGCGCGCGGCGCGAAAAGAAGAAATTAGCTGCCCAACGTGGCAAACTGGCACAAAAGCAGGAGCACGGCGAGGATCGCAACGTTCCAGATCAGTAGACGTAGCAACTATATGTCATAGAGAGTGCTACGCGACGGTATACCCACGCTGCGCACGCCAAGCCTTACTGGGGACTGATGCGCTGGCCATCGATTGTATCGTTTCGCTTTTCACGTGACTGCGGGCACTTCCGGCGACGTGCGCAATCCAACCTTAGCACTTGATGCCTATGACGAGCCCAATCACTCTCTCAGTTTTGCGTGCTTCTCGTACGCAAGTATCGAATCGTGCACTCTTTAGTACCCGTGCTTCTCGTGCATTCCCTGCCGCCCGTATCACTCCTTCTATCGCTCGCGCCGCTGCAATCCCGCAAATCTCTACCCGAACCATGGCCGCTGCTGCAGGTGTCGGCAAAGGCGAGGACAACGCCCGCCCGCCTGTTGACAAGGTGATCCAGGACATTGCCAACTATGTCCATGACTACGACCAGATCACCGAGACCGCGTACGACACTGCGCGTCTCGTCCTCCTCGACTCTTTGGGCTGCGGTGTCGAAGCGCTCCGCTTCCCTGCCGCTGCCAACTTTTGCGGCCCCGTCGTGGAGGGTACCACGGTGCCCCACGGATCGCGCGTTATTGGTACCGACTACGTGCTCGACCCCGTGCGGGCGGCGCTGAACAATGGCGCCCTTATCCGCTGGCTCGACTTTAACGACACATGGCTCGCTGCCGAGTGGGGCCACCCCTCCGACAACCTCGGTTCGATCATCTCTGTCGCTGACTGGATCTCGCGTACGAATGAGGCGAACGGCAGCAAGCCGCTCACTGTCCGCGACGTGCTCACCGCCTCGGTCAAAGCCCACGAGATCCAGGGTGTGATTGCCGTGCAGAACAGCTTCAACCGTGTGGGTCTCGACCACGTCGTGCTTGTCAAGGTTGCGAGCACTGCCGTTGTCTCCAAGATGATTGGCCTGAACCGCGAACAGACCATGGACGCGATCTCGCAGGCATTTGTGGACGGCCAGTCGCTCCGCACCTACCGCCACGCCCCCAACGCTGGTTCGCGCAAGTCGTGGGCTGCTGGTGATGCGTGCTCGCGTGCCGTGAACCTTGCATTGCTTGTCCAGCGCGGCGAGCAGGGCTACAACTCGGTGTTGACTGCGCCTACGTGGGGCTTTTACGACGTGCTCTTCAAGGGCAAGCCGTTTGAGTTTGACCGTGACTACGGCTGCTACGTGATGGAAAATGTCTTGTTCAAGCTTGCTCCCGCAGAGTTCCACGCGCAAACTGCCGTGGAGGCCGCCAAGGAGCTGTACAAGCAGCTGCAGAGCCGCGGCAAGACGTCCGATGACATCAAGACGGTCAAGATCCGCACGCAGGAGGCTGCTGTGCGTATCATTAGCAAGCAAGGCAAGCTGAACAACTACGCCGACCGTGACCACTGCATTCAGTACATGGTTGCCGTGCCTCTGATCAAGGGCAGCCTCGAGTCTGGTGACTACACGGACGAGTTCGCCTCCGACCCGCGCATTGATGCGCTCCGTCAGAAGACGGTCGTAGAGGAGGAGCCTCGCTACTCGAAGGAGTACCTCGAGGCGGACAAGCGCTCCATTGGTAACGCTGTTTCGCTCGAGCTCAACGACGGCACCGTCATCGAGGAGGTCGCGATCGACTACCCTGTCGGCCACGCCCGCCGCCGTAAAGAGGCTACGCCACTCATTGGACAGAAGCTGCAGAAGCACCTCGACGGCATCTACAATGCCGAGGAGCAGGACACGATCCTCGCGCTCCTCACTGACCACGAGCGCCTGAGCAACATGCCCGTGCACAAGTTCATGGACTTGTGGGTGAAGTAGACACGCATAGCAACACTACAATGCTGCGTAGACTACCAATCCAGCTCACGCTGTGCCTTGCCTAGCGCCCAAATCGTAAAGCTAAACTTGTAGTTGGGGTAGGAAATCGCACAGTTGTGGTTAAAAATGCCCTCGATTTGTTCTTGCGCCCAGGACCCGTCGGGGCGCTGCCGAGCCATGATGAGCTCGACGCCGCGCTTGATGGGCTCCTGGTGGGGATACTTGGCATGGAGCAATGCAATCACAGTCCACGCGGTTTGCACGACTTGCGACGTGGGCGCTTGCGTATACACCTTTTGCTCGCTCGACTTGTAGCTCTCGCCCCAGCCGCCGTCGGTCTGCTGTTTGCTGATGAGGAATGCACACGCGCGGCGCACAGGCTCGCTGTTTTCGTGCGTCATGCCCGCATGCCGCAAACTTTCGAGTGCAAACATGGCGGCGTAGGTAAAGCATATCGCCCAGGAACCATACCACGATCCATCGGGACGCTGAGCGCGAAGGATGTAGCCAACAGCAGCGTCCACTGTGCGGTCGATCTCAGCGCTGCGGTACGTGTCGTACTGCTGGAACATGCGCAGACCCGTCACGACGCTCGTGGTGCATTCGGGATACGCGTACTCTACCATGATATTTCCAAACACCTCTGCAGGGTTGAGCCATTCGGTGAGCGCGGGGCCGTTGATGGTCTCGTAACTCGCATACCCACCGCCGGGATTCTGCATGCTCAAAAGCAGGTCGACGGCATGGTGCAGGCGATCCCACGAGACAGGGCGCCCCAGCTCATTGTGGCTCTCTTCCTGGAGCATCAAGACGGCCTTGAGCCCTTCGGCGGTGCAATCGCTGACAGTGTAGCCTTGTTCGCGCGTACTAAACGGCCATGCGCCCTTGGTCGAGAACCTGTACGCAGATCGGTAGTACTTGGGATTCTCGCGGATCTGGCACGCATCCAGCCAGCCAAGAATTCGGGCACAAAGTGCATGATGTTTGTGCTCGGCGGAAAGGCCTGCATCCACAAGCGCTTGGCCGATAAACGATGTATCCCATAACTGACTTCCATTTGTCCCCGTCATCATCATGCCTTGCCCACTCATCCACGCAAAATCCTTTAGTTTTTCGCGGTGACGTTGCATCGCAACACTCTCGGGGCCATCGACAATCCACCGCGAAATAAAGTTGAGCATCTTGTTCACCGGGCCCAAACATTGGTAGCCTGTGTTTTCGTCCTCGCGCACGATCAACTTGTACGCGGCTGCAATCCCTGCATTGCGCACAAATGCAGGGCACACCTTTTCGTACATGCCCAGCGCGGCAAAGAGCATATCGACTACGCGTGTGTGAGGCGAGTACAAGTCAGCCTGGCATACATTGTTCCGCTGCAGGGACCAGGGGATAGAGTCGTATGGCTGCACGTACAGCTCGTCGCGCAGCGACGCCAGCAGCGGATCCATCTCGGCGCGGAAGCGCCGACCGTAGAGGAAACCCATAGGGAGGTATACCATGCGCGTATGGATCCACCAGCGCCATGGATGGATGGGGACACTGTCGGGAAGCAGCCAAAGCTCGGGGGGGATGGGATTCATGCCTTCCCAGTCGTACACGTTCAGAATGGCAAGCCATAGCTTGCCCCAGCTTGGAATGCCAGTCGCACCGCCAAGTGCATGCAGTTTACTGCGCGCACGGATCATCATTGGGTGCTCGGCATCGACACCCAGGAGGCGCAGGACGGAATAATTGAGTGCTGTGCCGAATACGGTCGAGTGGCCCTCGATGTGAATGCCCCATCCACCATCCTCCTTATTCTGCCGGTTCCACAGGTAGCGCGCAATCTCGATTTTCCAGGGCGTGGGGATCGGCGTCTTGGTTACGTACATGCCAATGACAAGGCCAGGGAGCAGGAACATGGGGCCACCGTACTCGCCCGCAAAGTGCCCATCGCTCGATTGGAGATTCTGGTAAAATGTAATCCCGTTTTCGGCGGCTTCAAGCGCAGTTCTCGCGCGCGGCAAGCTAGCAAGGTCCTGGGATAAGCAATCAGGGAGCACGTACCATGTCGAGGCCAAGCCAGTACTCGTCTTCCAGCGTCTGAGGCCATGTGGCAATCTCTTCTTCCGTCTCCAAGTAGTGCCACACATGCCGTCCTACATCAGAGACGCAGAGACGCCATCGGCGCAAATCCGTCTCCCCAAGCGGAGGTCCTGGGGGGGGGGGCATTGTGGTGCGAGGAGCGGTACCGCGTTGTGGAGGCGTTGCTGTCACGTGTTGCATCGCGACAACCTTGCTTGCTCCCACCACCGCAGCATGGTACGTTGGGCGTGCGCCTGTGCATACTTACGTCAGACTGCGCTGTTCAATTTTCAATCGCTGCTCCTGGTCGTGCTGCTGACCATTTGTACATGCACGTACGTACGTGCCGTCGCGCCAGGACTGGTCGATCGGAATAAAAAGGGGTACGTTTGTGGAGTGCGTGGTAACGGCAGCTTCCTCGGCGTGTTTTACAAGGGTGCGCGGATAGGTACGTCGCGGTAATGTCTCACACCAGGCGAGCGACTTTCCCCATACTGTGCATTAGCGTGTTTCACTATGGCGGTGTATATAGTGATTTAACGATACTGTGCCGTAGTGTGTGGTGCAGCAGCGTCCTGTGCTGCCGTGTCTTGAGTACTGCACACACCCACCCTATTCGCATACCACGCGCGAGACAAACGCGCATTGTGCGCTCCAAGCGTTGCGTGTTGCAAAGTGGAGGTTTGCCCTGAGCCTCGACGAGATGTCCCAAGACTCAAAGCTGCATCTTGCGTGTCTGGACGGTAAGCACCACATCCTATACTCATGCGAAGGGAAAATTGACCTGGTGCAGCAGTACCTTGACGAAGATATCAGTGCTGCACAGCTGAACGAGCAGGATGCAGATGGACGTGCGCCACTGCATTGGGCAGCCTCCGACGATGCCAAACTTAATATCGCCAAGGCGCTCCTCAACACGGGCAAGATCGATGTGGATGCGCCGGACCATGGTGGATGGACTCCGGTGATGATTGCATCTTCTGCAGGCGCCAGCCAGATGTTGGATCTCCTGCTAGCGCAGTACGTCTATGCACCATTGACCCCAGTGGCGCGAGTCCCCATGCAGTAAACAACCGCAAGATTAGTGCACTGCATTACGCAGCGAGCAAGAATCATGCAGAGATTGCGCGCGCCCTGCTCGTCGCAGGCGCCGATGCGAATGCCCAAGATGGCGCTTTGCAGCGTCCCATGTACGTATCATTTCTACACTCACCTAGTCATCGCGCAGCGTCTGCAGGCCACAATGCAATGATCCGTACGCTGCTTGCGCCGCCACCGCGCGCAGATGGAAGTGCACACCCCAAGACGCGTGTCAAGTACGTTGCGCATACCCTCTCACCACAGTGCCGTCGACCGGCTCGGCAACACGCCGCTGCACCTCGCGCTCGACTCGGGGAATCAGCAGACTACGGCGGTGCTTATTGGCGAGGGCGGCGCGGACCGAACGCGCCCAAACGCAGACGGGATCCTTGCAGAGGAGATGGAAGGGGTAGGCGGCCAGGAGCAAAATCGCATCCGTGACTTTATAGTAGCATCGTTTGGCGCATTGTAGTGGCAAGCATCGATGGCAGACTGCGTAGACGCCGTTGAGGGCTATGCTCGCAAAAAAAAACTGTGCATACTACGTTGAGGGTATAGACGCTACCTAAAACATGCGTCGCCGTTTGCCGAGCCCAGCAGCACCGCTCGATCCTCCTGGAGGGTATCGCCCCGGTCGCTCCTGCCGCAACTTGTAGCGCCGGTATGCCTCGTACAAGTGCACAGGCAGCAATGGCCCCGTATCGCGTCGCTCCTGCTGGACAGCGCGTGCTTTTGTTAGCGTACCGAGGCACGTACCGAGCTCGACAATCTCGCCAACAAACACTTTGCCTACACCGCTAGCAGCCATGACAATATGCTGGTTCACCGACTGGGACATTACATGATTCACAAGCTTGCGCACAGCCGCCTTGTTCAATGTGCCGCGACGCGACGCCATGTGCCGCTCAAGCTGTTCCTCGTCCATGAGCTGCGATAAAAGACTGGAATTAGCCGAGCACCAACGTACCCCATATTCCGCTGCTGCGTAGAATAGATCGCCTGCTGCCGGCTGAACTCGTCGCCAGCCAGCGCCTCGACTTCAGCGCCATCCGACTCCACATCCTCCTCTTCCTGATCACTGGGCTCTGGATCTTTATCATGTCCACCTATAGGCCGCGACTCGCTGCGACGGTCCTGCGTCACAGAACGTCTCGCATGCACCGGCGATTTCGCCGCGCGCTCTTCCAGCATGGTGGAACGTTGCCAAGCGGAGGTGTCGGCGTCACGTGCGTGCTCAACCGAGCAAATTTGTCCATTTTGTTGCGCTGTCACCGACGGTCATGAGCGCTTCTCAAGTCCTTACACACCCCTCAATCCGCGACGGCTGGTTCTACGAGAGTGCGTTGAGCACCAATACTAACCTATAGTTAGCCCGCAATGGCCCGGGCAAGCTATGAGCCTGCAAGTGCGCCGGATCCTGCACACAGAGCAGAGCAAGTTCCAGGATGTCTTGGTATTTGAGTCCGAGACGTACGGCAACGTTCTTGTGCTTGACGGTGCGATTCAATGCACGGAGCGCGACGAGTTTTCGTACCAGGAGATGATCGCACACCTGCCTATCAATTCACACCCCGACCCGAA
This sequence comes from Malassezia vespertilionis, assembly GCF_029542925.1. Taxonomy (NCBI): domain Eukaryota; kingdom Fungi; phylum Basidiomycota; class Malasseziomycetes; order Malasseziales; family Malasseziaceae; genus Malassezia; species Malassezia vespertilionis. The sequence continues at coordinate 229,958 of NC_079251.1, read as the reverse complement.
ACGGGTTCTTATCATTGGCGGCGGAGATGGTGGAGTCTTGCGCGAGGTTGTCAAGTACGATAGCGTGGAGGAAGCCGTGCTGTGCGATATTGACGAGGCTGTCCCGCGTGTCTCGACCAAGTACTTGCCCAAGATGGCCGAAGGCCTGCACCACCCCAAGTCTAAGGTCATCATTGGTGACGGCTTTGCCTTCCTCAAGGCCCCTGAAAACAAGGCGTCGTTCGACGTGATCATCACCGATTCGTCGGATCCAGAAGGCCCCGCCGAAATGCTTTTTCAAAAGCCCTACTTTGAGCTCCTGAAGCAGGCGCTCAAGCCCGGCGGCCACATCTCGACCCAGGCCGAGAGCATGTGGGTGCATTTGAACCTTATCCGCAGCCTCACGCAATCCACGCGCGAGTTGTTCCCTGTGGCCGACTATGCATACACGTCGATCCCTACCTATCCCGCGGGCCAAATTGGCTTTGTGGTGTGCTCGTTGGACTCGAAGCGCGACGTGCGCGAGCCATTGCGCAAGATTCCTAACTGCAGGTACTACACCGAGGAAGTGCACCGCGCCGCATTTGTCTTGCCCGAGTTTGCGCGCCGCGTCATTATTGATGGCGAGCCCGCGCCGGGCCCGCTAGTTGCGACGGGCGACGGCACGGCGCAGTCCAAGCGCGACCCCAAGAAGATTCTTGTGCTCGGCTCTGGCTACGTTGCCGGCCCTTGCGTCCAGTACTTGTTGCGTCATCCCGAGTACTCTGTTACCATTGGATCACAGCGCAATGCCGGTGCGCTGGCCAAGATAAACAGCCGCATCCAGTCGATTCGCGTCAATGTCAAGGACCCCCAGCAGCTCTCGGAGGCGATCCGCGGCTTTGATGTGGTCATTTCCCTCATTCCTTACATCTATCACGCCGACGTGATCAAGGCAGCGTGCGAGCACAAGGTAGACGTCGTGACCACCTCGTACGTCTCCGACGCGATCCGTGCTCTTGAGCCCGACATCACCAAAGCTGGCATCACGGTTATGAACGAGATTGGTCTCGACCCCGGCCTCGACCACCTCTACGCCGTCAAGGCGATTAAGGAAATCCACGACGATGGCGGCAAAGTCAAGTCGTTTTTGTCCTACTGCGGTGGTTTGCCCGCTCCCGAGGCTGCGACGAATCCGCTCGGATACAAGTTTTCTTGGTCCTCGCGCGGTGTGTTGCTTGCCTTGCGCAACACGGCCAAGTTTTTCCAAGCGCCGGTCAAGGAGGCGCAGACGGTCAGTGGCCTGGATCTTATGGCGAACGCTAAGCCGTACTACATCATGCCGTCCTTTGCGTTTGTGGCCTACCCCAACCGTGACTCGACGCCTTTCCGCGAGTGGTACAACATTCCAGAGGCCGAGACGGTGATCCGCGGCACGCTTCGCTACCAGGGCTTCCCCGAGTTTGTTCTTGCACTTGTACGTCTCGGATTTTTGGACGAAGCTGCGCAAGACTATCTTGTGCCCGGCAACGGCCTCACTTGGGCCCAGCTGTGTGCCAAGCTGGTCGGCTCCAACAGCACAGACGAGAAGATGCTCGCGGACGGCATTCGTGCCAAGTGCAGCTTTGGCAGCACCCAGGAAGCATCGGGTGTCTTGCGCGCCTGCCGCTGGCTCGGTCTGTTTGACAACAAGGCCGTGGTAGAGGTCGGCGGCTTGCCCGAGCAGCTTGCAGAGAACAAAGGCAACCTGCTCGACTCGCTCTGTCGCAACCTGGAGGGCAAGTGCAACTACGAGCCCGGAGAGCGTGACATGGTCATGCTTCAGCACAGCTTTGACGTGATTGACAAGAACGGCGAGGAGAAGACGCTCACAAGCACGCTGCTCGACTATGGTGTGCCGAACGGTACTACGTCGATGGCCAAGTTGGTCGGCGTTCCCTGCGCCATTGCTACTCGTCTACTGCTTGAGGGCAACCCTGCGATCAAGAAGACCGGTATCGTGGTGCCCTACACTATCGATGTCACCGAACCCATCCGCAAAGAGCTGGTCAAGGAAGGCATTGCGCTCGAGGAGCGCTGGGTGTAGCTCCGTCCGTAGTCCACGTGACCTCCGCGTCGCGCATCAACACGAGCGCAATGGAAGCGTGTATTCTGCTTTGTGCCGTGGAGCAGCCTCGTCGCTTTTCTCACCCACCCAAGGCGATCCTAAGTATGCGTGAGATTGTGCATTTGCAGACTGGCCAGTGTGGTAACCAAGTGGGTTCCAAATTCTGGGAGGTGCTTTCAGATGAGCATGGGATTGATGGCAATGGCAACTACACGGGCGACACGCCTGAGCTGCAGCTGGATCGCATCAACGTGTACTATAACGAGGCAGCCGATAAAAAGTATGTGCCGCGTGCGGTGCTGGTAGACTTGGAGCCCGGAACGATGGATGCGATCCGCTCCAGTCCGAATGGCAACCTGTTCCGTCCCGACAATTTCGTCTTTGGCCAGAACGGTGCAGGGAACAACTGGGCGAGGGGACATTACACCGAGGGAGCCGAGCTCGTTGACTCGGTCATGGACGTCGTCCGCAAAGAGGCCGAGGCATGTGACATGCTCCAAGGGTTTCAAATCACACACTCGCTCGGCGGTGGCACTGGCGCGGGTATGGGCACGCTGCTCATCTCCAAGATTCGCGAGGAGTTTCCCGATCGTATGATGGCAACCTTCTCCGTGATGCCTTCGCCCAAGGTGTCTGATACCGTAGTGGAGCCGTACAACGCTACACTCTCGGTCCACCAGCTTGTGGAAAACAGCGACGAGACCTTTTGTATCGATAACGAGGCGCTGTACGACATCTGCTTCCGCACGCTGAAGCTGAAGAACCCCAACTACGACGACCTGAACCACCTCGTATCGCTTGTCATGTCGGGTATCACTACGTGCCTGCGTTTCCCCGGCCAGCTTAACTCGGATCTGCGCAAGCTGGCCGTGAACATGGTGCCTTTCCCCCGTTTGCACTTCTTCATGGTTGGCTTTGCGCCGCTCACGGCAAAAGGCGTGCAGCAATACCGCGCCGTTTCTGTCTCTGAGCTGACCTCGCAAATGTTTGACGCGAAGAATATGATGGCCGCGTCTGACCCGCGCATGGGTCGCTACCTGACCGTCGCTGCATACTTCCGCGGCAAGCTGTCCATGAAGGAGGTCGAGGACCAAATGCATGCTGTCCAGACGAAGAACTCTTCCTACTTTGTGGAGTGGATTCCCAACAATGTCCAGACTGCCCAGTGCGATATCCCGCCGCGCGGGACCAAGATGGCCGTGACGTTCATCGGTAACAACACGGCGATCCAGGAGCTCTTCAAGCGCGTTTCGTCGCAATTCCAGGCTATGTTCAGACGTAAGGCTTTCTTGCATTGGTACACGGGCGAGGGTATGGACGAGATGGAGTTCACCGAGGCCGAGTCGAACCTGGCGGACCTCATCAGTGAGTACCAGCAATACCAGGACGCGACTGTGGACGACGACTTGGAAGAGTTTGACGGCTACGAAGGCGAGGAGTACGAAGAGGAAGAAATGTAGTTTGTTTGTTGCTCAACCCTTATCCACATCTTGTTCCCTATAGCGTATAGCGCCCAAGCAGCCCGTCCCCGCCGGCGGTATTTCGGCAATAAAGCTTGGCAAGTGGGCCGGCGCGGGGTAGCGCTGACTAAGCACTGCATGGGCCCAGAGCCGTTGGGGCCGTCTTGCTGTCCGACTGCGTAGCGGGATGTTTAAAGGCTCCAAGGCGAGTCACTATGCGGAAGAGCTGCACAGCGCTAGGCTCAGAGGCCACTCTGCAGCCAGGAGAATGCAATCTGATGTGAATGGCTCTGCAGGTGCCGACTTCCCTGAGCTGCTCCGCAAGTTTGCCAAGCACAACCCCGAGCAGACAGGTGCGTCCCAGCGTCCCAACTAACCCCACAGCTACCGCCGACATTGTGCGCATGGAGTATGAGATGCACTTGGGCATTGCAAGCTTTTTTGAAAGCGAAGGCTTTTGCGATGCCTCGTACAGCGGCGATTCTCCTTCCCATGCCACGTTTCCCCCTACCATGCCCCCCGGCCTCAAAACGACCGAGGTTGTGCGCGAGCACACAGAAACATTTGGGCAGAAGATGCAGGAAAGGGAACTGTTTATTGCCGATGCTACCGGGTGCGTTGTCTTGCGCGCGTACGGCCTCTTCATGCAAGGCCTCGACGCCGAAGCCGCTGCACTTATTCACGGCTCGCGTCTGCTCGAGGCGAACCCACTGGCAAACAACAAGTCTGGATCGCGCACCGCACAGCTGGAGCAACATGTAGCACACGCTATCCTCGGTGCCGCAGTCGCCGGTCTCGCTTCGGAGCGTCTCGCGATCCAAGGCGAGGCCAACGAGAGGGCCGAACGCGCACAGGATGCGCTGCAGGCGTATGCAAAGGCCAACAGCTTTCATGAGCAGCTCCGCGGTGGCGCCGGCACCAAGGCCGCGCGCACACAGCCCTTTGTGGACGAGGCTGAGCGCTGGCTTGAAGTTGCGCTGTACCACAACGCGCTGCTTACCATGCGTGTGCACGGAATGGAGAAAGGCTTGGAGTGCCTGCGCAGCTACCAAGCCAAGGAATCTCGCTGGCCGCCCTCCTTCCGCATGCCTCAGCGCAACGTGCTGCGCAACATTTACGCATCCGCGCTGAACAATGCCCGCACCACCGAGGACCCCACGCCGGTTTCTGCCAACGAAGCAAAAGTGCGTACAACTTCCACCCGCCGCCCAAACCAGGCAGTACGCAGCACTGCGCCTTCGTCTACGTGGACGAACGAGTACGCGGCGATGCGGCGCACCGCTCAGCGCGTGCTCGAGAAATCGACCTCCTTTCCCCGATCCGGCGAATCGAATGAAAACGCGGAGAGTTTGGCCGACCAGCTTGTTTTGAGCTGGCGGCTCGACGGCGCACAAGGCGGCGCATTGGCTGACGAAGTAGTCGATCTCTTGTACGGCCTCTCGCGCGTCACATTCCGCTCGCAAACAATTCTGCGCCTCCTTGTGCAGATGCTTATCGCGGCAGAAGCGTTCCAAGAGTCCATCTTTGTCCTCGAAAAATACATGTTACTTGTTCAAAGTACGTGGCAAGCCACTGGCGTGCCGCTCGCTGGACAGCGCAAAGTGTGCGAAGGGCGCTACGTCGACAACCTGCAGCAGTACATTGACACTGTCCTGCTCGGGGCGCATGTCGAGCTAACGTACCTCGGCAATGCAGTTGCCTCCGATACGCTCTGCAAAACACTCTTGAGGTTTGTTGGCGTCCTCCCCAAAGAGGCAGACACCAATGACTTACTCCCTGTCTGCGATACCGACGACAGCACCATGGCACGGATCTTGCGCGCTGCCGGCCGTGCGCTTGCCGCACAACTTCAACACGCGACGACCACGGAACGGAGCACGCTGCAGCGCGATGCAAAAGCGTATCTGACTCGCTCTCTCGCGCTTGACGCCCAGTCGTCGGAGTCGCAGTACCTGCTCGCCTGCCTCCTTGCCGAGCTGCAAGACATTCAGGGCGCAACGACCTGTGCGCGTGCCGCGCTGGAGCTCGAGCCAGCTAGCCTGGATGCGTGGCACCTTGTTGTGCTGCTGCTCACCGCACAGCGCAATGTTGGCGGCGCACTGCAATTCGCCGAAGAAGCGCTCACCCAAGCAGAAGTCGACGAGGAGGCCGATGCGCAGGGAGCATACACGCAGCTCGTCTCGTTTGACTACCCCCCCACTCAACGCGAGCGCGCCGTTTCCTACCTGCGCCTGCTCATCACCCACAATGTTCTCACCGAGCTCATGGAAGGTACGCAAGCAGCGCTTGCCGGCCAAAAAGAGCTTTTTGCGGCGTTCCAATCCCGCGTTGCTTCTGTCGCTCTCGACTCCCAGAGCCAGGCACGCCTCTCGAGCAACGATGCCGCTGCGCCGCAGACATTTGCGCGCCCCACCGGCACCACTGCACTCACTGCCTCGCCCGCAATTGCGCGCGAGAACTACAGAGCGCGCACAGAGCGCGCCCTGCTCCTCTCGCTCTGGCTCCTTAGCGCCGCTTCTTTCCGCCGCGCTGGGGAGCTGGAGCAGGCGCGCGATGCAATCGCCGAGGCCGAGCAGCTTGACTCGCTCTCTCCCGATATTTGGGTCCAGCTTTCTTTCTGGTGCATCGACGCGCAAAAGAGTGGCGCGGCAGTGACGTGCCTGTACAAGGCTTTGTCTTGCGACCCGGACCACGTACCTGCCTCGGTTACGCTTGCGCGCCTGTTTTTGCAGCCCAATGCTATTCACTTACACGCCTCGCACGCAGAGTCGATCGCGACCGCTGCGACTGCGCTCGACGGCGGCCAAGTTCTTACGCGTCTTTCGCTTCTGGACGAGGGCGTGGGCATTGATTTGGAGTCCGAGGCACTACAGAGCCGCAGCCGTCTCCTTGGCGTGCATCCAGGCGACGGCACTGAACAGCCCACGTCTGCACAAGTCGCGCCTGCATTTGCATGGCGCCACGATCCCTCTTTACCGCCGCTCAGCATTGCCGAAGGGCTGCTGCGCACGGCCACTACCCAGCGCGGCCACAGTTCGCCGGAGGCTTGGCATCTGCTTGCGCAGGTATCGAAGCATGCCAAGCTTTCTCGCGACGTCCAGCTCCGTCAGCTTAAAGAGGCGCTCCGTCTTGAAAACACGCGCCCAATCCGTCCATATCACGCCGCCTTGGCGCTTCCCTAGGTTTTGGTAATGCATGCACACCTCCACATACCACGCGACTGCCCACGTGGGCAAGGCATGCGTCGCTGCTGGCGCAGCGCTGTCGCGCAAGTTTGTTCTTAGCGCCAAGGTCGGCGCAATGAGCGACACAAACGCCAGCCATACGGGGGTGGGAGACAGGCTGGATGGCGTGCATGGAAATAGCACCGTGTCACTATCTTCGCCTGAAAAACCCAAAGCGCGCACTGCGCATCCGCCCGCGCGAGAGCGGCGTGGCGCTTCGAAGCGCGACCATGTGCGTACGGGCCTTGTCTCTGGCGCCAGCAAGCACGTCAAGCACCCGAAGATGCTTGGACAGTATGTACTGCACCAGACGCTGGGAGTCGGCAGCTTCGGAAAGGTGAAGCTTGCCACGCACGCCTTGACTGGCCACCGCGTCGCGGTCAAGATTATCAACAAGCGCAAGATCTCCTCGATGGACATTGGCGGCCGCATCAAGCGCGAGATCCAGTTTCTTCGCAAGCTGCGGCATGCGCATATCATCAAGCTGTATGAAGTTATCTCGACGCCGTCGGATATAATTATGGTGCTTGAGTACGCTGGTGGTGAGCTGTTCCAGTACATTGTCGACAACGGCCGGCTGGAAGTAAGCGAGGCGCGCCGCTTTTTTCAGCAGCTAGTTGCGGCTATAGACTACTGCCACAAGCACAAAATTGCCCACCGCGACCTCAAGCCAGAGAACCTGCTTCTCGACGAGTTCCACAACGTCAAGATCGGCGACTTTGGCCTCTCCAACATCATGGGCGACGGCGACTTTTTGAAGACGAGCTGCGGGAGCCCTAACTACGCGGCCCCCGAAGTGATCTCTGGTCGGCTCTACTCTGGCCCAGAAGTGGATGTATGGAGCTGCGGGGTGATACTCTACGTAATGCTTTGCGGCCGTTTGCCGTTTGACGACGACTACATCCCGACCCTGTTTATGAAAATCAACAAGGGAATTTATACCCTGCCAGAGTACCTGTGTGCCGACACCAAACACCTGCTCTCCAGCATGCTTGTTGTCGACCCTATGAAACGAATCACGCTTGCCGAGATCCAACAGCTGCCTTGGTACACCCAGGATTTACCATCCTATCTTGCACAGTTTCCCATGACACCCTCCGTAGAGGAGAAGCAATGCCTGCTCGAGAATCCGGTCATGGACGACACGCTGCAAAACGAGACAGATTCGGACATTTCCACTGTCGAGTCCGAGCAGGACGACCCCAATATGATTGCGCCAGACTTGGGTAAGCTCGATTCACTCTACCTCGACGAGCTCATGGGCAAGGTCCAGGGTTTCTCGCGCGACAATATTATCGAGCTGCTTACGGCGCCGAATACGAATCAAATGAAACTTGCTTATCAGCTCATCCGCGATTATCACAGGACGCTGACGATGGCGACAGACATGCTCGAAGAGACGCTGGCCGTTGAAGGGCAGGACGAAACGTCGCCCGAGTTGATCTCGGAGGACAAGGAAAAGATTGCACATCTTCCTCCGCACGTCGCCGACGCCATCACACCGAGTGTCTTGACCCGGAAGTCTTCTCAGCGGCGCGCCGTCATCCGCCGTTCCGGCGCAACCACAGACCTGATGCATTCAGAAGGCAGCCCCGGTGCACCCGTGCGGAGCACCAAATCGCGCCGCCAGTCGACTGCAACCAACAAGCGTTCCGGCGAGGAGGCACTGAAACATGTCAAGGAACTGATGGCGTCTGTCGACGAGGCGCTCGACGGTAGCGATATCGAGAACGACGCGGAAAACTCGGATGAAGACAGCGATGAGACTGGCTCGGACGAGTCTGGCTTTTCCGACGACGACAACGAGTACCTGAGCTTTGACATGGTCGACGATCTGCGGCGCGCCGCCGACTCTCCTAACACCACGAATCCCATTGCGGACCAGGTTACGGACCAGTACCTCCACCGGCATTCGCACATTGCGGTGCTTGAAGCAAGCATTTTGCCATGCCAGGACGAGGACAAAAGTGTTGCGCCGGACAGCGCTTCGCTCATGTCAGAAACGTCTTCAGCCGCATCGACAAGGCCCGCGCGCTCCCACTGGCATTTCGGCATCCGCAGCCGCAGCCGGCCGATGGAAATTATGCTGGAGCTTTATCGCACCATGGAGGCGCTCGGGATGGAGTGGTGTACAAAAAATGCGCTGCCTTCTATTCCCGACACACTCGACACCATTACGCCCGAAGAACGCCAACAGGTGTTGGACGCGCTTAATGAAGACCTGTTTCACGTACAAACTCAGTGTGTCCTGTATAATCAAAGAATCCGCATGGACCTACAGCTCTACCGAGTCGACGCTAACTCCTACCTGGTTGATTTCCGCAACGTTGGCTACTTTCCTCTTGTGGATGCAGGCGCATCGACTCGCGAGCGACGCACGTCTCACAAGGCGAACGAATCGGTGTCTACCATCGTGTGTCCAAGTTTGCCGAAAGACGCGCGAGACCAACACCACACAACTACGTCCAATTTTGAACCCGGTCACGACGTCGATAGTCCCTTCCTCTTCTTCGACGCCGCGTTTCGTCTGATTGTCGAATTAGCTGGGGGGTAGTCTTTTAATAGCGCACGGCAATTTATGACAAAGCAAAGAATTCCCCCCGCGTTTAAGTTGGCCCGTCTACAGGCTCGTCCAGGCTCGTTCATCATGGGTACGTATGAGCATGTAGCCTAACCGCAGTTGCAGAAACTGATCCGCTTCTTCCGCAACGCTCGTCTCGCGAAGTGAGCGCACAAAACTCTCCGGACATGGTTGCATCGCTCAAGTGGCTCCTGTTTTGCTCGCCGGTCAATGTGATGCTTGTCTTTGTCCCGCTGGGCTTTGCAGCTGCGATGCTACAGTGGGGATCGCTTGCTATATTCATCCTAAATTTCCTCGCCATTATTCCGCTGGCCAAGCTGCTGGGTGACGCGACCGAGCAGGTTAGTGTCCGCCTTGGCGCGACCATGGGCGGTCTGCTCAACGCGACGTTTGGCAACGCCGTCGAACTGATCGTTGCAATTGTTGCACTGATTCAGGGCCAGCTCCGTATTGTGCAAATGTCGCTGATCGGATCGATCCTCTCCAACATTCTGCTCGTCCTCGGCATGAGTTTCATGGTGGGCGGGTTGTACAAGTCGGAAAATCAGTTTGCACAGACTCCTGCGCAAGCGTCGAGCTCGATCATGACACTTGGGTGCTTTACGCTCGTCATTCCTGCTGCATACTGGAATGCCGTGCAGAACAATACACCGCCGCAAATGCCGTCGGATACTGTCGAGAGTGGCATTCTGTTCATCTCGCGCGGCACTTCTCTGATCTTGTTGCTCATCTACTGCGGCTACCTCTTTTTCCAGCTCCGCACGCACGCCTATCTCTACTCTGAAATAGAGGAGGAGCAAGAGGAGGAGAGCATGTCGCCCATCGCGGCGATTGTGGCGCTGTGCGTGGTGACAATCATTACCTCTTTCAACGCAGATTACCTCGTCTCGGCGATTGACGACGTTGCTACCCAGTACAGAATCCCCAAAATGTTCATTGGCACGATCCTTCTGCCGATCGTCGGAAATGCGGCAGAGCACGTCACCTCGATTTGGATGGCAGCCAAGGACAAGATGGAAATTGCGCTGGGCGTCGCCGTCGGCAGTTCGATCCAAATCTGCATTGGCCTTGTCCCGGCACTGGTCATTGTCGGCTGGATCGTCGGTCAACCGCTTTCGCTTTACTTCCACAACTTTGAAACAATTGTCCTCGTCACATCCGTTCTCCTGGTCAGCAGTTTAATCCAGGATGGAAAAAGCAATTACTTGGAGGGCTCAATGCTCGTTGCACTTTACATTGTAATTAGTCTTTCATTCTGGGTACAGTAGCATATAACAATACGTTTCGCAGCACGAAAGGCTACTTCACTAGGAGAATGGGTTGGATGCTTGCGCGCCACCAAAGGCCGACTCACCCAACGCCGCGGCGCCCGTTTGCTGCTTCTCCATCTGCTTGCCCCACATCAACGTGTGTGCGTGGCCCATACGCATATCGCCCGTGTTGCCAAACGTATCAACACCGTCGCCGGAAGCAAGGAGCTTGTCCAGCTCTGGAAATGCGTTGCTCGTCTTTACGCGCGGCGGTGCACTCGACTTGGGCTTCACAGTCTCTGCAGGCTCGGGACCATCGAGGTTGATGAGGGTATCTGTTTGCTCGCTGCCTGAATCGTGCGCAGCAAGCGGTTGTGTGGGCGCCGGGGCAGGCGCCGGATCGCTCAGCCACGGGTTATTCGAGCCGAACGATGTTTGCTGGGGCATGAGTGGTTGCTGTTGTTGCTGGGTCATCAAATACTGGTACTGCTGTGCTGCATTTTGCAGTGCAAGTTGTCGTTGGTACTCTTGCTGCTGCATATATTGCTGCTGAAGCATTTCCTGCTGCTGCATCTGCGCGCCAAAAAATGGATTGAATCCAGTCGGCTGGAACTGTAGGTAGGGATTGAAAGACGTCATTTGAGGCTGCAAACTGGTCTGCTCGTCGCCGTCGAGATTGATGAGATTGTCTTTCTTCGCGCGTGCCTCTTCTTCTTCGCGCGAAAGACGAAGCGCGCGGTCGAAGTCATTGTCGTTCTGCGTCTGCGCGCGTTTCTTCCGCTCGTCCTCTTCGGCCATGCGCCGAGACTCATCCAAAGCTCGCTGAAGTTCTCGGTCTTCCTTTGACATGCGGTCACGGTCCGCGGCCCGACGACGGCGACCTTCCTCGTCGGAAAAGTCGTTTGGATCCGTGCGAGTCCGGCTCTGTTTCGGTCTTTTGCCACGCATGCGTGCCTCGTCCATCAACATAAGCGTAATTTCTTTCGCCTTCTGCCGCACATTCAATCCTTGGTCCACACCAGAATCGTCAATGTACTGGAACTCTTTCAGGGTCTTGACAATGTAGATATTGTCGTGGAAGTACATCCACACGTTTTCACTTCCCGCATGCAAAAGATATTCAAGCACAGACAGGGCCTTGAACACATGCCGCCAGTTCTTACCTTTGTCGTTCAGCCGCTTGTCGAGGATTTCCATCATTTCGATAAAGTCGGTATGGTTGTGGCTGAGCTGTGCAAGCTCATTCATTTGTGTGCCGCTCGGACCCCATGGATCATTCGACGTGGCCTCACGCACTTTGATTTGTGTGTCGGTGTATCCTTTAATATAGTTCTTGCCTACGCGCACCGCTGACTTGGACAAGTTCTGGAGCGACATGGCGGAACAAGGATGCCCGATCGTTCAGCGCGTGGCTCACCCAACTTCGCCACGTGACTATCATGGTCCAATAATGCCGTACATCGAGTGAAAGGGTGGATACGCGCTATTTGACAACCTGAATAAATCGTTCCCTATTCTCTAAAAATACATGTCGTAGCCTGGATCACTACACGTATTATTAGGCCACATTGTCTGGCACAGTAGCAGTATGCAGTGCTTCGTTGGAGGTATTTGCGGGCTTCTCTCGCGCAAGCCAATTATCGGCAAATGTTGCATTTTCCGCATCCTTATGCAAGTGGGAGTTCCCCATAAGATGCAAATCGAGCGTACCAAGAAACGCGTACGCTTCCTCACCGATCTGTGCAATATCTGCACCCACCATTTCGTCCTCTTCGTCCTCTTCCGACATGCGGAAGTGGCAATAGGGTACGTGATCGACGATAAAGAGCAGGATAAACGTGAGGACAAAAGACCAGCCCATACCGGAAAATGCGGCCGCCAGTTGGTATCCTAGCTGTATCCAATGGTGGTTGATCCAGCCAGAGCCAAGTGAAGGATCGCTCCCGTCAAAGCTCGATACGCGGCCATCGGCAAACAACGCCGTCAAAAAGTTGCCGACCATGCCACCGACAGCATGCGCAGCAAAGATATCCAACGCATCGTCGTAGCCAAGCAGATTCTTGAGTTGGGTGGCAAAATTACAAGCAGCTGCACCCAAAATGCCAAAGACAAGAGCGGATGGCGTGCCGACGTACCCAGCCGCTGGCGTAATGGAGACAAGCCCAGAGATGACACCGGAGCAGAACCCGACAACCGACCATTTGCGCTCGAGGCGGTAATCAAGCAGCATCCATGTAAAGCCACCGCTGCATGCGGAAATATGCGTGACCATAATCGCTTGTGCCGAGCGCAGGTTGGCGCCCAGCCCGGAGCCACCGTTGAAGCCAAACCACCCAAACCAAAGCAGGATTGTGCCGAGCGCAACATACGTTACATTATTCGGACGGTACGCAAGCTGTTCCGTACCGTACCCGCGACGACGGCCAATATACAAGGAGATGGCCAAGGCTGCGCTGCCAGAACTGATATGCAAAGGCGTTCCGCCGGCAAAGTCAAGTGCGCCCAATTTGTTAGCCCATCCTTTCCCCACATTCCACGTCCAAAAAGCAATCGGGTCGTAGACAATGGTCGTCCAGCAGAATGCGAATATGAGAATGGGCCCGATGCGACAGCGCTCGGAAAAAGCGCCACACATAATGACAGGTGCAATGCTAGCAAACATCATTTGGTAGATACAATAGACAAGTTGCGGGATCGTTTTGGCCCCAGCACTAGGCTGCATATCAACATTGATCAAGCCGAAATTCTTCATGTCACCAATAAAAGGGTTTCCGCTGTCGCTAAATGCCAAGGAAAAGCCCCAGAAAAACCATTGTATAGAGACGACGGCCATGAGCGCAAAGCACAACCCAATCATACTAAGCGCATTTTTACGCCGTAAGAGGCCGGCATAGAAGAACCCGATGCCGGGCCCAATGAGGAAGACAAGACATGTGGACACAAGGATCCATGAAATATCGCCTAGGTTATACATGCCATTGGTAACAATATTGTTGGCGTTATCCAGCTTTACTTCCACCATGGCAGAGGTAGTAGGGGGCGCAAATCTGGGTATACTATTCCATAGTGCGTCTATTTAAAGCCACAGATAACGACGGTGGCCTTCCATTTCCCCCGCCAACATCAAATTCACGTGCAAACTCGTATCGCACCCTAAAGATGATAAGCGCAAAAGATAACACGTCTGACAAGCCACGTGCGTCCAATGATTTTGCGGCAGACGGTCCTTTTTTTTTGTCTACTGTGCCATGCATGCACGCCAAGACGACAATCCCCGAGACGCCAAGCGCGCCCGCGTAGATTTTAAATTGGGAGGTGCAGCACGGCAAAATGCGCGTATCTCAGAGCAGGATGCAGGGATGACCGAGTATGTGCATCCTGGGTGGGAGCCTGTGCAAGGGATTATCAAACAGCGCTACGCCGACTTTCTTGTGCACGAGATTGCGCTTGGAAACGAGGTGCTTCATGTGCGTTCACTAGCGCCACCCGTGGGCGGTACACTGTGGCGACGCTGGGTCCAGGATGGCGCTCCGGGTGCAGGGAATGTCAACGTGCAGGAAGAGGAGGCTGCGCTGGAAGTTAAGTGCGCCGCAAAAGAAGCGGAGCTAGCCGCCACGGAACAATGGACGGCGCTGCAGCCGTATTTTGGAGGCGATACACAGGCACTTGAGCAACTTGCATGTGGCACAGGCTCTGCGAGCATCATGAGCGTGGGCATACCAGACAAGGCCGACCGTGCTAAGGTCCACCAGCTCATTCGCTCCCTCTCAAAAAGCACACTGGCATCGGAAGCGACTACGACCGAAGATGGAGTCGCGGCTATTCTTGTGCAGCGCATGCCACCATCGCGTAGCCGTGCGCGCCTAGATCCAACTTCCGAAGCACACACTGCACCGCCCTATATTCATTTTACCCTTCAGAAAACCAACCGCGATAGTCAAGAAGCGCTGCTATGGCTTGCACGCTTTTTGCGGGTGGATGGACGTGGACGTGGCGCCAACTTGTTCAGTGTCGCGGGTACGAAAGATAAGCGCGCGATTACAGTGCAGCGCGTGGCATTCCAGCGCGGCCAAAAGACGCTCGACGACTTGTGGCGCGCGGTGAACCATATTGACTTGCCGGTCTCCAGCGCGGCTCATACCAAAGAGCGCCGTACTGTCAAGTTTGCGACCTCGACACGCGCTGAGCGCGGCCTTCGCATTGCGCATTTGGCCTATGCAGATCGCCCATTACAGCTGGGGATGCTTGCTGGCAACCAATTCACCATCGCGCTACGGAATGTCTGCTGGGCTGATAAGCCATTGTGCGATGACCGTGCAAAACTTTGTGCATCGCTGCGTGAACGTGCGTTTCTGATTGAGCGCGACGGGTACATTAATTACTTTGGTATGCAGCGCTTTGGGACGGGTGCGGTGGCTACGCACGCCGTTGGCATTGCCATTCTCCGCGGCGATTTCCAAGCTGCGCTCGCGCTCATACTCTCGCCGCACGAAGCTGACAGTGTGCACGACGGCGATGAACAGGGCGCACCGCCGAATGTCGTTGCAGTACGCAAAGCCAAGCAAGCCTACGCAGAGGCAAGGTACGGTGATGCATACGATCTCTTCCCCAAGACTTGCGTCGCCGAGCGAGCTGTGCTTAACAAGATGCGGTCCAAGCACTGGTTGCCCACCGACTCGCTCGGTGCATTCCAAAATATACCACGCACATTGCGATTGATGTATGTGCACGCGTACCAATCCTATCTTTGGAATAGCATGGTATCTGAACGAGTACGCCGCTTTGGCGCGCTGCATTGTGTTGCGGGAGATTTGGTAGCGACATCTGACGGGCACATTGTGCTCGATGAAAGCAACGCACAACAATATGGTATCGAGCAAGCGGTCATGCCCATGCCTGGTAGCGATGTGCATCTCCCCTCGCAAAGCTGGCTTGCGTCGATGTACACTGCGCTCCTTGACCGGGACGGCCTCACTCCTGCGTCCCTTTCCGCATCGCGCCAGGCGGAGTACCGGCTAAAAGGCGCACACAGAGCCATAATCCAGAAACCGCGCGGGGTATCGGTGGATTTGATACCGTACACAGATGCTGACGCACCGCTCGTGCAAACGGACGAGGAAACGCTGTTGCCCGATGTGCCTGCGCCCGTACCTGCGCCGTTGGACGCGCCGTTCCTCGCGCTGCAGCTCACTTTCCAACTCCCGCCCTCTTCCTACGCTACGATCCTATTACGCGAGCTGCTGCACACCGATACAAGTGCACATGTGCAAGCTGCATTGACCAAGAACTCTGCTGACCAGCATTCATAGTTAGCAACCGCATCGTTCCTGTACAGCCCCAACGTATGCACCCGCATTAAGCGAAATAATCCCCGCCTGATCCGGCGCGCCGCCCGGGATCCGGTCACCGGGCCGCCGCACGCCAGGAGCGACTTTTATCCAGAGATCGGGTTCAGAGGCAATGCGCTGCACAAGCTCATCGAAGGCGTGGTCGACACCGACGGCTTCTTTCGCGCTGCATTCTGCAAAGAGGCATCCATGCGCCTTTGCAAAGGCCTCGCCCTGTTCTGTGCTAATGACACGCGCAGATGCCTCATCTACCTTGTTTCCTGCAAGCAGGATAACGGGCTTGACCTCGTCTGAAAACGTATCCAGCTCCTTGAGCCAGGACGGAAGCGCGTCGAACGACTCCGTGTTTGTCACATCGTATACTGGCGTAAGCATCTCCTCAAACCTACCCAACACTACGCCTTGCGCACCGCGATAATAACTACTCGTTAATGTGCGGTAGCGTTCCTGGCCAGCGGTATCCCAAATACTGAGCTTAAACCACTTGCCTTGGACGCAGATACTCTTTATCTGGTAATCGACACCAATCGTCGCCGACGCGTCCTCCGCCCCCAAAAACGCGTCTTTGGTGAAGCGCAGTACCAGTGCAGACTTTCCCACGTTCGATGAACCAATGAGCAAGATCTTGAGTGTGGGCAGCTCGGCGTGGGTCGCCGGCTCCATCGTAGCTAGCAATAGGCCATGCGTGGGGCGTGGAAATAAGCTCGCCGCGGCGGCTTCCTCCACGCCATGGCGCCCGAAGTGAAACATGCGGAGCTGAGCAAGCGCGCATACCACAAGATTGCGATGCATGCGTCCAAGTACCCCGCGTCTACTGTAATTGGAGTGCTCGTCGGCTTGCCTGGATCGACGTGTGTGGTCGCGGATGTGATTCCGGTAGCACATCTTTGGACAGAGCTGAGTCCCATGACAGAGACAGCGCTCGCCTTGGTTTGTATTCATCTTTTGCTCACGCTAGATTGACGCGCATTTGCAAAACAAGCCTGACCAGGTCATAGGCGTGTATCAAGTGCCGGCGCGGATGGATGTAAAGGAGCCGACGCATACCACGGCACGACTTGCGAAGAAAATCGCCCAAAAATCGGAGCACGACGCGCTTGTGCTGCAGGTGCATGGGCATATGCTGCTTGCACCCCAGCTTTCGTCACTCTCCCCTTTTGTTAAAAAGGCCGAAAGCGACGCGCCAAAAGCGTTGGCTGCGCAGGCCGCGAGTGTTCCTACGTATGCAGACCTGCTGCCGTCTCTGGAGAAGAACATAGCCGATGGTCACTGGAAGCTGCTCGCTGACTTTGATGACCACTTGGAAGACCCAGCGCTTGAATGGCTCGAGAATCCCGTTTTTACGTAGGGGGCTGTTTTGCAGCATGCCAGGTGCTTTTGTAGTCATGCACGTGTTATCCTCTGCCATCATGTTGCGAGCGACGCTGCCATTGCGGCTGGCTGCATCGCGCGCGATGCACGCGCAGCCTATGCGTCTTGCGATTGTTGGGTCGGGCCCGAGTGGGTTCTATGTAGCAAACAAGATCCTCCAAGGGTTCGACGCGCAGAAAGGGACAGGGGACGACGGCGTAGAAGTGCATATGTACGAACGACTTCCTACACCATACGGCCTTGTACGATACGGCGTCGCGCCGGACCATCCCGACGTCAAGGTACGCTGCACACTTGCCTAACGCTAGAATGTCGAGCACAAATTTGACCAAGTCGCGCACGATGCACGGTTCCGCTTTTTTGGAAATGTGTGCGTCTCGGCGTCAGATGCGGTGGATACGGCCGGGTCGCTGGCATCTTTCATTCCTTTACGCGACCTAGTGCCCTACTATACTCAAATCGTCTTTGCCTATGGTGCGATGGAGTCGCGCCCGCTCGGAATTCCAGGGAGTAGGCCAAAAGAGCTGCGGAATTACTTCTGCGCATTGGATTTCGTGGAGTGGTACAATGGACACCCCGATGCACACGATCCTGCAAAGCAGGATGCGTACAGCATGAGCAGCATTAACGGCGAACACATCCGCCGTGTCGCAGTTGTCGGCGCAGGGAATGTGGCTTTAGACGTGGCGCGCATGATATTGCGTCAGTGCGCCGCGGCGCCGAAAGACGACACCATGGCGCATACGGACGTGCCCGAGCCAGTCCTACACAAGCTCAAATCGTTCCAGGTGGAAGAGGTGAACTTGTACGTGCGCCGCGGCGCTGCACAACTCGCATTTACCAACAAAGAGTTGCGCGAGATGCTTGCATTGACGCACGTCCCTTTTCGTCCTTTGGCGGCGGGTGTTTTGGACGAGGCATTTGCGCAAACCAGCGCGGTGGTCGAAATGGGCCAGCGACGCACCATGACACGATTGTTGAAGCAGCTGCAAAAGGGAAGCGCAGTACCATACAACGAGTCGCACACTCCGCGCTGGGGCCTCCATTTGCTACGTTCCCCGGCCGCGTTTCTTGGCGATGCATCCACTCCACCGGCTGTGCACACCGCCGAATGGCACATTACACAGCTTGCGAAGGGCGCAAAAGCGGCAGAGAGCGGCGATACTGTGAAAAGTAGGGAGGATTTAATCATTTCCAGTGTGGGCTACCGCAGTAGTGCGCTACCTGGAGCAGAGAACGGTGCGATGCAGGTCCCTTTTGATTTCCAGCGGTTCGTCATCCCTAGTGTGCGGAACCGCGTGGTGGACATGCAGGGCGAGGCAGTGCCGGGCATGTATGCTGCTGGTTGGATTACGTCCGGGCCAGTCGGCGTGATTGCATCGACGATGGTGGATGCGTACAGTGCCGCAGACGAAATACTGCGCGCATGGAAAGAGGCCATATACACGGGCAACACCAGCGATACGCTGTGCGCCGCTGCCGGCTTCCCCGAGCCGGATCGTGCGATCCCAGAAGCAGTACAAAACGCGTCGCAACCAGTGGTCAGCTACGAAGGTTGGAAAAAGATTGACGCGGCGGAGCAGGCGCGTGGAAAACCGCTGCGAAAGCTGCGCGAAAAGTTTTTGACAGTGCGCGAGATGCTCGAGATTGTTCAATAGGGTATACGGGTGTCTAACGATTATCGCTTAAATAGAACTTGCACGGTGTACACTTTGTTTTCAGAATCCCAAAAACTCCATGTCCCGGGCTCAATACTCTGCTGGGGTCCGCGCGGCCCGTCGAGCGTCAAAGTATCTGCCCGGTCGATCTCGCGGCTTTGGATCTTGAATGCGATCGTTTCATACGGCTCCGCAGCAATGACCAGGTATTGAAATGCACGGTTCGGTGGCTCTTGTTTTTGTTCGTAACTGCTCATGAACCGATGAATCGGGAGCACATCCTCTTTGATTTCCGGCAGGCTGACTTCGAAAATGAGGCCCATACGACCACCTGCGCGCTCCACTCCAGCGTCATCGCCCGCGCCAGCGTCAAAGAATGGCTCGCGCACTTTTGTAATCTTATATCCCGGCCTACCAATCTTGACAAACGACTTTTTCGGCGCTACCGTCGCCGGTGGAAGCGCAAGCATGTTGGGATCGTCCGACTGCGAATCCTGCGCGTCCTTCGCGGCGCGGCGCGCAAGATTGGTCTGATGTTTCTTTCCCTGGGTATGTGCAAGGTACGACCCTTCGTTTGCGTGCACGGTAAGGCAAAGACGGCATTCGATGCTGCCTACATGGTTTCGCAGCACATACGGGTCTTTCGAAATATCGATGGTCTCCATCGCAAGCTTGCGAAGCCGCTCGCGGCGGTTCGCCTGTTCATCTGCATCACTGGCGATACCGGCACCTTTGCTTCCTGCGCGGTTCTGGTAATCTACTGTTAGCTGCCTGCTCGCCACACATACCCATCGTCGTCGAAGAAGCGCAAGGAGCGCGCCGGCACCTATCACGTGATCACGTGGCATGGTCCGTTGCTGGCCTTTAGTAGCGAGCGGTGATGGTGCGCAAGGCGGCATTATGAGTACACATACAGCACAAGCGACACCCATACTCCTCTTCAGCTCAGCCTGCATGTTGGGGACCATGACCATCGTAAGCAATTTTTTTCGGCCGAGATAGAGCTTGCATTGACCCGGCGGTTCCCCTGCCCAGCCAGTGAATCGGTTTGTTTGTGTCTACCAACTGCGAAAATGTCGGCAGCTGACGGGATGGCGACCATGACTACAACAACTACGGAGCCAATTGGTATGTGTACAAGTGTAAGGCTTTGCTAACCTACAGGGATTTCCAATCTGCCGAACCAGGTAGGTCCAGGTGCGCGAGAGCTTACACGCAGCGTCACAAGATTGCCTCGAAGAAAGGCGCCAACTTCACCTTGATGGTGGCTGGCAGCAGTGGTCTGGGCAAGACAACTTGTACGTATCTTTGTGCTATCTAACCGCAGTGATCAACACGCTTTTTCGCACCGAGCTGGCGCTTGGGCAAAACTACGCGCAGCGCTATACGAAGCAGCTCTCCAGGTCTGTTGAGATTGACATTATCAAGGCCGAGCTTGAGGAGAAGCAGTTCCGCGTGAAGCTCACTGTGATCGACACGCCCGGGTTTGGCGACTACGTGAACAACAAGGACTGCTGGATGCCCTTGGTCGAGTTTTTGGACGACCAGTACGAGCTGTACATGCGCCAGGAGCAACAGCCGAACCGCAAAGGCATCTCCGACCCCCGCGTGCATGCATGCTTGTACTTTATCGAGCCTACCGGACATACGCTCAAGCCGATAGACATTGAGACGATGACGCGTCTCTCCCAGCGTGTCAACTTGATCCCTGTGATCGCCAAGGCGGACACGATGGTGCCGCGCGACCTTGCACTATTCAAGGAGCATGTACGCGAGGCGATCCGTATCCACGGCATTCAGGTCTTTTCCCCGCCTATGGATGCGATTGACGAAGCGAGTGCCGAGCATGCACGGGCATTGATGGCCAGCATGCCATTCAGCATTATTGGTAGCAACAAGGACGTGAGGACGCCCGATGGACGTGTTGTTCGTGGCCGTGAATACCTTTGGGGCGTCGCCGAGGTGGAGAATGAAAACCACTGCGACTTTAAGAAACTGCGCTCCTTGCTGATCCGTACGCACATGCTCGACTTGGTCTCCAACACTGAGGACCTCCACTACGCAAACTATCGCCAGGGGCAGATGGAGATGCGCAAGTTTGGCGAGCCCAGGATGAAGAAGACGGATAACCCACGCTTTAAGGAGGAGGAAGAGAAGCTCCGACGCAAGTTTACAGAGCAGGTCAAGCTCGAGGAGAGCCGGTTCCGCCAGTGGGAGCAGCATCTCATTGCTGAGCGCGACCGTCTTAACAAGGATTTGGAAACTGCGCACGGTTCGATCAAGCAGCTCGAGTCTGAAATCGAATCCATGCAGCTCTCGCGCAGCAGGAGGTGATTGGGTAGATAGTTCCAATGCAATGCTCTTTTATTCACTTGCTAGCTACTCACTTTCAAGCTCTTGTGCCAGTTGCGACTGCCTTAATAGCATGTCGTCCTCGAGCTCGAGCTCAAGCGCCATAGTGTGCGCTTCTGCATTTGTGTCATCGTCACAAGGTGTGCTGTCGTCCAAAACAGGCTCCGGCTTCGCAAGTGGATCGAATTTTTTGGGTGGTGTGTCGAGCGCCGTTGCTGCACCGTGTGGTGCATCCTGACGTCGATGCGCGGCTCTTGCCGCGTCCGCTTGCCGAAGCCGCGCTTGTCGCGCGCGTTCATCCACCTGTTGCTTGGAATGCGCCTCGCCAGGACGCTTGGCGCCGACCGCGTCAAACTGCGCATGCTGTTGGATCTGCGGCTTGTGTGCATGATCACCGCTGCGATGCAAATCAGACGCGTTAAATGCTGCAACAGACGCAGGTACTTTGAGCACATCGCGCGCGTATTGGCGGTCGTACAAGCAGTTGCTATGGTCAGTGTTACACCAGCACATACCCTAGAAGGCGGCCAAATGTCTTCAGGCCTCGCTTAATGCTGTCTGTCACGGCTTCCTTCTTGCACTAGCGTGAGCAACGAAACAAAAGGCCTACCTTCTCTAACGCGGCATGCTTTCCTCGCACCCCTTCTGTATGCCCATACCCGACATCCTCATGGTATGTACCGTCGCGCAGTGTAATGCGCACTACGGCACTCACTCCGCAATTGCACTTTCCTGTCTCCACGTGTGTATCAAGCTGGTGTAAGCGCTGCGGAAGATACGCACATAATCCACAACCAGGCTCTGGATGCTGGTCGACCAACCGTTGAATCCAAATACTTCGTTTGCAAGATCCATAGCTTTCCATCCCTCAATATACGTCAGTTTTGGGCCACCGCCTGGACCTGGACGCTGACTCAAGTATTCCGGGCCGAGTCGCTGGTTCAATTTCGCTTGCAACGTTGCCAAGCGCGTCGCGCTCCATAATGGCAGCCCCGTCTCGGGGTCGACTTCTTCTTTTGTGCCGGAAAACTTGAATGCGGATCCACCGAATCCAACAGGGAACTGATCGTGCGTGTCATTTTGGATCCTGCCAAACTCGCTCTCCGCGCTTTGCATCCCTCAGTAGCGGCGGAGCGTTTGAGCCTGTCGTGTTGGACTCGCGCTTTAATGAACTCACGTGACTAGATACTTTAGAACAACCTGATGTACACAATTAAGAGGAACAGGATGGCAATCGCAGCGATGCTACAGTCAGGGAGTGGGGTATACGTACGGCGCATATTGACGTAGCATGGCCTCAAAATTAATCTTGCGAGCGGCGCGGCGGTATTTGAGCGATTCGTCGCGCAGAGACGAAGACATATTAGACATTTCTGGTGTCAGTGTTTGCGGCGCAACGTACGGTCCAGACTATCCCCACGCCACAGTAAATCCTCCATATTTTTCGTCATAATTTTTTGTACATCATGCAAGTCCTCATTGAGGCGGTCCAGGTTGCTCCCAGCCGCGGACTCGGCCGTGCGCGAGTCCGCATAGAGGCGCTTGGTGCGCTGCATAAATGTGTCTTGAGCGTGAGCACGCAAAAATGCATACGTACCAAATCCGACAAATGCGTATGGCCGCAAATTGCGTTGACCGACCTGATGACCATAGTTTGTTTCGAACTCTTTCGCCAGCTCATCCAGGTACAGGAATGCCAGCTTGCGCGGGTATGAGCGATCCGCGATCGTCAGGAATGCCACAGAGTTGCTTCCGCCCACAGGGGGATGCACCATGTAGCTATGTGTAAGTGATCCAATCTTATAGACATACTGCAGTGCCATCGGGCCGCTCTCGATTGTGCCACGCGATTCCGAATTGGGCGTGAGCTTCCGAAAAATTGTCTTAGCCTGTTGCTTATACGGCGTCAATCCCGGGCCTTCTTGTTCATCGTCCACACTCTGGGCGAGTGGCAGCGAATCGTATACGCGTACGATTTGAGTGGAGCGGACCATGGCAATGGACCACAACCAACGTGGGGCGTGGCGCTAGGCTCGGTCCAATGCCACGTGGCTTTCACCGCCTGTGTGGGCCCAAAGCCGCGCATGGCTCTTCTTGCTATCACAATGGATGCTCAGTTGCAGCAGCCAACCGACGGCATAGCACCGTTCACAAGACTTATTTTGGATCTGCGTGGCGTATGCTTTATCATTGAGCGCGAGACGCTCATGAGCCTTCCTGAATCAGTTTTGCTGTGTCTTTTCCCGAACGGCCTTGTCTTGTCCGACAACGGGATGGACGAAATGGGCGGCGACAGCGCTCAGGACGAGCACGTATACCATGTGGATGTATGTATAATAATTATGACATGCTAACTTGCAGTTTGATGCTCAATGTTTGCAATACGTGCTCAGCTTTTTCCGCCGCGCACAGGACTACTTCTACGGGACAGAAGTGACGCAAGGTGTCTACCGCGGCGGGGACACGGGGAACAGCTACCTTGACTATGTGGAGCAGATGAACAACAGCTTAATGGGGTATGGAGCGCCGTTCCACTTGCCATTCTTTCACAAACAGGCTGTGATTGTGTTGCGGGAAGAACTAGAATACTTCACCATTGCACCCAAGTCAATGGGCCGATCTGCAGCTCAGCCTACTGTCGGAAACGAACCGCCAAGTGCATCGCCACAATTCAATCATTTGAAGGATCTTTGCGGTGAAGTGCTTCTGCGCCGCCGCCAGATCTTTACCGCACTTCAACGCAATATCAGCAAGGAAAACAATGTGGCAGAACAGCATTTGATCGATATGCTTTGCATGAGCGGATTTGAGACCGACGACTTGTGGGGATACCGAGCACGAGAGCCTGCACGCTGTGGAATCACGAGCACAGCACTTGTGCTACTGAAAACCGGCGTTACGCATCCCGGGGAGCTTCCAGAGGGACGTGACGGGAACCAACCCGTCCCGAACAAACCGATCGGCGTTGAGCGTGAAGGCGTGAGTATGGAAAAAGGAATCGACATGAGCAATACTGTTTTCTCAGAGGAGCAGCTTGGCGAATGGGTCGACGATGGACAGGGCGGCATGCTCCGTGTGAATCAGCACCAGCTGAATACGACACAAAAATTACTCTTGTTCTGGCGAAAACCTGCTGTACGTTTTATTGCTAGCATTTCTGACTGGGCAGCGCAAATGCTGGTGGGATGGTGTCACGATCATTGTGCCTATGGATCCATCGATGCAAAAAGCAATTGGTATAAGCCGGTCGAACATGACCACAAGCTCGCTCAATGGCACCACTCCTGAAGAGCGCAAATGGCTTGAGCAGGGCATGGGCGTTCCCGTCCGCGTTTGGGTGCGCAGGGTTTGGACGCTGGAAGTAAGCTTGGTACGTGATTATCCTCCATACTGACTATGAATAGATTTAAATTAGGCTGCTCCTGTACATATATCTGCACTGTACAATATTCGCGAAACTAGACCCATGCTGCTTGCTGCTGTGCGGTATGAATACCTCCGCAGGTTGCGCTTACTCAGCATGGCCAAAATCGCAATTACGAGTTTAGAAAACCGCGCTCGCTGTCAACAGTTTGTTAAATCTCAACCGACCAGTAGTATGCACACGTTTTACAGAGATCACGCACTTGATTAGTGCCGTTATTGTGGCGCTGTGCTGCAGATGTTGATTCGATTGGGCGATATGCACTACGTTCTTCAGCCTTGAGGCGTGCAACTCGGCCTTGCATATCTATATCTTCTTTTAAGGCGCAGTCTGAACCCGAAGTCGATATGCTCTGCACCAGTACCGGTTGATTTGCCCTTACGTAAATTGGATGAGCTCAGAGGTCATAAGAAATAAAGAGTGTACCACCCATATGTCTGGCATGTCCATACAAACCGAATCCACAACAACGGCTCCCATCTTTCCGGCGTCGCCGGCATACGAAACTTCCGCGACCACGTCTTCACCCGACAATCCTGCTCACAGTGCAGCAAAGTCCGATAATAATACAATGCAACGGAGCTACTCGATGCCTATTTCGTCCCAAATCGAGTTTCAGAGGCAGCAGGATATTTTGACTACGGTGTACAGCTTAGCAAGCTCTGGCGAGCAGCTCGTCGCAGCGAATGAAAAGTCAAAGGAGGACCAAACAGTTTTACATAAGGAAGAAGACCATCAACAAGCAAAGGATGGTTCTGAACAATCACCGCAACCGTGGTGGGCGTATGGGTGGCCCTCCACGAATGATATAACGCGTGTACCCACCTTACCCCTGCTTCAATCTAAACGCACACGGCTACCACTATCAAACTACACGATAGAGGAAGATGCCACTCCGTCACTTGATGCGCTTAAAAAATCATTGTCCGAGTCTTACGATGACCTATCGAACACGGGGCAAAACGATGCATCTTTTCAGATGGATACGGCCGCTTCACCCACACGGTGCGGCATGCATGCCCAACTTTCTGGAGGATGCGAACCTTTGCTCCACGCTGCCTGTTCTACTGACCCGGATCATACCAAGAACCCATTGTCGCCAAACGACAATCGAGGCTTTTCGCAACATGCGATGACGCTTGCAGCAGCCAATCGTAAGAATTATCTCACCCGTTCTTCTTGTGACCCGATTCCCGAACCAGATATGCCACACAATCCCATGTTGTTTTCTTTCGCAATTCACCCGGACCACTTGCAGGCGAAGCAGTCCAATTAGCGAACCTTCACAGTTGTAGTAGTACCATACTAGTTTACGAATTTTCTACTTCGTACAAGCGCAAAATTTCATCCGCCATCTCGCGCACGGATTGCTCGCTCTGCGTCTTGGTAGCATCTGTATTTTCGATCTGTTTCATAATTCCGAGAGGGTAGCGGCGAAAGAGAGACACTTTGGATGCCACGCCCGGCATTTCATGCATGCGGAGATACTGAAGGAGACGGTCCACTGTCGCATCGCTCGCGTCGTACAGTTTTATGCTTCTCCGGTGTGTCCGGCGCCAAAAGTTCTCCTGTGACTTTTTGTGCACAAATGGGCCCCTCGGCACCGTCCAAAGCGAAGTACGTATAGGTAGCGAAGCTATGCCGCCCGAGGGAACCTTGAAAGCGTTTGCCGCGCGCACAGCAAAGTCTGCAAAAAAATCGAGGTCAAACATTTTGGCATTATACGATTTCAGCTGGAGCGTTGCAACATGCACACCATGTGTAGGCTTCATTGCCTCTACCGGCGGAACAAAGTCGTCCAACGAAACTGCACCGGAAGCAGGCTTTGTTAGATCGGCTCCGGTGGCATTTGACGGAGTACTGTATGCACGCACGCCTTTTGGGCTCAGAAACTTTGGGTATAAGCGCGAAGCCCACGCATCGCGCTGCAGGACGTTGCGGAACATAACAAAGAGCGTTGAGCGTGTGCTGCAAAAGAAAGACGATTATGTAATCTTGATGACTACGGTTCGGCGCCCAGCGCTTCGCGCGCGAGGCGCGCGGCACGGCGTCGTTCGTACGCGTCGCGAACAGCAGCGCGGATGGTGTGAATTCCTTTGCTATTATCCTCCACGTTCGCTGCCGCTGTGCGCAAAAGTGCGCATACTTGATCCGCAGTCCAAATTAAATTATACGATGTGCTCCACGTGGTGGACGTCGGGTCAAAGCCCGGCTGGACCGCATTTGGGAAGAGTGGGCAGTAGACAAGCTCGACGTCTGGATCTCGGCCTTCTTTGGGCCCATTCTTTGCGCGCCATAGCCCAAATCGCTGTGCAGTTTGCGGCTCAAAGACGGAGCGAACGCGTTCGGACTCTTGCGCCCAATCTTCCGCAGTGTCCGACTGTTCATTCTTGTAGTGCGCTGCGGCTTTCGAAGCTTGCAGCAAATCCGCAACGGTGTCCTTATTCATCTCCATTTCGAAATTGCATTCTGCAGCAAACTCAAACAGTCGCTTCTTCGCCTCGCCCAGTTTGATATCCGAAGAAGTGTCAAAAGAGATGAGCACGTCGGGTTTGCGTTCCTCACAGCTTAAAATATGGTTGGGCAAGTTGTTCGAAAGGCCACTGTCCATAAGTCGGAGCCTGCGCGAATGCTCCCAGTTCCACGAGTGCTGTTTTTGGGCGTCCTGGGGGCGCTCATCATCATTGGCATCGTTGCGATGCTCAGGCGCTTCTGCGCGCTCGTCCATCGGCGCCATAAAGGTGTTGGGATCCATGTCGGACAAGTTTGAATCGATGGAGGAGTTGCTGCGCCGCCGCTGGAACCGGGGAAGTGTAGGCATTTCAAGATGCGGTAATTTTGACACAAATGTGTCCAGATACCTAGTATCGTGCTCGGCGAGTCCAGCTGGCTGTGTGGAGACAGGCGCGGCTGAAATAGAGTTGCTTGTGCCAGAAACAGCGTCGGGTATATTTGCAGAGGGTTGGTCCTCTCTGGTCAACAATGGAGTTGCATACGGCTGATCAACGATGCTTGGGGGCCGTTCCTGGACACTCGCCTCTGTGACAAAGCCAGGTCCTTTGTCCTCTTCGTGAGGGGGCATATCAACCACAACATTGTCCATGCCATACCCATAGAATGGGTTCGGTTCATCTGCCGCGCGGATAGGATTACCCCAGCGCTTCTCCCATTGCTTCAACTGTACAAAACTGTTGACCCAACCGAGGATGGCAGACATCGCCGTTCCTTGCGGTATTGATGCAAGCATGGTCGCAATGTAGGCAGAAATTGGGCCAGCAGGTGCGCCGGTGCACTGCCCCATAATCATGGACAAGTTTGTCTCTGGCAGTCGCTGCGTTGAGCTTCCATTCTCAAAACGGCGGCCATACGCCCAAGTCGGGATCCATGCACCAATACTGCGCGAACCAAACTCCAAGGGCGAGATTTCGTACCAATCATAACCACTTCCATACGGTGAGATCTCCTTGATTTTCGGCACATCAATGATTGGGTCCTCCTCTTTGGCATCTTCTGCGGATTTGGTAGGGAGCGGCGACTGCTTTGGCACGACCTCGCGCAGCTTCTTGGGGCGGGGGCGCCAAACACGACGAACTCCGGTAATGATGGGCATTGGTTGTTTACCCTCGTCGAGACCCGCTCTTTTCCATGTCTTGGACCATTGGAAAGTTTCCCTCGAGAGGCCTTCAAAAGGTTCATACGGCGCGTTGCGCTCAGTGTCTTGTCGCGCATGCGGGCCATTGTACGAGAACTTGGTGCCCAATAAAGCCAAGGGGCGCGGAAGGAACTGGTATGAATGAATGAGTGTTGCGTAAAAGTCCATAATGCGACAGGAAGCGGGTCGGTTCCTCGCTTTGCGCATAATAGGTCCCAGTAAGTAATAGATACCGTTGGCGCTGCGCGCAATACGATTCATTGCATGCAAGCTCATGGGGTGTGTCTCCTCATTTGCCATAGCCATCAAATGCGAGATCAGCACGTCGGAGGAACACTTGGCAATGTTGTAGTATGCGGCAACTGTCCAGCAGCTGCCGCTGACGCCCGACACCCATGTCGCACAAGGCCACAGCCCCGTACTCTCCGCCTCCTTTATAAATCCAGCGAAGCCGTAGATCGCGCGGTATCCACCACCGGAGCCACCAATTGCGATGCGTGGAACGTCGTCGGGATGGACGTAGGTGCCTTGGGGAAGCCGCAAAAAGGTTGCGAGCGCGTCTGTGCCCTCGGAAGAGATGTGCCGCAGTCGCTTTGCAATAAATGACTGTTCTTCCGGATGCAGCTGCGCAGAGCACCGTACTTTGGCGTCCCATTCGAGCTCCGGGTAGGTCACTTTATCGTGCATGTCATACTCCACATGTGCACGAAGCTGTGACAAATCATTCAAGCGCCATTTCCAGCGCTGCAACGTAGGAAGCGGCGTCAGAGCCATGGGCGGCGGTAAATTCAAAGGGAACTGCGAGGGTGGAAAGAGGAATGGCAAGCGAGTCTCGAGCCACCATGGTTTGGGCCCATGTTCGCTCTCGTCGACCGGCGCATGCTCCCCCTGGACCACGGCTGCTTCATGCCCAGTGTGATTATCTGGAGCAGATGTGCGCGCATTTGGCCCAGTCTCTGCGTCAGGCGCGGCAGAAAGCAGCGACTGCATACGACCGTCTCGCGCTGTACTTTGGTTTTCCTCGGTGTTTTCGTACCACAGGCGAGTTTCACTCGTTTCGAGACGCGAAGTAAGCGGACGAGCTGCAAACATGGTAACTATTGTACATATCAGATAGCACTTCATGTATAGGTAAGACGGTGTGGACCGAATCGACTGTGGCAACGCCATAATCGACACCGCGCGTCCAGCGAAGCCGCAGTTCCAAAAATGTCGCTCGGGCAACACCAACGTCACGTGCACCGGATTAGGTCGCTTAGAAGCCCAGCGCGAGGTTGTGCCACGGCAAATCTTCCTCGTCGTCGACCCATCTTGTGCGCTGCTCTACCTCCGCAAGGAGTGCATGGAGCCGATTTAAAGTAGCTTTCATCAGATTCACAGAAATGCTCAAGCTCGGTGTGGCTGTTGTGCCAGTCCATGTACTCGCTGCGTCGCTGTTTGCGTCGCCAGGCACGAGCGTATTGCTGGTGGCCACCGATGCGGTATCAGGGCGCAAATTTTCCTTAAACACTTCCCTGTATATAGCAAACGGTATATCTCCACCCTGTGCACTGTCTGGAGGCATTATAGCATTGGGGATTGGTTCGTAATTTGCGTCTTCCTGTGCCGCTTCTTCCGCATGCTCGTCCTCGTATTTGTGTTTTGCGATAAGATTTCCAAACTGCTTGTTCAGTTGGTCGTTTGCGGCTTGAACACTTTGGCCTGCTCGGAGCACTTCTACTACACAGTTCTGTGCGCCGCGCATGTCGTATTCCGCCTCGTCAATGAGCGCGTCCATATGCTTCTGGTGCTCGATGAGCGCCTTTTCGCGCTCAAAGGAAATGCAAATTTCTGCCTTGGTATACTGGAAGCAGTGTTGGCATTCGCCGTATGATGCCTCAAGCGAATTATATAAACCCATTTCATTCACGATTCGCTCGTGGGTCTGATTCGGCATGAGCGACAAATCCAGGACTTGGAAGCGGGGGGGCAGGTAAATCATCGGTTGTCGTCCTCGAGCAATAGCGATCTGGGTGAAAAAGTCACCCAAGGACGCTTTGGTGCGAAGCATGAGTGGCGTAACTGCTTTCACGGTGGTGAGCATATCGCCAGAAAACAATTGTTGATGGTGCAAGGTATTCTTCGGGACGCCAATATCCATTCCTTTCTGTAGCGCTTTGCGCAATTGATCCAGACAGAAGCGAACGTGTGTTTCGGCGCGCTTTAGCGGGACTCGGGCACGTTTTTCCCGGTTAATCTCACTCGGGAGTAGATTTTTTGTTGCGCGCTGGAGTTTCAGCTCGAAAACCAGCGCATCCAGGCCAGGAAAAAGTCCCAGCACTGTATCGGGAAACATATCATCGCCCAAGCGCTGCAGACCCTGCTTAAGTCCGATAAAATCGACGTGCTCACGCTCAAGCATGTCGCGCTCTTTTTCGAATGCCCGTTCGCGCTCTTTTGCAAGCTGGACTTGAAGCGCTGCGCGCTTCGTATTTTCGCGCGCAGCATCCAGACCTTTATTTGCATCTTCTACCTTAGCACGCCGAACGGAGCTTCGGGATGAAAGTTTTACCAACGGCGATTTACACAGCCGCTGGTACGCCGCTTGTTTGACGAGCCTAGCGTAAGCTCCCGTTTGTTACGTACTCGTCCTGTTCACACCTGCGGAGCGCAGTCTCGTGCGTACGAATCGCGCCTAATATACCCCAAAGCGCGCGTTTAGTTTTATCCTTTCGTTCTGGCACGTTCCCAAGCGAGCGAAGGGCATCTGAGATGAGTGCGTGCATGATGTACGCACGGTACTGTTTCGTGAACTGTACATTGCGTCAGCATACACATACCACGTACTTCTGCACCATTGTTCTGTATATATATAATGTTATCCTCTTCCAACACCTCATAAGGCAGCTCTTGCTCGGGGCTGCACTTTGCAGCGATCATGGGTCAGCGCGGGGAAGCAGGGCCAGTTCGGTCCATGTGGAGATGTGGAGGTAGGCACGCCTTCGTTCTTGGCGCCATGAACGAGGGTGTGTTGGCGCGTGCAGCGTCAGCAGACGCGATCGAGGGCGCATCTGCGTACAAATACCAGCAGGAGATCGCACAAATGGTACTTATTTACAATATAAGCTCACAGCAGATGTTTGTCTCGACGGAGATTGAGAATCCGGATCCGCAAGTGACCCGGTTGATTGAAGATATCGTGCGGAACCAAGTGATTGAAATGGTGTGTCTCTTACCTGCGCACTAATATACAGATTATACAGTCGCGAAAGCTTGCAGCCAGGCGCACGTCCAAATACCTTTCGCCTGAGGATTTACTCTTTTTGATCCGGTACGACCGGGCAAAGGTCAACCGTTTGCGCACCTATTTGAGCTGGAAGGATGTGCGCAAGAATGCAAAAGACAGTGGTGGAGAAGGGGGTGGTGGTGCTCCTGCTGGTGGTGAAGCTGGAGAAGGCCTGGAAGAAACAGTGGTTGATGGGCCACTACGTGTCAACAAACGCAAAATGCGTTTGCCGTGGGAGCTTTCTGCGATATTTAGCGATTATCCACGTGTGTCCGCTGGGCTGGCAGGTAATGCGGAAGACGCGGAAGAGGAGGACGAGGATACGATTGAGACAAACGAGGATAGTCTTCGAAGGCTAAAAGCAGCCGATGACACAACCAGACGCATGACCAGAGACGAGTATGTATTCTATTCCGAATGTCGCCAGGCTTCATTCACATTCCGCAAAGCCAAGCGCTTCCGTGAATTTATCCATGCGGGCTTGTACTTGGACGTGAAGCCCAGCGATGATACGATCGATATTCTCGGCTTCCTTGCGTTTGAAGTCGTCCATGAACTATGCACAAGCGCGGTGCGAGTCAAGACTGAATGGGAAGGAAAAGTACGTGCTGTACAAACGTCTGCCCAGCGTACATCTGAGCATGACGGGATCCGGAGCGAAGAGAGAGCAGAGGATGCACAAGAAGAGTCCACCTGTACTCTTTTCAGTATGCCGCCGCGATCCGAGCCGCCATTGGAGGCCTGGCATATTCGCGAAGCATTCGCACAGCTGCAACATGACCGCCATCTCTTAGAGACAGGCCGCAGAACTGCAGGACCGAGCGGGGGATTGCGTCGTACACAGGTATTTGTTATATAGTACATAACTATGAGGTACCATAGCGGCGTTTGGTGTTGGCTCGACCTCTCTCAAGGTAGTGCTTGTACGTTGAACGTCCGGCTTGTTTATCACTAACATTGGCGGCGTGCTCTTCAACTGTGAGCAGCGCTTCGCTGCCGAGACCACCGCGCGTGGTGGTGACGTGCGGTACAATGGGCGCCTGTGCATACATCCTTGCACTCGGTGCATCTTGACGCATCTTGGCCAGCAGTTCACGTCCGACATTTGCGCTGGAAGAAAACGGATCAGAGGAAGACGCTGTGGTAACTGGTGCAGGGTCGTTTGGCTCCATAGCACGGCGCACCGCAGCACGATCGCGATACTGTGTATCGCTGTCCAGCGCCTGAATACTCACTGGCTTTAAATATACTTGGCGTAATGCTTTCAGGCGGCGACGTCGGTCCATTTCCATAGCCTGCTTCCCCTCCTTGTGCGAATATATATGCGGCTTGTCATGCGTTTGCGCAGCGGACCGAGTCTCCGTCGTCTTCTTCCCTTGCGCGGCAACGGAGATCTCGTTCGTTCCATCCATCGATATTTGGCACGACGGGCAGCTTCCCCAAGGGGTCCCGTGGATATGCACTTCAAACACATTATGCAGTCCGAAGCGCAAAATGTCTAGATGCTGTAGTGTCCACGGCGTGCTAGCATGCTTCTCTTCAGATACACGGTAAAACTCGTCTTCGGGTATAAGAAATACCTTGGCAGGTACCATGGGCTTCAACGGTATGTATCCCTCGGCATCTCTGTGCAAGAACGTGCCATGGGTGGAGCCTGTATCGGTAACATAAAATATGGGTGGTTCGTCCTGGTACTTGGCCCGTACAATACAAAATATGCGTGCATGATGCTTGCTTATCTCCATGGAAGGCAAGCGCAATCGTGGTGTATAGGTCCGATCGCGGCCCTGTTGTCGTGTTAGTTGTTTGTCCACATGCTGTTGCCCTTTATGCGCACCACAGATATTCCTTCGCGACCAGCATCCACAACTGCGACTACTTTCTCGCGCGGCAACACATCTGACGACAATTTCACCAAACGCAAAAACGTCTTGGATGCTGGCGCTCCATCCTGCACAGCAGCCCCCATGGCGCGTTGCAAAAAAACGCGCTGTTGCCAACGTGGATAAGTGTACAAAGAAGGGCTTATATGCGCAAATCTGCACCAACGCCTAGGGAAGGCAAGGTGCCGGAGTGGTTAACGGGAACGCCTCGAACCTCCGTTCGACACCGATCACGGTGGTAAGCGTTTGGGCTCTGCCCGCACAGGTTCGAGTCCTGTTCTTGTCGTATTTTTACCTTTTTGTTTTTTTAGGCAGATTCGGATTTATTTTATATGCATGCGCTTTGCAGCTTAGTGCCACTCTTCCAGCAGTGCCATTTTCCAATGGGCGCAGTGCATACGGTCCATCCTGCTATGTTGCGCCGCACACCAAAGTTGCCTTCTGCCGTGCTAAGGCTTGGCGCACAGTCTCTCTTTTTCACGTCAAGGCCTGCTCCGCGCTCCACGATCCCTGCGCGTGCAGTGAGGTGTGCTGTACAAACGCGCTTATATGCAACCGAAGCCAAGAGCGCCGCTGGAAACCGCACTGTAGAAGTGAGCGATGCAGATGTAAACCGCCTGCTTCATCAGCGCAATGTCGGCATTAGTGCTCATATCGACAGCGGCAAAACGACTTTGACGGAGCGCGTCTTGTACTACACTGGCCGGATTAAAGATATCCATGAAGTGCGAGGGCGCGACGAGGTGGGTGCCAAGATGGACAGTATGGATTTAGAGCGCGAAAAGGGCATTACAATCCAGTCTGCCGCTACATATTGCGACTGGAAAGCGACACCCCCCACCGAGACGAGCAACATGTCTGGCGACGCGGCGGCAGACAAGGACTTGATTGCGATAAAGGAAGATTTTCACATCAATATTATCGACACTCCTGGCCACGTTGATTTTACCATTGAGGTTGAACGTGCGCTACGTGTCCTTGACGGTGCAATTCTGGTGCTCTGTGCAGTCTCCGGCGTGCAATCGCAAACAATCACTGTGGATCGCCAAATGCGTCGCTACAGTGTGCCGCGTCTCAGCTTTGTGAACAAGATGGACCGTGCTGGTGCGAACCCATGGCGTGTTGTGGACCAGATTCGCCAGAAGTTGCGCATGCCCGCAGCATCGGTGCAAGTGCCGATCGGCGCAGAGGACAACTTTGCAGGGGTCATCGACCTTGTACGCTGGAAAGCGGTGTACAATGAGGGCGTAAAAGGAAACGTTGTTTGTGAGACGGACGAAATTCCCGCTGACTTGCTCGCGCTTGCGAAAGAGAAGCGCACGGAGCTGATTGAACAGCTTTCCGACGCTGACGACGAGATGGCCGAGATCTTTATCGAAGAGCGCGAACCGACAATCGAAGAGCTCGCCAAGGCGATCCGTCGTGCGACTATTGCGTGCCGCTTTTCCCCTGTTTTCCTTGGCACGGCGATCAAAAATAAGGGCGTACAGGCGATGCTGGATGGTGCGTGTGCTTACCTGCCGAACCCCATGGAAAGACCTGCAATTGCAAACGACACGCAATTGGCAAAGAAGATTGCCCAGCAGGCTACCGAGGAGGGCAAAGAATCGAACGATGTGGTGAACAGCGCAAAACTGGGCTCCGAAGTTCAACTCGTTCCTGCCAGTGATGCGCCGTTGGTAGGCCTTGCATTCAAGCTGGAGGAGAGCCGCTTTGGTCAGTTGACATACATGCGCCTTTACCAAGGTCAACTTCGTCGCGGTGCTGTGATTTTCAACTCACGCACTGGAAAAAAAGTCAAGGTGCCGCGTCTTGTGCGCATGCACGCAGACGATATGGAAGACGTTAACGAGATTGGGCCCGGTGAAATTTGCGCCATGTTTGGCGTTGAGTGTTCTTCCGGCGATACGTTCACCGACGGAAGCACTTCACTGTCCATGTCGGCCATGTTTGTACCAGACCCTGTCATCTCTCTTTCGCTCACGCCAGAGGGCAAAGATGCCAGCCAAAACTTTTCGCGCGCGCTGAATCGCTTCCAGAAGGAGGACCCGACTTTCCGCGTTCATGTGGACTCTGAATCGGGCGAAACCATTATTTCGGGCATGGGCGAGCTGCATCTCGAAATATACGTTGAGCGCATGCGCCGCGAGTACAATGTGCCTTGCAAGACCGGCAAGCCGCGTGTTGCTTTTCGCGAGACGATTGGTGAGTCAGCCAGTTTCAACTATACACACAAGAAGCAGACGGGTGGTGCTGGCCAGTTTGGTCGTGTCATTGGCCGTATTGAGCCGATGCGCCCCGACGAGGACACGGGAAAGGACACGGCGTTTGAAAACAATGTCGTCGGTGGTAACATTCCCTCGGGCTACATTCCTGCTTGTGAAAAAGGCTTTAATGATGCGCTGGAGAAAGGCGCACTATCGGGATACCCAGTCTGCGGTGTCCGTTTCATGCTTGAGGACGGCGCAGCGCACAGTGTAGATTCCTCCGAGCTGGCGTTTCGTCTCGCAACTGCTTCGGCATTCCGAGAGGCGTTTAGAAATGCGGCGCCTGTGATTCTTGAACCTAAAATGACTGTTGAAATCGTCGCGCCTGTCGAGTTTCAAGGAGCGGTTATTGGCGCTTTGAACCAGCGCAAGGGCAGCATTGAGGATACGGAAGTACGCGAAGATGAGTTTACAATCACTGCGGAAGTAAGCTTGAATGATATGTTTGGCTACTCGAGTCAACTGCGTGGATTGACGCAGGGGAAGGGTGAATTCTCTATGGAGTACAAAAAGCACGAGCCTGTTATGCCCAATGTCCAAGTGGACATGGAGAATGATTACCGCAAGAGCCAACAGGAGCGGAAATAAATGCACGGTATTAAGTAGACCTAGCTATTTTTTTCGGGATGCAATTCATTTAGTCATGGTGGCTAGAATTTCTCAAACAGGTCAGGGTGTAAATGTAGCAGCAGTAACTAGGGATTTATCATAATCGTCGGAATACAGAGGTCGTGATCGTGGTTGAAAATCTCAACCACTGTGCCTGTCTCGTCATCTTGCAACGCAGCAGGCTGCTGTGATGCAAGATCCAGCGCAAGTAAGCGGGTATAGAGAGGTGGATACCCAAGATACAGGGCACAATACAGCGGGTCGCCAACAAATGCAATCGCACTAGGTTAGCCTCATCTCCAACGTACTTGGCACACTCCATGGCCTTGCATGCACGAATGTAAGCAAAAAGAGGAAAAATAGCATCCGCGCTCGGATCTGCAATGCCCGTTTTTTCTCCTAAAGCAACCGTTTCTCCTTGTACATAACTGTATTGCGTTTGGAAGTCGGGCGAACTTAAGAACGATTTCGCGAAGCTAAAGTAAACAAAACACGCCAACGTACGCATCAGCACGGAAAAGTTGTCTCTTGCGACATCCAAAGCAGCCCATGCGCACAAAAATGGCAACAGGGGCCAAGAACTGCAAAAAGAGGATACATCCCACCACAGGTACGGGCTCATCCAGCTGAAATTGAGCGGCTGCAAACAGTGCCGGGTTGCGACAGGTTGCCAAGAAGAGTGGAACACAAAATGCTGGTGCTACTACGCACCGCAACAAAAGAATTTGTATAGAATCCAATATCCTGCGCCAATCTCGGAGATGGTGAGCGTAAACCGTTTTCCAAATGTAGCGTTCAGATGGATCAAGTGCGTCCAGGCACGCTGTTAAACTGCTGCCCATATCAGGAACTTGTGTAGGATAGTGAAGCAGGTCGACGAAGAGGAATAAAAATGCGACGTTCGGGTACCAGCTCAGCCACGTTTGCGGACTGGTTGCCTTGTCCAATGCAAAAGACATTTCGAGTATTCTCCACCGAATCATCACAGCGTATACCAGGGTAGAGAATATAGAAAGCGCAATCCTGCGTGTCAGTGGTAATCACACGCACACACCTTTTTAAAGCAATGGATGGCAAGTGCTTATCATGCAAGTATAGCATTCTTCCAATATCAAGTGCGCACCGTGCGCCGCCGTACAACACAATTACAAACCAAAGCCATATCGGTGCGGTGCTGTGCCCATCCATGTCTGCGAATGCATCAATAACAATACGTTCGCTGAAGTTCCACATAAGCGAAAGCATGCCATGGAATGCAGCCAACCTCAGCAAAACTTGAATAAGTATTTCGAAAAACTGGAAGCGCAGTACAGCGCGGGCGTAAGCGCGACGTTGGTCATATTCCTTGGGGCTGACCCAGTCTTTCAGCTCCGGTGGACTGTTTAATTCAAGCACCCTGTATTGGCGATATAAAGCGGTAACTTGCACACCAGCTAATGTGATTATTATACATGAAAACAAGAGACCCCAGCCCAGCGCTGTGATGGCGACCATAGCCAACTGTAATTAATCGGGGAATGTAGCTCACGAATGGGCGCGCGCTCTACCCGATGTGCGTTGATACGCCAAGCAAAAAAAAATTACTTGTTTTGTATCGAACCCAATTTAACTTTTTTCATTTACATTTTCGCCACATGCATAGTCCAGAACACTTTCGTGGTGAAGGAGAAAAGATTAAACATGTAAAAGAATTCGGGAAGGTTGACGGCATTGTGCATGTTGAAGACGAGTTCCGTCCCAAGTTCTTGCAGGAGCCCCGAATTCACCAATTTATTAGGGATGGTACGCTCCATCGCTCACCCAGCGAGCGGCCCATAGACCCATTCGAGCTGTTCCTCGATCTAGTGCTGGTCGGTGTGGTACATCAATTTGCTGATACAGCCGCAGAAGAAGGCATTGCATCGGGGCGTAAGCTCGTTCGCTTCATTCTCTCCTTCACAGGAGCATGGTCGCTCTGGAGTGACTACTCCCATTACGTAAATATGAGTGGACTTGACGACTTTCCCCAGCGTGTATACACTTTTTGCACTATGGCAATCCTCATTGGCTTCTCCGCGAATTGCACCGGTATCCCACTCACACAAGAAGAATTTGACGATCATATTGGCAAGGGTTCTCTTCGTGGCGCACTGGGCTTTTTCCTCGTTGGAAAATGCATCAAGTTTATTTTGCACATGTACTACGGTTTAAGGCTTCGAAGCTTTTTACTG
Source organism: Malassezia vespertilionis (assembly GCF_029542925.1). Taxonomy (NCBI): domain Eukaryota; kingdom Fungi; phylum Basidiomycota; class Malasseziomycetes; order Malasseziales; family Malasseziaceae; genus Malassezia; species Malassezia vespertilionis. The sequence continues at coordinate 191,339 of NC_079251.1, read as the reverse complement.
GATCAGTGGTTCAGGGCTTTCCGCTTGCTGATTTTTGCTGCGCTTTGTCTCGGTGCGATGTTTTCGCCCAAACTGTACATCTCCGCAATTTTGTACGGTGTTGGGTACTTGACGGATGTATTCCAGCCACTGGTAATCACGGCGCTAGTGCGCATTTTTAATTATGGAAGATCATTGCGAACAGTGACAATAGCGGATGATTCTCAAGGCATAACCGATCCAAGCGTCCGTCTGCCTGCTTTTGCTGTGTATAACATTGAACACTTTTCAGAGCGCCATGCGGCATTCTACACTATTGTTCTGGGCGAAAGTATCGCAAGTCTCTTGTACGTTATTCATGATACAGAAGGCACGGCGCGCAATTCTGTGCCGCCAGACGCGCGCGTCGGTATCAATGCTACGTATGGACGTGCCTTTATGGTGCTCTTGACTACCTTTTTGCTGGGCTGGCTGTACTTTACGCGAGATTGGGGAGCATCTAAAATTCATCCAGTCCGGCGCCACTGGTTCACGTTTTTCATTTATGTGAATGTTCATTGGCCTCTGTGCGCTGCGTTGAACCTTGCTTCCGGCGCTGTGACGAGAATGGTCAAGTACAGTGACATTGACGGGCACAGTGGTCTGGAATGGTACTGGGGTGGCGGCATTGCCACGGCAATGGTTTGCCTGGCTGTGTACGACATGTCTTACAAATGGGATTTCATGACAACACGCCGCTGGATGGTCTGGTCTGTGCGAATCTTTTTCCGCCTGGGCATTGCTGCTGCCTGTGCAATTCTTCCTCTAGCATACGGTACTTTGGTGGACTCACTGGACGACTTGCAATTTGTCTCCATTTATGCTTGCTTTATGGTGTTTTTGGTAGCCGAAGAGCTCATTGGCAAACTTGTTGTGCTGCGAGAATCAGAGCGCCTTAAAAGGGAAGCAGCGGGAAAAACGAGAGACCAGCTCGTTCGGGAGCCTTCCCAACTTGAAAGTCCCGAACCCGGGACACCAACCCTTTGATCTTTTTGCGCACAGCTTACTGACGCTCTGCGCTGCACAGTAATCAGTACCACCTTGTCATTACGTGCCTACTTCGCTTTAGAAACAATCTTGTCTAGCGCAATGAGGCGCTCTGTTAAGGTCGGATGCGAGTAATGATAGGCACTGTAAAGGGGATCGTGGTACATGGACGAAAGGCTGTTTGTTAGTACACGTTGGAGACGCACTTCTGAATATGAAGCTTGACTAGGGAGCGGCCTAAAAGCTCGGTATACTGCGCCTGTTCGCTGACGACAATTTCGCCTGAAACGGGGTCAGTCTTGTTCAATCGTTCGACCCAGTCGAGCACAGTGGCGTCGGGCTTTTCCGAAAGAGACATATCACCCTTCAACAGCCGCTCAGCCTCTAGCTGCGATGGCGTAGGGAACGGGCGTGCCAAGTTTGCCGCAAAACGATCCGCAGCATACTCAATGTGGCGCACAAATGCGTTAATCGCAAACTTGAGCACAGCATCGGTCGGGTTAAACACCAGCTGGAATAGCTCCAAGCCAACAAGCACAGGGAGATACGACTCTGTGACGGGCGCATTGCTCGTACCAACGCCAAGTTGGAATCCAAAAGCACGGAAGAGGGACGCATTGTGAATAAACAAGGTGAAGAGACTGAGCATCAAAACCATGTTGGCCTGCATCAATACCAGCAGTTTAGAAGGGTCTGAGTGTGCCCAATGGCCTAATTCATGCGCCAGAACAGCTTCAATCTCTTCTGGAGTAGACTTCTCGATTAACGTGTCGTAAATCACAATATGTTTATTTCCACCTGGAATGATGCCGTAGAAGTACGCATTTGAGTGGCCACTGCGCTTACTTCCGTCGATTACATACAAGTCCTTGAGCGGAAAGTTGAGTGCAAGTGCAAGCGCCATGACACGGTCGCGCAGCGCGCCATCAGGAAGAGGTGTAAGCTTGTTGAATAGCGGCTGAATAAGGACGGGGTAAATAACATTACCAAATAGCGCAATCGCGGTAAACAGAAACACGGTGTACATGACAAAATAGTCACCCGCCCATCGTATCACTGCGACTAGCAATGCAGTAAGCGGTGCTCCAATAATAATGCCCATGACCCATTCTTTGATCGTATCGGCGACATACGTTGATAGCGTCAGCTTATTGAAACCATGGCGCTCCTCAATAACAAAGTTGCGGTATAAACTCAGAGGAATGGATTCCACTTCGCGAATTGCTGTAGTGACAATCACCCACATCGCCGATTGGGTCAGCTCATTTTGCGGCGCGCCAAAAAGCGCCAACAGGGCGCCGCTCCATACCCAAGCCCAAGCATAGATGTCACACGACACCATAAATAAATTGAACAAGTGCGAGCAGGCATCACTGATAATTGAGAACCGTGCCTTGTCCCGTCCATAGGCCTGACTTTTCTGAAACGTCTCCATCGACACGTACGGGACGAGCGCTTTCGGCGGCGTTGGCTTGGCATACAGCTGGTACTGCCGGAGAGAAATAAAAAGTTCAAAAAGATAAACTGCCCATAACAAGCCAGTGACAAGTTGCTTCCAAGGCACAGCAGGTGAATCTATTAATGCAGCAGCATGGTGAAACTGATCAGCTGCTTTCTCCGTCCAAGACATGATGGTGGGTTGGAGCGAAGTTCATATTAATAAACAAATTTGGCTATTTACCAAAATCCGTCATCGTCGTCCAAGCCTCGAGCGCCTTTGTTCGACACGGACTGAGCCCGATACATGTCCGCAATCTGTGGTGAGGAGGGAGGCCAACGTACCTGCTCAGGAGAAGTCGAGAGTTCAGGTGTTTTGTCGTCGCGTATACCTAGCGTCAGTAGCCGTGCATCAACGTACGAATAAACCGGGGAAAGCGCAGCGAAATACCGCGCGCATCGATCATGCCTTTTGCAGCAGTGTACACAGGACTATTATGAGACTTGCACAGTACATACCTCAATGACAAGTCCGCTGTGAGGACCTCCCACACCACTCTTGGTTCGAAGTATACGTCCGGTTTGGCCTCGCCGACGTCGTAGTACCCCTTTTTAGTCTCGATTTCCAGGGGTTTGAGGTTGTTATAGTGCGCTTCCAAGTCGGCTTCAGAAAATCCCGTGCCGATCTTGCAGATGCTCTGGTATGCCTCCTGCTCATCATCGTAGCATGCCAAAAGGAACGCGCCATAGACATTTGTACGCTTGCCTTTGCCGTAATAGCCGCCAATCACGGCAAGGTCCAAGCTGTCGCCTGTACCAGAGAGATAGTCTTTCTTGATCTTCAGCCAATTGATGGAGCGACGACTGGGCTCATAGGTTGAATCAGGGCCTTTAAGCATTTTGACCATGAGTCCTTCGCACCCGCTCTTTACACTCTCGTCCAAAAAAGTTTGTATTTCCTCGACTGTAGTGCAGTCTCGGTGCGTGGCATACCCAAACTCACATTGCACTGGCTGGAAATGCTTCATCAACAATGCACGACGTTCGTCCATTTCCTTGTGCAAAAGAGGCTTTCCATTCAAAAACAGGAGATCAAAGGCAAACAGCTTCACTTTGACCTTGATATCCTCCGCCCTGACATCTTTCCGCTTCCTCCGGCTCAGCTCTTGGAAGGGAAGGAGTCGTCCTTCCGTACCATTCTCGTCATCGCCAGCGGTAGATTCCCATGCGACAGCCTCTGCATCAAGCACAAAGCTTTCTACCGCATCACGCAGACTGTGTGGCACTTGGACGACCAAATCCGGGTATTTCATACTCATGTCCTCCGAGTTTCTGCTAAAAACACGCAGTTCCAGTTTTCCATCCTTGTTGGGATAGCCATGCACCTGTGCGCGCTCTCCATCATACTTGAATTCGCACGTAAATACTTTTTCTTCGAAGCGATCCAGCACTTCTCCGATCTCCTTGGTCGGTTTTGCGAGCATTGGTTTTAGTGGAATACCAGGCGTGAGACGCAGCCGCTCTTGCAGACTATCCAAGCTGTGCTCCAGCAAAGCAGGGATGAGAAGATCGTACGATGGAAGCTCGCTGAACACGGCCTTGACAATCGTCGTGCCACTCTCCAGCGCCGCGGCCAGCTCTTCTTTCGGCACGGATTCGGCCTCCTCGCCAAGCTTCGCCAAAATCACGGCATGTGCTAGAGCAACCAGCACCGTCTTTTCCGCAAGGCCAATCCGAAGTTTCCCTTCGAGACTGCGGATCAAGTATTTGCTCTCATCGCCCGCACAGGCCGCCAAAAGGCGCTTGATAATCCCGAGTTTCTTGTCCTGCGACTTGTTCCCGCTTGCCTTTGCAATTTCTTTCAGCTGCTTAAAGACAAACGGAAGCGTAAGCTTCTGTGCATGAAACATTGTAGGCTGATTCTTCCGGGACGCCAGCGCGACCAGACCCAAATCGCCTTTAGCTTCCAAATCCTTCTTAATCCGCGCAATCTCGCGCCCCGTGCTTTGAGCAATGGCTTTGACCAAAAGACCTTCGCCAATACCAATCTCCAAGCCTTCATAGTCAGGGCACAGTCGATTTATACACAGGTAGACAGCGTAGAGCAAATTTGCACTCGCCTCTGTCGCGTCGCCATTTTTTGTGCAGTGCGCAATCACATCAACAAAAAGACTGGTCACATACTGCAGAATTTCAAGACGTTTTGTGGTCGCTTCTACCTTCACAAACATATCCACGAGCATTGAATACGGGATAGGGGTGCCTTGTTTTAAGTTGGTATGGGTCTGTGCACGCTGCACGGTGCTTTGCACCACAGCTGCCGTCTCTGTAGCGGCCACCTTTTCCTCATCTTCTTCAACACGCACGCGCTTATTAGGCACTTCCTCTTGCGTTCCGTTAAATAGTGATCTGAGTGAGCTTGTCGCGCCATTACTTACTCCAGCGTACGCTGCTTTGCCATATTGGATGCACAGTGTGCGGCGCGTGGAGCCACAGGCATACATCACGTGACCATCAGCTGCACGCGCAACATAAACACATGCTTGCTCCGTGCGATGGCGCGATGCGGATTGAAGAGCTGATCATTGATGGGTTCAAAAGGTGTGTAAAGACGTTAACTGACATGCAGTTACCCAGTACGAACGCATGTCAGCGGCTTTGATCCCAGCTTCAATGCAATCACGGGCTTGAACGGCAGTGGCAAGAGCAACATTCTCGATGCGATTTGCTTTGTGTTGGGGCTAACGAACCTAAGCTCGGTGCGCGCGTCAAACATACAGGATTTGATTTACAAGCGCGGACAGGCAGGCGTCACAAAAGCGTCCGTGACTATTGTATTCGATAATAGCGATCGAGAACGCTCGCCCGTCTCTTTTGAAAACTATGCGAGCATCACCGTTACGCGGCAGATTGCCATGGGTGGCGTCTCAAAATACCTCATCAATGGCCACAAAGCAACACAACAAGCCGTGCAGAACATGTTTCAAAGCGTGCAACTAAACATCAACAACCCCAACTTTTTAATCATGCAGGGCAAGATTACCAAAGTGCTCAATATGAAACCGGCAGAAATTTTATCCATGATCGAAGAGGCTGCAGGAACGCGCATGTTTGAGGAACGCAAAGAGCGCGCATTTCGGACTATGACCAAGAAGGATCAAAAGGTGCGCGAAATCTCCGCGCTTCTGGGCGAGGAAATCACACCGAAACTTGACCGCTTGCGCGAAGAGAAGCGCGCGTTTTTAGAATACCAAAAAGCTTCGACAGAACTGGAGCGGCTCACGCGCCTGGATCGTGCTTACGAATGGCAGCGCCTACAGAACAAATTCACAGAGAGCCGTACACACGGCGCCGAAAAGCTGCGGCAGCAGCTGCAGGAAAGCCAGGAACGCCGCGATATTTACCAACGGCAGCTTGCGGCTATTGATCGTGAACTCGTCCAAGTACGGCAACGACGCGACGACGAGCTAAGCAAGGAAGGCACTGAAGAAGGCTTGTTGAACCGCGCAAAGCACATGGCACACCAGCTTGTCGAGGCCGTCACGCACTCCGAATTTTGCCATACGGCACATGCCGAAGAGCAAGAGCGCGTCGAAAAATACACGGCAGCATTGGCCGCAGCAGAAGAAGCCCTTGCGCTGGACCAGCAGCATTTTGAAAAGCTGCACACAGACTTTGACAAGAGCAAGCGCGAGCACGATGCAGCAGCAGCGTGTGCCGCCGACACCGACGCATTGCTTCAATCGCTACTCACAGGTGTTTCGCACGACCAGAGTGGTTCACATGGCGGCTTCCAAGGCCAGCTGGCCAAAGAACGAGAGCGGGAAGCAGCTGCCAAGTCCGAAGCGCAGCAAGCCAAGGTCCGAAGTCAGCACGTAGACCGAGAGCTGTGCACAAAAGAGCCTTTGGCGCAAAAAGAAGGCGGCAAGAGCGCTGGTCTTGTGCGCGATCTCGAGGCAGCCCAGCAAGAGGCGCGCGAAGCCCACCAAATGTGGAAAGCGCTCAGATGGGATGCAGCACGCTACGATGCGCTTCACGCGCGCCGCGTGGAGCTTGAAACTAAAGCAGAGACGCTGCGCGCTGAGCGTGATATGGTCCAGAATCGTCTTCCGTCCGCGCTGCAGTTCCACTATGCCGACCCCCACAGCAACTTTGATCGCTCGCAAGTCCGCGGCTTGGTTGCGAGTCTCATCACGCTTGACAAGGATGTGTACAAGTATGCGCCGGCACTGGAGGCAGTCGCTGGTTCGCGCCTCTACAATGTCGTGGTTGAGAACGAAAAAGTAGGGTCTGAGCTGCTTACCAAAGGGCAGCTTCGGAAGCGCGTCACGCTCATTCCTCTCAGCCAAATCCAGCCGTCGACCGCAGATGAGCGTCGCGTCGCAGCTGCCAAGCGTGCTGCGCCGAATAAAGTCGAGCTTGCTTTGTCGCTAGTCGGCTGCGAAGACCAAGTGCGCGCTGCGCTGAAATACGTATTTGGACAGACACTTGTGTGCAGCGATGCCGATACTGCGCGACGTGTTACTTTTGACCCCAACGTGCGCCTTAAGAGCGTGACTATGGATGGCGATACCTACGACCCCGCAGGCAGGCTCTCCGGCGGCTCGAAGCCAAGTGGCGGACAGAGTGTGCTGCTCCGCATGCAGGATTTAGCTCGGCTGGAAAGTGCATTGCGCGAGGTCCAAGTGGCGCTCGCAGGCACCGCCGATGAATGGGCACGTCTGGAGCAGGCACGCCAGCAAAGTAGCCGCGCGGAAGAGGCGTACACACTCAAAAAACATCAAGCCGCGCTGCTGCAGTCGCAACTCGACGGCGGCCGCGCAGCTTCTTTACAAGCCGAAGTCGAAGCGTGCCGCGCCACATTAGCAGAGCTTGCGGCGACGATCGACGCTGCCACGGCGCGCGAGTGTCGCGCTGCAGAGAATGCTGCGCGACTGGAGCGCGAGATCAGCGAGCTGCACACGGACAAAGACGCCAAGGTGGACAAGGTGCGCTGCGAGTACAAAAAACAAAAAGACACACTGGCCAAGCACGCGTTGGCACTCAAGCCGCAGCAGACTGCGCTGCGCAGCGCTGAACTTGCGCTTGGCCAGCGCCAAATGGATCGTGATGCTGCTGCGGAGAGCTTGCAAGAAGCGCGCGCCGCACTGACGCAAACTGCGCGCGAAGTAGAGGGGAGTGCAGCCCATGCCACCGAGCTTCAAGTTGCGGTCGACGAGAGCGAAGCGCTGCTTGCCAAGGCGCGCGCTGCGATCCACGCGTTTGACGACGAGCTTGACGAGCTTGAGTCGGCGGGCAGGGCCAAACGCCAGCTCGTGTCGGACCTTGGCATTGCCATACAAAAAGCCGAGCACGAGCTGGGGCGCGCGGAGCAAGTTTGTGCGACGCTGGGCAAAGAGCTCGGTGCGCTCGAAGCGGAGCACACGTGGATCGACGCTGAAAAGACGCTCTTTGACCAGCCCGGCACTGTGTACGAATTTGCCAAGCATGATATGCGCGATATTCGCCGCCAGTGTGCACAGCTTGCGGAGCAGCATTCCGGTCTGCGCCGTCGCGTCAATCCCAAGGTGATGAACATGATTGACAATGTCGAGAAGAAGGAAGCTAGTCTGCAGCACATGCTGCACACTGTACTGGGTGACAAGCGCAAAATTGAGCACACCATCTCCGAGCTCGATCGGTACAAGTGCGATGCGCTGCAGACTACCTTTGAGCAGGTCGATCGCGATTTCGGCGACATTTTCGGCGAGCTTTTGCCGGGCAATCACGCGCGGCTGCAGCCTGCAGACGGCGCGGACCTCGCCCAGGGTTTGGAGGTGCGTGTGCGTCTCGGTCCTACCTGGAAGCAGAGCCTCACGGAACTCAGCGGTGGCCAGCGGTCTTTAATTGCGCTCAGTTTGATCATGTCTTTGCTGCAGTTTAAGCCTGCGCCAATGTATATTCTCGATGAGATCGATGCCGCACTCGACCTATCGCACACGCAACATATTGGCCAGCTCTTCCGCACGCGGTTCAAAGGATCGCAGTTTATTGTGGTCTCGCTAAAGGAGGGGCTATTCAACAATGCAAATGTGCTTTTCCGCGCACGCTTCCGCGATGGAACTAGTTTGGTCGAGCGAATCGCACAGCAAGGCACGGCGCGCTCCAGCGCCGACAAGGAGAATGCGCACGCAAATGGCGCATCCCGAGGCGCTCCAGGTAAGCGCGGCAAGCGCGTTTTATCTGGGGCGCAAATTGCTTAGGTATCAATAGATCAACACGTAACGTTGCTGATTAGCCTTCCGGCGCTCGCCGCGTGGCCAGTGCCTGGCTGCCGAACAGAGGGTGTTTTTGTATTTATTACCACTGCCGGTGTTGTCAAACCTAGCGTGCCCCTGGAAGCGTGGAATCTTTGCACCAACGATGTTCTTCTCACCGATCTTCTGCGATGCGGCTCCGCTGGCGCCAGCTACATCATCATCAACTGGGAACGGAGCGACCGAGATCAACGTAAATGTACGTGCTGAATATTCTCTTTGCAGCAAAGCTAATCGAACAGATGTACACTGTAGGCACACCTAGCGAAGCGCTTGCGAAACGCATCGCCGAGCTCAAGGACCTGTCCGCAAAGGCAAGTCATGTGGTGCTATACAAAACGGAGCAAGTGGCAGAAGGTGTCAGCCGCCACGTTGTACTGCTCAAGGACGCAGGCGTGCGCCAAAGCGCCATCGCGCCCGCACCGGCACAAGTGCCTGCTCCGAAAAGCACGAACATCCATGCTGCGCTGAACAATCTGGCAGAGTCTGCATACAACTTCGCGCTTGGCGGTATTGCCGGAAGTGTTGGCGCAACACTCGTTTACCCAATTGACTTGGTCAAGACGCGCATGCAGAATCAGCGGTACGTTTTTGCGCACCATTGACCTCAGCACGAATGTGGTGGGAGAACCGCCCTTGTACAAAAACAGTCTGGATTGCGCCAAGAAAGTGTTCCAGAATGAAGGGTTCCTTGGATTCTACTCTGGTCTCATACCTCAACTTTTGGTACGTGCACAACACAAACACAAACTCACACGATAGGGTGTCGCGCCGGAAAAGGCCATCAAGCTCACGATGAACGATCTCGTGCGCAATCTGACCAAGGACGATGCGGGCCACGTCTCATTCCCTTGCGAGATTCTTGCCGGTGCCACCGCCGGTGGTAGTCAGGTTGTGTTTACCAATCCACTCGAGATTGTCAAGATCCGTCTGCAGGTCGCTGGTGAGAATTCTGCTCGCGAAAACGGGCGGAAAACGGGTGCGTTGCAGATTATCCGTGGCTTGGGCTTGGTCGGCCTTTACCGCGGCGCATCTGCGTGTCTCTTGCGCGATATTCCGTTCAGCGGAATTTATTTCCCTCTTTACGCACACTTGAAAGAAAACTTTAGCGGAAGCCAGTCCGACTCGAAGCTCACCTTCGGCCAGCTTACGCTCGCTGCATCGCTGGCCGGCGTGCCCGCCGCGTTCCTTACCACGCCCGCCGACGTGATAAAGACGCGCCTTCAAGTGGAAGCTCGCAAAGGCCAATTGACGTACAAAGGCATTGCCGACTGCTTTTGGCAGATTTTAAAGACGGAGTCTCCGAGGGCATTCTTCAAGGGCTCTCTTGCCCGTGTTTTGCGCTCATCGCCGCAGTTTGGTGCAACGCTGGTATCGTACGAGTACCTCAAGAAAATGTTCCCCTCGCCGGTGAGCGAAGGAAGGTCTAGAGCAGACGCCGATGTTGTCCGCGACGAGGATTTCGTCACGGCAATGGATGCATTGGCCATCATTCGCAGCATGCATGCCGTAGCAAGGACGTAGCGCAGCCAAATTTCTTATGCATATCGGTATCCATTTTTCTACGGGCATTTCTCATCGATGCACTATTGATGCAGTTTAAAAGCCCATGCCGCCGCCCATGCCGCCCATGCCGCCCATGCCGCCCATGCCGGGCATCGCAGGAGCAGCAGGCTTCTCCTCAGCCGCATCCACGATGCAGCACTCCGAGGTAGTCAGGAGCGAGGCAACACCAGCGGCGTCCTGGACCGCAGTCCTGACCACCTTGAGGGGGTCTACAATACCGCCCTGGACAAGGTCCTTGTACTGACCCGTGCTGGCATCGTAGCCGTAGCTGAATTCGCCAGGGTTCTCGAGGAGCTTGCCCACGACCACAGAGCCTTCCTCCCCGGCGTTCTCCACAATTTGGCGCGTCGGCCGCGTAAGCGCAGCCCTGACAATCTGCACACCAATCTGCTGGTCAAAGTTGGCCGTTTGGACACCGTCGAGCGCCGCGGTCGACTTGAGAAGCGCAGTACCGCCACCGGGAACAATGCCTTCTTCGACAGCAGCGCGGGTGGCATTGAGTGCATCGTCGTAGCGATCCTTCTTCTCGCCGACCTCGACTTCCGAGTGGCCGCCGACGCGGATGACAGCGACACCACCGCTGAGCTTGGCGAGACGCTCCTGCAGCTTGGTGCGGTCGTACTCTGAGGTGGAAGGGTCGTGCATCGCAGAGCGGATCTGCTCGCAGCGCGCAGTAATCGCGTCTTTGTCACCACCACCGTTCATGGCGATCGTGTCGTCTTTAGTGACAGTGACGCTGCCGGCAGTGCCAAGCATGTTGGGCGAGATCGACTCCAACTTCATGTCAAAGTCATCCGAAATGACCTGAGCGCCAGTGAGAATGGCAAGGTCGCCAAGAATGTTCTTGCGGTTGTCACCAAAGCCAGGGGCCTTGACAGCACACACCTGGAGCTGCCCACGCAGCTTATTGAGGATGCATGCAGCCAGTGCCTCACCCTCAATGTCCTCAGCAATAATGAGGAGCGGGCGGCGGCTCTGCGCGGCGATCTCAAGCGTAGGAAGAATGTCGGCAAGGGCCGAAATCTTCTTTTCGCTCAGGAGCATCATGGGTTTCTCAAAGTCAACCTTTTGGGTCTTGACATCGGTGATAAAGTAGGGCGAGATGTAGCCGCGGTCAAAGCGCATGCCCTCGGTGATTTCAATCTCGTCCTCAAGGGTGCGGCCCTCTTTGACGGTAATCACACCCTCTTTACCGACCTTCTCCATCGCCGTCGCAATGAGCTCGCCGACGTGGCGGTCGCCATTGGAAGAAATGGTCGCTACCTGCGCAATCTCCTCAGAAGTGGTCACCTCGCGCTTGTTCTTCTCGAGGAATTTAATCACTGCATCCACAGCAGCTTGGCTGCCACGGCGAAGATCCATCGGGTTGCAGCCTGCAGCCACGTTCTTGACGCCCTCGGCATAGATAGCACGTGCAAGCACGGTGGCAGTCGTCGTGCCATCGCCAGCAACCTCGTTAGTCTTGCTCGCCACGTCCTGGACAAGACGGGCGCCTAGGTTCTCAAGCTTGTCAGAGAGTGTGATCGACTTGGCAACAGTGACACCGTCCTTGGTAATCTTGGGGCCGCCAAAAGGCTGCTCAATGATCACATTGCGGCCTTTGGGACCGAGCGTAACGCTCACGGCATTCGCCAGCAAGTTTACACCATTGAGCATGCCGGCACGACCCTCGTTGGAGAATTTAACCTCCTTGGCCTGAAGCACAGTAGCCGACGACGACATCCAACGCGAACTGAGCGCACGCTGGCCACGCGTCGCCTTTGCAGAAGCGCGCAAAAGAGACATGGTTGAATAAAGAATGAATCCTCTTGCCGCGATCCTTACCGCATTATAAAGGTGCAGGGCCCACCAGGAAGTCCACAGAACGCATTGGAAGAATTGCCACTGGGCTCTCCACAGACTGCCCCTCCAACCAGTCGCTGTGCGCCAACTTGGCGCGGAAATTGGCGGGTGGAAAATACTGGAACCAGCTTCGGCCGACAGGAAGAGTGCGTGCACGCCTCCACGAGCGACAAAAACCGTGCGTGGGAAGCAATGGGCAGCGCTCGCATTACGTGTCTCTATTCCTGACTATGGTGCGTAGGCATGCCCCGCGGTGCCGCTAACTTACAGGCTTCTACTATTCGTTCCATCAAGTCCGTTGTACCACTCTTGGACCGTGTGTTGGTCCAGCGCTTCAAGCCTGAAACGAAGACCGCGTCCGGTCTCTTTTTGCCCTCGTCCTCCGCAAGTTCGCCACTGCCAGAGGCATCTGTGATTGCTGCAGGTCCTGGTGCGCCCGACAAGGATGGTAGAGTTAATCCTCCGAGTGTCAAGGCTGGTGACAAGATTCTTCTCCCTTCGTGGGGTGGCAACCAGATCAAAGTCGGCGACGAGGAGTACCTCTTGATTCGCGACAGCGAGATTCTCGCCAAGATTGAGGAGTAAGCATACGTTTACTTGGAGTATCCGCGGGGTAGTGAGAAAAAATATACTCAAAAATGATTGCGCTATGCTACTGGATATCTTGTGTGCCGCTGGTACACTGCATGGTCGTAGAGAAAATGCGCTGTCGGTGGTCCTCGTAGTCTCATTTACACGCTGATGGGCTTGATTTTAAAGTTGAAAGAGATCAAGCTGAATATGAGCGCCTTGAGATCTTGGACCAGGTAGTACATAACGCGTAGCCCTTCTGGGTCTTCGCTGTCCTGCACGTCCACCAACGAGCCTATCTTGGCGGTCTGGAAACTGTTACCCCATAGCACTGTCGACGTACCTCAAACGAGACATGCTCTTTCCCAAGTCGAACCTCGAGTTCTTGCCGACCGAATGCGTTTTTCTTGGGCCATTTTGCGTCGTCTTCTCTGTACAGTCAGTGGGGCCCAGCGCAACGTACTTGATGACCTCGCTCTCCTCTACAATCTCCTGTAGTTGCTGAACCATTAATGGGCTTATCCACACTGTTGTATAAGTATTGCAACACGCATGCGCACGCACTCTCTTTCCTAATCAGGCTATCGTTGCGGTAATTGCTGTTGTTCGCGTACCGCAACCGCCCACGGTCATATTCAAACTCTAGGAACTCATGTCCATGTCGCCCTTGATGGCCCATGCTGCACACGTTAGCCCATATCACTAGCGTACGCACTAATACCGCACATAAAATTCCGACATGCCGGTTGGTTTGTGCCACGAGACTCGATCCACGCCCCTTTAACACGCAACACGCAACGATAGAATGCTATAATGTCGCGCGTACTATGATTGGTGCATTAATTCTCATAATTTGCTTACGAGTTGGTCTTATTACTTGCGTTATGAGCAAATCAGACAAAGCCGAAATTCTGCATTGGATAGAGTGGCAACGCTGCGGAGTTGGAACATACAGCCAATCTTTTTTGTCTGTCGTCCAAGTACACCGGCTGCTAGGCCACCTTGCAGCATGTATACGGAGAATAGGGGAGGTGATCCGCTCTTGCCCCCTTTTTCACACAAGGACACGACTCTCCCACAGGTCAACGTATTGGGATCTGAGATCGAGGAGCCGATGAGCCCTGACCGTTATCGGCCGCAAAACAGCGCGGCTCGTGAGCATAACTGGACAGTTCCGTATGAGTCTTCACGGCCGGCATCGCAGGCATCGTCTAGCTCGATGCCATTGCCGAATGGGGCACCCGCACATTTTCCGCAGCGCAATAGGCAAAGCGAACTGCCGCCATCGTATGCGTCTGTTGTGAGTGTTGATACGCATGTAGAATCACGCGCAACTCATGCAAGGCAGCGTACGGATACCGAGAGAACATTCGTGCAGAATGTGCAAGAGCCGAGCATCAATTATTGTGGGCGGCAGCCGGCCATGCACCACGGAGACGACTTTATGGCGACCGATACGGATACAATATCCATCAACTCGATGGATGTTGTGATGACTGACCAACGCGATTTTCGCCGGCGAAAGCCTCTGGGTCTGTACAGACACCGCTCAGCGTCCGATATTGGCTATGGGTTTCTTGCTACTACCGAGGTGGAGAACACAGAAGACGAGTCTACTGGGCGTGCCTCAAGGGGCCAAACCCGCCGTTTTTACGACTCTCAACGGAAAGGATCTGTCTCTACTATTTCGAGGAAAGGCATCTCGGAGCAAAGATCAACACCTGTTGAGCCTTTGAAGCCGTTGCCTCAAGCGTTCATGGTTTTGCTGCATAGCCTTCGCTTGTTCGCCACCGTCCCTGGAATTATTGGCACTGTTCTTTTATTTTCTCGCGGATGGATACAAGTGATGGAGCATAACCGTTGGTTTCGCACACCATTTTTGGTAACCGTTCCTGGTGGCTTGGAGTACTTTGTGTGCTGCTTCTGGAGCGTGTGCACAGCCTTTCACGCGCTTTCCCTCATGACACTTTTACTCCGCCGATGGCTGATCTACTACGCACTGCTGCCGTCTCTGATTCGTCTTATTGCGTTTCAGTCTATCTGCTGGTCGTTGGTACGCATGTCTCTGTATATTTTTGGTCCTTCGCAGCCGATTGGTGGATGGGTTGTTGTTTCTACATTTACCGCCGCTGTCGATGGGATCGTGCGCTGGATGACGAGCAACATTGCAGATGTGGATGAATCTTCACTCGACCACCACTTGCATTCAGACTATCCGGATACGTGTCCTTCTGACGCTGAAGGTCTTTTAAGCGCTGGGGAGGCTTTTTCATGCAGCGAAACCTTCCCACACAAGCCGCAGCTAGCGACCTACACGGACAGGCAGCTTGCACGGTACCGTGAACAAGGTGTGCAGCTTTTTCGCGCCCTCATTGGCGGTCTGCCCGATGACATGTCCGCGCTGGACTCGGACTCTTTCGAGGCAGACACACGTACAGAGATGAATTCAAGCCTCTTTGACGACTCAGTCTCTGTGCGGGATAGGTTTAGGCCTAACACGGAGACGTCACACAGCTGTATTTCCTCTGTCACTGATGCACCTTCCAACCCGGGCTTTGCATGCCCTCAAATTGACGCATTGCGTTGGCGCCAGCGCATCGATGCGCGGCGCGATAAAGCAGCTAAATCTCGAACTCGGCGGTCGCTGCGGAAAAAGAAGGCGTCGAAACCGGAGATTTCCTCCTTCTTCCAAAACTACCGTGCCGCAAGGATCCACTCGAGGCGCGTATTCCATTGGGAAGTGGCCATGTGGCGTAACGTTGTGCCCATCGCCGTACTGGGCTATTTGACACTATGGGTCTTTATTTTGGGATGGTCCGCCCAGTCCCACGGCCCTTATACCCATCCACCATCACAGTAATCCTAGCTTTGTACTTGTAGTTAGAATTTTAGGTTACAAAAGTTGCACCATTTACGAGATAGTCTCTGTCTTTTGGCAGTCAAAGTCTTTCAAAGCGTCTTCCCAAGGCCCTTCATCTCTCGTCTGGCATGATCCACCAGCGCATTTGCATTTCCCACCCAGGTACTCTGGCCAATTTTCCATATCGATGAACTCAGAAATGACATTGATATAATCGGTTCCGCAGATGTCGATTTTCTCTGCAGTGTGGGTCGGGATCCAGTTTTTGACATAGGCCCAGACCGTGGTGAAGAGGTAGGGCGCATTGATAATCTGCACACGACCAGACAACTCTGGAAAATTGTCATCCAGGACGCTCAAAAGGTGCTGTAGCTGCTGTCGCATTGACCAAAATGTACTGAAGCCCAGACCTGCGACATTTAAAACCATAAAGTTGTCGTCCACCAAGTGTCCTTCTTTTTGAGTGCAGGCATCGTAGCGGACTTGAACAGCTTTTTCGAGCGTCACGGCAAAATTTTGGATAATGCGCTCGGGGGTAGTGGTTTTAAATACCTTGTCGGAGTTGAGTTTGGACATGTCCTGAATAAATATGGGACGGCCCACCTTGTCCGTTTTGTGAAAGTACATGCGCCATCCATACTCTGCAATTTGTGCACGCTCCGTAAATTCAAACTTGTCGCACAGGTCCGCAAGGTTTATCGACTGTTTCCACTCACGCGCACGCGTGTACATTTCGCGCGACAGCTGTACATTGAAGCTCCGGGCACGCAGGAAGCGAAGGAGCTGTGTCTCTTGGTACTTGGGTTCAGGATCCGAGGTGATAAGTTTGTCTTCCAAAAGCGCCGCTTTCAGCTCCTCCAGCGCTGATTCTTGGCTCTCGGTCAAATTCCCGTGATGACCGGGTGGCGGGGTAAAATCGTTCAATTCCTGGGCTGCGGTCGTGCCTGCAGGCGACTGCGATTCGGAACCATTGCCGCTTTTGGGCGACGGTGCGCTCGGCGTGCCGGCATTCGATCCAAATATGTTCGGGAAACTTTTTCTCGAGCGGTTACTCGGAACTGGCTCATTAGAAGCCTCTGACACCGATGGCTCACGGGAGCGACCGGCAAACGGTAGCATCTTTAAATAAGACACAAAGAAGATGGGCCGTATGCGCTGAACAAACTGATTAAAACTTTCCGTACCCGCTGCCATACGCCGCTAGCAAATGACCAATCACAACACACAAGCGTGTGGAGGTTGTCCTTCTCAAGGCTACGCCCACTTCGTAGGGGGATGCAGGCACAGGCGCAAGTCCGAGCGTCGGCCGGGCTCCCTGCCCTCCCTGTGGAAACCTTGGTGTATATTATAGGCTTTCTGGCTGTGCCTGCAACGGATGGCGACGAGAGCGCAATTTGCTGCCTGCTGCGGCTGTCCGCGGTCTCGAAACGCGTGCGTGTGGCTGCACTCTCAGCGCTATACTCTGTCATTATCCTCCCGCGTTATGTGCGCGATTTTCGGAAATGGTACATGCGAATGCGCGCAGCACATCCGCCATTCCCCTGTATTGGCTATGTCAAGGCAGCGTTTTTTGGTTGCAGCGACGTACGTTTCCAGCTTGCTCACAACAGATTACCAAATTGACGACGGTTTCTGCTGGCTGGGAAGCAGAAATGCTGCGCTTTTTATTTTATTGTGGCTCTACCATTACGCACTTATCACTTTGGGAGACAGAATCGCGCGCATTGCTCCGCGATGCAGCACAAGTGCCGGGGGCAAACACAGCCGCGACACAGCCCATCTGGGCGATTGGCGAGCAAATGCTGCTGCACAGTACAGAGGCGTCTTGCACGGATGCGAAGAAGATGGACACGGAAGATATGCCGGGCTGGCTTCGTGCGGAGCTTCTAGCGAGCGGCGCAAAACAAGTTGCCAAAGCACATCCAGCCCATTTCCCCTTGGAGCCGCGGTCTAATGCAGGGGACAGGTGGCATACGAGGCCCAAGCCGCGACCATGTACTCCGGTTTTTCTAAGCATTGTATTGAGCTACCCATTCTTTGCTAACGAAAACCCTATTGCATTTGCAAATATGGTCATTTGGTCGCGTGTTGAGGAGCTGGACGTGTACGCGCCGTTCGAGATGCACAAATCTCTACATCTGCTGTCACAATTGGGAAACACCCACATACGGCGCCTTCGCATCTCCTCGCAGCACGCTACGATTGCTATCGAGACCATGTCGGACGTGCCAAAAGAGGATAAGTGGGGTAATGCGTTGCCTCCACTTAGGTGGAAGAATGCATGTGCAGTGCTAGCATTTCTCCTTACCTCCTCGGAGCTTTTGCAGGCATTTTTGAACGAGTTTTTGGGTCGTCACATTAGCGATCCTATTTTGTTGGAGGCGGCATGTCTGCATCTTCTTACAGATGGCTCGCACCTCCCATCCGGTGCTGTGGGGGCCGCCTTGGAAACAGAGACAAAAAAAATGCGCGATGCACTTGCAATGCGCTTTAAAGTGACGCAGCGCAATCAAGCAATATGGGGAAAATTGCGGCACCGAGCGTGGGATTTTCGTGAGCGTGCACAATTTCGTCGTCAAGGCGCATGGGATGCCTTGTTAAATTGAAACACAAAGCTTGCGTGGCTTTGCGATATACCTGCATGTATACCAACACGCATATGGACGGGCATGGCCAAAGTGGATCTACATAATACTTACTGTACATGCTTGGTAGACCACGCTAAATAAAAAGCCTATTTGCGCACCTGTACGGACGCGTTGATATACACAAAGAGCTGTCCGCGCGTGTCTTCCTTCTCCGCCATTGAAGGATGTTGCGTGAGGACGACTCGGTATGTATAGCACTTTTTGCGCTCGTCGATTTAGTCATTACATAAAGACAGCTGCCTCGGCTATCGATGGGTTGTATATGTAAAAGCTTTCGCGACAGTTAGACGAGCGAGCTGGCCATTTGGCTTAGTGCAGCACCCTGCTGAGGGTAGTCGCGAATGAACTCGAGCTGTGCACGAGACGCATGTTCGTATGTGATGGCATTGACCAGCTCCGGCTCTGTCCGAGCAATGTCGGCAGAGCGACGGAAGTACTCAATCGCCTCGGGGATTTTGCTCTGCTGGAGACTCAGCTGCGCGAGCGTTGCAATCGCCACATCACAATCGGGATCAATCTTGAGCGCGTCGCGGCAGAGCTGCTCGGCGCTGTTCAGATCTTGCTTCCATTGGAACAAGACAAGCGCCTTGTTAATCATGGGCAGCACGTTGGTGCTTTTGGCGTCGGCACGCTCCAATGCAATGCTCTTGTCAAAATTGGAAATCGCGTCCTCGTGGCGCTGCTGGTCGAGCAGCAGCTCGCCATAGTAGTTGTACGATTCGGACGAGTTCGGGAACGCCTTGAGGATACGGCGGAAAATGGCCGTGCTGTGCGCGACGTTGCCCAGCTTGTAGTTCGCGACAGCGTTCTGCACATGCGAGAAGATAAACTTGTCGTCAAGAGAAGTGGACTTTTCATAGTCGGCAATCGCTGCCTCGTAGTCGCCAAGGATAAAGTTGACCTGGCCGCGATGGTAGTAAATGTCGGGGTTGTTCGGGTCGATCTTAATGGCACGGTCAAAGTCACGGAAAGTCTGGTCCTTGTCACCAAGCTCCGTGTGCACGCTGGCCTTCTTGACCCAGCTCTGGACATAGTCGGGACAAAGCTCCGTGCTCTTGTCCAAATCCTCTTGGGCACGTCCGGCAAGGCCGATGACAAACATAAAGGTGCCGCGCAAGTTGAGAGCCGCAGCCTGCAGTTCATTGGTGCTGCAACCAAGCTCAATCGCCTCGCCACACAAGTCCAGCGCACGGTAGTAGTCGCGCGCATCCAAAGCATCATACGCAAGACCCAACATTTTATCGCCCGCCTTGTTCGAATCAGTAAGCTGCGGGCGTGGCTCGGGGCGGAATGCCTCGAGGTACGCAGTAACAAACGTCGCAGAAGGAAGACGCGGTGTGCGTGTACGCATAATCAAAAGTGCCTTGCCCGATGCAAGCTTCTTGAGCACGCGCTCGACACTCGCAGTCGCCGTTGCGTCGCGGAACTGCCCAAGGATGGCAACAGCGGTAAAGTCAGCGAGGCTGCGCTCCAAGCTGGCGCGCGCCTTGTTACCCTCCTCGCCAGACTCACTCGCGGCTTCGCCAAGCTGCTCGGCAGCCACTGCACGTCTGTTGAGCGCCTTGATGTAAGTCTTGTCAATCTTGAGTGCCTCGTTGCAATCCTTGATCACTTCTTCCGGCTTGCCCAAGTTGGCGTAGCATGCAGCACGGTTGCTGTAAAACACAGCAGAAGGCTGGGCAGCAATCGCCTTAGTGTAATCAGCGAGTGCATCTTCAAACTTTTTGTTTGAATACGCTTTGTTGCCCTTACCCTTGAGGTACTGAGCAACACTTTCGCGGCGAGCAGCTGGAAGACGCTGCAGCTCCGCGTCGCTGAGCTGCACCAACGCCTCATCATCAGCGTCGTCTAGAACTGGGCCAGTAGCAGAGCTTTTTGTGCTCTTCTTGCTCTTCTTGCCCTTCTTCTTCTTGGATGCGATCGAAGAACCCGTGTCGGCTTCGTCCGCAGCACCCGCACCAGCACCACCTCTGGGACGCGCCGGAGATGCGTAGTAGTATGCACCGGCAGCTACTGCCGCAGCAGCCAGTGCAGCCACTGCCAGTCGGTTATCCTGGACCCACCTTGCAAGACGATTTGCCGATCCTTGACTAGCCATGGTAAGAGTATTGCTTCGAGCGCCACTCGCGGCGAAGACTGCCCTCATTTATCACGTGATGTAGCGGCGGCCGAGCGCGTGGGTTGGTGCGCTCTGCTCCCTAGCCATGTCGGAGGAGACGCCTGTGCCAAAGCCCGAGAGCGCTGCGGAGCAACTCAACATCAAGGTGAAAGATGCCGAGGGAAACGAAGTGTTTTTCAAAGTCAAGCGAACGACAAAGCTTTCCAAGCTGAAGCGCGCATACGCAGACCGTATGGGCAAGCCCGAGAACAGTGTGCGATTTATTTTTGATGGCCAGCGCATTGGGGACGAGGATACGGCAGAATCGGTGCGTATACAGACACACTAACATTAGCTCGACATGAATGACCAGGACGAGATTGATGCTATGATTGAGCAGCTTGGCGGCTGGTAACTATAGCTTTTTATTAGAATATCTTGTTCAATACATTATCCATGGTATGCGTCTTGACTTGGGGACGCGTGTGTTTTACTTCTCTGCTCTTTTCAGCTGTGCGCTGGTCGCGCACATCGCGGTATACAGGCGCACGCTGGTGAAAGGTAAATGCATCCTGCGTCGCCTCCTGCGGCAGTCCTCGTTTGGTGCGCTTCTCTTCTGTATTCCGCTGAATCCGCGCGCGCTCAGCTTTACGCAAATAATCATGCTGCTCGTATGCAGACTGTGATAGCTCCATACGAAGACGCGCCGCATGCGACGCTCGTTCATGCGTCATTTGCTCCATCAGCATGGGCCACCGGAACCCCTTTAGGTACTTCATGGTCCATATATCGTCCTTCCATCGATTCGCCACACGCGAGCCAGACTGTGACCGCCGAGAGGAGTGTGCTGAGCCACCCAATGCCCCGATGGGCTGTGCATTCAGCATCTCTGCAGCGCTCTTCGCTACACGTTTCGACAAAAACTCAATCCAGCCTTCGGCAAAATGCATTGTTCCACGCTTTCGCTTCTCCCCAGGCTTGTTTTTATCTGCAGGCTTTAAGTACATTCTTCCAATTTCGCCGACCTGCGAGAAAATGTGCCGGATCTTGGCGGGAGTCATGCCTGGGGGAATGCGACTTACGTACACAATCCCACGTTTCTCTTGCTTCTTTTTGAACGTCTCGAGGTCTTCCTTGGTCAGAGTGTGCGGTGTGTCCTCAGGTCCATCTGACACTGCGTCCGGTGCGTCCTCCCATGTCGACGTGTCAAAGCGCATGTCCGTGCTGCCGCGCATGCTCATGGACGTGCACAAAAAAGTGTACATCACGTGACGAAGCACTTCGTCGTGCGCCACCGCTTTGTGCTCATGTCCAAGACGTTTTACGATGAAATTGAATTGGAGGATATGGAGTTTGACGAGGTAAATCAAGTGTTTCATTACCCTTGCCCATGCGGCGATCGATTTGAAATTACTCCGCTACAGCTGAAAAACGAAGAAGATATTGGACGGTGTCCAAGCTGCACCTTGATGATCCGCATTATTTTCGATCCTGTACGTATGCAGGCACCACTGATGGCAGCTCGACTTTACCGATATCGACGATGCGCCTCATGCAACGACCCAAGTAGCAGCCGCTGCATGATGTATATATATTGTAGAATAATAACGCACTACGAATCTATCTGGAGCACTCAAAAACCACCAGGGACGTGCGTGGCGTAGTCGCCCTGCTTGTCCTCGGCTCTCTCCATGCTTGTATTGGACAGCATAGAGTGACGCGAGCTGATCAGCTGCTCGGGAGTACCCAGCGCACTGGAATGCATTTGGGGCGTGGTCGGCCCGCGGAGCTTGCCGTCCTTGTCAATTACCGTTACGGTGCTCACTGTACGGTTTCCCGTGCTGCGGAATACAGGGCGGCGGAAGAATGCCTCGTCAGAGTCGTAGCCATCATCGTCGGGATACGGCGCCGTGGCGAACGGCGCAGAAAAGGGCGGTTCAGTGGCGATGGGCTCCACCGGATCTGCCATACGCGGCGCCGCGTCCTGCACAGGCGTAGACGACGTCGGCGCTTGAGTAGCCGCAGGGAGGGACACTGGCGCTTCAAACGCGGGGGGGGCAAAAGGCGTATCCAATGTAGGTGCGTCCATGCCAGAGTCCGCCACCGCTTCCTGCCTGGGGATGCCTGCCAGGACAGAGAGGCCTTGGCGGAAGCTCCGATCGCGTGGAATGGATGCTTGCCGCTGATGCGCTGCATCCGTCACGTAACCCGTAATGGGCTGCTCGCCGTTAAATGCCAATGGCTGCACATTCTTCTCTGCAGGCGCATCCATCGAGACGGAAACGTTTTGGAGCGAGAGGCCGGCGCGGTAAAACATATCCTCTGCTTCGTCGTCGGCCAACTCATCGGCCAGCATGTGCTTGAGCGGCATGGGCGGGGTCTCGGGCGATGCGAATTGATCCGCGTGCAGTGACACCACCGGCTTGGCTGACAGCAGCTCGCCGGACGTCTCGGCGTCTTCTTCGGGCGATGACGACGGGTCCGACTCGGCTGGGCGCAGTTTGGGCGACGTGAAGGTGTGCATAATACGCGGAGAGATGGGCGCAGCAAGGGGTTTCTGTAAGCGCGGCGCGGCGACCGTCTCTGTGGCTTGGTCAGGTACAAAGCGCGCCGCGGCAACCGAAGCGGGCGAACGCTGCTCGGTAGTAAACTTGGTGGCGGCAATGGTGGCAGGAGAAAGCGCAAATGCAGGGTCAGGCTGTGGAAGGCGCGCGCGGGCGGCAGCGGTCGCGGGGGATGGGGGCTGGTCGATCCATGCAACCACGTTGGCTTCGCGAGGCGGCTCGCCGGCGTGTGCGTCGGTTGAGATGTTCGACTCCGACTCTTCGAGAATCGTTGCCGTTTGTCGTGCAGGTCTGGTCGGAGCGCCAGCACGCGTCGAGTCGCTCGTGCTCTGGCGCTCCCACGGCAACTTCCATGTAGGCGCAGCGCTTCCAAACACCACAGGACGGAATCCACCAAGCGACGGCGCGGCACCATCGACAGGACGTGCAATGGCGGGAATGGATGCATGGGCTTTAGAGGGTTGGACGTCTGTGCGCGTAGGTGCCGACACTGGCACTGGCACTGGCGCCGTGGGCGCATTTGTCGGTACAGCGTACGCAGCGGCGCTTTTCACCGGCGCGCCCATAAAGCCCAACGACGTGTTGCCGCCTGGCAGAGTCATGCGTTTGGAGCGTGGGGCGGACGTTTCTTGGAATGTGCCTGCCGAAGCACTCACGTCGCGCTGCAATGGTGCGCTAGCAACGACCGGCACAACGCACTCGGTGTTTTGGATGCCAAGGCCTGCGGTTGCACAAGAGCTCGGCGCATTCTCAACAGAGGCACTTTCTGGCGTGGCACTATTCACCTGCGCGTGTTGAGGTTGTTCCCGTTCAGTCTCCATTTCCGACAGCGCATTTCTAGACCGCCCTTCAACATCTTTCAAAGACGGCACAGCTCTGCGCTCGCGCACACCAACTTGAGGACGCACCGACGCTGGCGCTTCGCCAAGGCTCTGTCGCGGATGCGCAGGAGGCGAAGCAGTATACGGCGCATGTTCTTGCGGCACACTGCGCTCCGAGACTTGCATCTCGCCAGGCGCATCCGGCACGCTGTCAAAGATACCGACCATATTTGGCGAGATGTGCGGCGAGCCCAACGCACGGAGACTCTTTTTCCCTTTCAAAATCCAGCTCGAGCCACGCGATCGGATCCCGCCAAGAATGCCTTGCCCAGCACGCAGTTCGGCTTGGCTCGCTTCACTTGGACTGTGCTTGACGCTTTGCGCGGCAATTGGGCGCATACCATGTTCAGTCGAAGAACGCGCGTGGCTCATCATGGCATCGCGCTCGGCTTGCTGTTCGGCAATCCACTCGGGGTGCTGTAGCTGGTCGGATGACTGTACAGGGTGCCATGCAGGCTGGACGGGCATTTCGGGCGAAGGCACCGGCGTGCCTTGCGGAACAGGCTGAATGGTTGGTACGTGCGGACTGGGTCTTGCCGGCGTGGCGAACGGTGCGACATTCGTTCGCTGCGCCGCGACGGGCGAGCGCTCGACCGCTACCACTGGCGTACGCTCTGAGCGGGCAAGGAAAGGATTGGTTGGGTGGCCGAGGCGCTTGGGCGTTTGCGTGGGCACTTCGACATGTTCTGTCGCAATCGGTTGGCTGGAAGGAAGGCGATCCATGCGCGGTTCGCTACGCGGGGGAGGTTGAGCAGCATGGACGAACTCTGCCGGCGCCGCCGCTTTACTTGCGCGGGCCCTGGCAGTCCGTGCCGCCTCGACACGCTGCGTATGCGAGACCTGCACTGGGATAGGATGCCCATTCGGCTGCACACTCCACGGCACGGGCACTTGCTCCGCCGGCGCCTTTACAGGCCCTGCACGGCTCGGCGCAACGGCAACAGGCGCAAGCCCTGGAATCGCCGCCTTGCTCAAACTCGGTCGGATACCCAGCTGCCGCCTGTGGCTCTGCACAGACGGCACAGCCCGAAGAGCACTGGACGGCGCTGCATCGCGCGCCATCGCAGGTTCGTCCGACAGCTCTGTGTGTGCATCCTCAAACGTATCCATCGCATCCTCAAACTCGTCGTTTGTCGCAGTCGACAAGCGCTTGGCATTGCTCGGAGGAACACTGCGCACAGGAACAGACGCTGTGGCCGGTACATGCGAAACATCCTTGCTGGTCATCACCAGATCGGCCCGCGCATGGTCGAGCGGAGCAGCAGGGCGTGCTGGCAAGGCCGGTGCATCGTCCAAAATCGCTTTGGCCGGTGCCTCCCCTGTACCGCCCAGTCCCGGAGCAGTCGTCGGATTGACGCGCACAATTTTTTCGGTGCTCGCGCGCGGCCCACCCTGCATTTCCGCAGCTTCGGCCGGGGAGCGCATGGTGACAATATCTCTGGCAAAATAGTCCACATCCTTTACCGAGCCTGCCTCGGCGCGCGACGCTGAAACGGTGCCGTGGCCTTGGAGCGGCACAATTTCTGGTGTGCGAACATTGACGGGCGCAGGCACCATTTTCAATGGCGATGCGGTCTCGCGTGTATCCATCGCCTTGGGTTTGTTAAGCCAGTCGCTTTCCGGCGCAGGTTGCGGCGTTTGGTCGCGCGCATCGTTTTCAAGCACGTCCGACTTGGGCAGGGGCTGAAAA
Organism: Malassezia vespertilionis; assembly: GCF_029542925.1. Taxonomy (NCBI): domain Eukaryota; kingdom Fungi; phylum Basidiomycota; class Malasseziomycetes; order Malasseziales; family Malasseziaceae; genus Malassezia; species Malassezia vespertilionis. Next base: position 165,882 of record NC_079251.1, on the reverse strand, counting down.
AGAGGGGTCCAGCTGCTGCGCGCAGGAGCTTCTTTTGCCTGTCCGCCACTCCGGATCGCATCGAGGGGCGCAGTGAGGACGCTGCGCAGCGTTCGCTTGTTTTCGGATGCGTCGTCAAGAGGCGCAGAAGGGCGGGCTGGTTGGGACGCAAACGTGTTTTGTACGTCCGTCGGCGCCGCTTCTTGCGCCGCGCGATTCACGACGCACACGGTCGAGGGGGGCGCGAGGCCAGCGCGGACCATGCGGAAACGATTCAGCTTGCGTAGCATGGGCAGCGAGTGGCGTACGGTGCGTCCATGTGTGTCCAACGCTTTGCGGTACGCGCGCGGCACATGCTCCTGAAACACAAACCAAGTGCCTGCATCGTCGAGTGCATCGTGCATCTGCAATCCGGGCGAGTTGGCGGGGCGCACGCGGAGCTGAAGAACGGCAAAGCTTGCGTTGCGGTGCACTACCTCGTCGCGGTTGCTCCAGCCGTTGCCGACCAGGTAATCGGCCCATACTTCCGGAAAGATGTCGTCCATCTCAAATGCCTGGGACACGACGGGCTCGGTGTCGTACGGGAACGCAAGCGGCTTGTTGTTAAAGACGTGCGGATCGTTCCTGCGCAAAACGCCAGTCTGCTTCGCGACGACTTGCGGATCGCGCTGCGCCTCGCCCAGTATGGCATCGTCGTATTGCGCGACCCAGTCCATGCGACTATCGTCTGGGTCTGGCACAAGATCCTGCAGATCAAAGTTGGTCCAGTACATGCTCCGCACCTTCTCCATGCGTGTCTGGTCGCCTTCCATCGAGACGCTCGCGTCTTCGTCGCCAAACGCTTGTCGGCCCAGCGCGCGGTCTACATTTAGCAGCTTGCGCATGCGCTGGGTGATTTCCAGCGGCGCAGCGCTGCGTGCGCCAAGCACCGACAGCAATGCAGGGCTCGGGCGGCGGGTGGACTCGAGGAGGAGGTCGCGCGCATACTCGCGCGTGAAGCGCGATATGGGAACGACAGAGACGGTGTGCACATTTGCACTGCTTTGGCTGAGCTCGGCAGGAAGCATTTGTGGATAGTTGCGGATGTGTTTCAGGAGACGGCGCGGCAACTGTGCTTCGGTGCTGGCCATCGAGGCGTGATAGCGCATAAATGCAAGGATTAAATGCTCGGCGGCATTGCTCGCGCAAATGTATGCCGTGTAGGTAGCCTCGAACTCGGCGTCTTCTGGCAGGCCAAACAACAGCACGCCAAAGATGCGCCCAATCACGGAAGGCGGTGTGCCATTGTGGCTGCTGCGTGCGGCGACCATGGCGAAAAAGTCCAAAAGCATGTCCAGCAGACGCGCTAGCGACGGCTCCAAAGAGCTGGCGAAAGCCATGTACGCACTGGTGGGAAACCCTTGCTCTTTTTCCTGCTTGCGCCAGGCAAGGTACGGCTTCCAAGGAAGGAAACCGCGCTCCTGGACCATGACAAGGTCGGTCAGCGGCGGGGCAGGAACGCCGGTGGGGCGCATAGGCCTTTCTGCAACCACACAGCCAATGCGCGCAAGGACCCACTTGAGGAGCGCGACAAGCTCGTAGACGTTTGCAAACTGCAGAGCGTCTTCAAACGCGCGCGATGCAGCAGGGTCCATTTCTTTGTCGGTGCTGTAGGTCGCGAGCAAGGCATGAATCAGCGTGGTAGTGCCAGTGGCAGAAAGATCGGGCGCCATGCTGCTAAGGAGGAGAGGGGAGTCTACACCGTGGGTGCGAATTTGCGCAATCACACGCGCAGCGACAGTCGCAACTTCTTCGACACTCATCGGGTGTTCCCAAGCGTATCCAGCGTACCCATAAACGGAGACCGCTGCGCCGTGCTGGCCCGCACGCGATGGCCAAGCATTGTACTGCATCTTGGGGGCGCGTGCAGTGCGCGCAGCGGGCGTACTGCGCAGTACCTGCGCCCGCTCAGTGTCAGAAACGGGCTTTGCCGCCTGGCCATCTTGCACTGCATTCGATGCTCTCGAGGCAAGCTGCATAGCAGCAATGTTATCACGCGATGCACCGTTGGGCAAGCGCGGCAGTGGACGCTCTCCGTTTGCAGCCGCGCTGGATACAACGCGGGGCCGCGTCGAGTTCGCACGACCAAGATCGGGGCTTTGGCCCGCCTGTGCAGCTATCCATGCCATTGCAGGCGAGCTATGCCCATACAAGAGCGCATCCTCGCCGACGGGCGGGGATGCAGACTTCGACATAATGCAAGGATTTAGCAGTGTCTGGGCAACGGAATGCGGTGCGCGTGGAAGGGCTTGCCCAGGGCGCCAGCCAATCATGTGCTGGATGCCTCCACACACACCACGTTCGGTGCTATCTACGGGCTGTGCACGCGCTACGGGTGGAGGCGTACGGAGGTTTATTAGAAAAGGAGCAGGCGGCATGGTTGCGCACGGCGGAATGCATCGCGCAGCGGGGAGTGGCCCAGGAGGTGGATGAGAGCGTCGCGCGTTTCGGGCGTGTCAAATATGGTGCGTGACTTGGCGTCGGTCCAGGAATGGTCGAGCACGACTGCACACGTGTGGGCGATCTGCAGCGCGCCGCGGTCCAACAGCTGCTGGAGGCGGTGGGGAGTGCCGACTGCGAGAGGCGTGGCGTGGGATTGCAGTAGTGCGACATGCTCGTCGACCTTAAAGTGGCGCGCAAACAGCTTGGCTACCGTCGGCGCATCGCTTTTTTTTGCTTGCTCGTGGGGCAAGAGTGCGCGGAGTGTGCGAGCAATGCCTGCAGCGCGTTGCGCGTTGCCAGACACCACTAGAATGCACGGCGCGCCGTGCTCTTTCATCCACGGTTTGGAGGCATCTGCTAATGTCGTAGCAGGTAGCGCCGCTGGTGTTAGTCGCACACCACGTACATTGCGCTAGATAGTCGGCCATATGCTCAAGCGTGCGCGGCGCGTCGAATGTAAACGTCTCTTTTACAGCAGAGGCTGGGGTGAGCAGCGCGGCGGCCTACCTGGAACTAGCGTATCCTGCACTTCTAGTGCGCTGAGTTTGGGAAATGTCTTGCGAAATTGCGCGGCTAGAAAATCGGCCTGCATCTCGGCGGACTGCGCCGTGATGCTCTTTTCCGCCGCTACATTCGCGTGGTACACGGCAGATTTCTTGTGCCGCTTTTCCCGCCGCTTGCGTTTTTTCGACTCAGACACGTCCTCAGCGTGCCCGCGCTTGTTACCTGACGGCGTGGCATCGTCTGTGTACGCTACATCGCCTTCGAGCAGCAGCCCGTCGTCCAGTTCGTCGCCCATACGCAAAAGGCATGCGCGCACGCCCAAAAATATGCTCACGTAAGCGAATCACAGCGGCGCGTCGCGCCGCTGCCTCGGCGCGTTTGGCTACGATGGTGCGGCGCGGCGTGGCGAGCAAGTTTCCCATTGCGCGCATCAAGCGCATCATGCAAGCAGATGAGGATGTCGGCAAAGTTGCACAAGCGACGCCGGTCGTGATATGTACGTGCCGCACGCGACTAACACACAGCCAAAGCACTCGAGCTGTTTATGCAGAATATCGTGGAGTCGGCCGTGGGGCAGACGCGCAAGAGCGGCGGGAAGCGTGTGGCGCCGTACCATTTGTGCGTACCGATTTGGCGTACTGACCGTAGGAAACGTGCCGTGCAGGCGAATGAGACGTTTGATTTTCTCAAGGACATAGTCGACAAGGTTGTCGATCCACTTGAAAATGGCGGCACAAGTACAAGGAAGCGGAGAAAGGTCGCCAAGGCGGAGCCCGCCGAAGAGCCTGAGCCCGAGACCAAGGAAGAGACGCCTCCTTCGCCGAGCGCAGAAACGCAAGAAGCGGCGCCAAAGAAGGAAGAAGAGTAGCGTGTATGGTGGACAGACTCACTTTATATACTGTACTAGATAGATATAAGGCTGTGTAACCATGATGCACGACATCCACACTGTTCCCGCAGCGCCGCAGCGCGTCGCGGCAGCGCTCGGAAATGCTTACCCAAGCACGGCGTGGCCGGCCGATCACGTTTGGGGAATTTTTTTTTCCCGCGAGTGCCAGCCACTGCTTCTGTGCGTCCGACCATCGTACTTTAAAAGGTGGCTGCAGAGCTTCCCTGCCAAGTCAACTGCGGAAAAAACTGCGATTGACCTACGTTGTGGAACGGATCTGTGCACTTTAAAAACATGCCTGGCGAGATTTCTTCAAACGGCAGTGCGCTGCAGGGCATGCTTGATAGCGTCGCTCCTTCGCTGCGCGCTGCACTGGTCGGCAGTGCCCCGCCATCCCGCACGCCATCACCCGCCCCTCCTGCGACGTCGGAGCCCATGGACGTGCCGTCGGACGGCCCCATGATGCTCGAACTTGCAGACGGGGGCGAGTTTCAAGGTTTTAGTTTCGGCGCACAAGGCGTGAGCGTCTCGGGTGAATGCGTCTTCCAAACGGGTATGACAGGCTACGTCGAGTCACTGACAGATCCTTCGTACGAGGGCCAGATTCTCGTGCTTACTTACCCTCTTGCCGGCAACTACGGCGTGCCTGCGCGCCCCCTTGAAGACACGCTCCCGCGCCTCGCCGCGCCGTTCGAGTCGTCGCGCATCCATATCGCGGGTCTTGTGGTGGCCTACTACAGCCACGATTTTAGCCACTACCTTGCCGCGTCAGGCCTTGGCGACTGGCTCAAGCAAAGTGGCGTTCCTGCCGTGTACGGCATCGATACGCGTGCACTCACAAAACGCATCCGGACCAAAGGCAGCATGCTTGCTCGTCTTCTTGCGCCCGCACGCCCAAGTGGCGACATCATGGGAAGCGACTGGCGCTCGCACTTCCTCGATGTCGCGTGGCTCGATCCCAACGGCGAGCACCTCGTCCGGCGCGTTTCGAGGACTGCGGTGTCGCTTTATACGCCCCAAGACACCGCGCCTGCTGGACTGCGCACGGTGAATGAGCCAGCGCTTCTGCACGCGGACGGGCGCCCTATTCGCGTTCTTGCGCTGGACATGGGCATGAAGATGAACCAAATCCGGTGCTTTACATCGCGCGGTGTCGAGCTTCTTGTCGTGCCATGGGACTATGACTTTTTGAATGGTCCCGAAGAATACGATGGACTGTTTATCTCCAACGGGCCCGGCGACCCCACACTGTGCACTGCCACGATCGAGCGCCTCCGCGCGCTCCTTGGCCGCAAAGACGACATGATTCCCATCTTTGGCATCTGTCTCGGCCACCAGCTGCTCTCCCTTGCAGCAGGCGCACAAACGACCAAGATGAAGTACGGCAACCGCGGCCAAAACATACCATGTACGGACCAGCTCAGCGGCCGCTGCTACATCACCTCGCAGAACCACGGCTACGCTGTGGATGCCAGCACACTCCCTCCGGGCTGGACAGAACTGTTTGTCAATGCCAACGATGGGAGCAACGAGGGTATTTACGCAACGCATGCACCCTATTTCTCTGTTCAATTTCATCCTGAGAGCACGCCCGGCCCCCGGGACACAGAGTACTTGTTTGACGTTTTTCTCCGCTCTGTCGTTGACTGCGCTGCTATCCGCCGTACGCACGGTCCCGGTGCGCCATTGAAACAGGTTGCTTTCCCCGGCGGCAAGCTCGCTGACCACGAGGCAGCCTTTCCCCGTCTGCACCCCCGCAAAGTGCTCGTCCTTGGCTCTGGCGGTCTGAGCATTGGCCAGGCGGGCGAGTTTGACTACAGCGGCTCACAGGCCATCAAAGCGCTCAACGAAGAAGGCGTTTACACCATTCTTGTTAACCCCAACATTGCCACGATTCAGACCTCGGCGGGCCTGGCGGACAAGGTCTACTTTTTGCCCGTTACCCCCGAATTTGTTCTCAAGGTCCTTCAATACGAGCGTCCCGACGGCATCTACTGTACGTTTGGCGGCCAAACGGCGCTCAACGTCGGTATCCGCCTTAAAGACGAGCTTCCCAAGCTCGGCGTGCGCAATTTGGGCACGCCGATTGAGACCATCATCCAGACAGAGGACCGCGATCTTTTCTCGCGCGCGCTCGCCGAGATCGGCGAGAGCTCCGCGCCGAGCGCAAGCGCCAACAACTGGGAAGAGGCGCTCCAGGCGTCCAAGGATATTGGTTTTCCCGTTATTGTCCGTGCCGCCTACGCGCTCGGTGGCCTTGGCAGTGGATTTGCAAAAGATGTTGACGAGCTCCGCCAGCTGTGTCACGCAGCGTTTGCCAACAGTCCGCAGGTGCTTGTGGAGAAAAGTATGAAGGGCTGGAAAGAGATTGAGTACGAGGTGGTGCGCGACTGCCGCGACAATTGCATCACGGTTTGCAACATGGAAAACTTTGACCCTCTTGGCGTGCACACTGGCGACTCGATCGTCATTGCTCCCAGCCAGACGCTGAGCGACGAAGACTACAATATGCTGCGCACGACCGCGGTGAATGTCATCCGCCACCTCGGTGTCGTCGGCGAATGCAACATCCAGTACGCGCTGAATCCACACAGCCGTGAGTACTGCATCATCGAAGTGAATGCGCGTCTCTCGCGCAGCTCTGCACTGGCGTCCAAAGCGACGGGCTATCCATTGGCCTTTGTCGCTGCTAAGCTCGGCCTCAACATTCCCCTCAACGAGCTGCGCAACAACGTCACGCGCGAAACCTCGGCATGCTTTGAGCCGAGTCTCGACTATGTCGTGACCAAGATCCCGCGCTGGGACTTGCGCAAGTTTGAGCGGGTTAGTTCCAAGCTTGGCAGCTCTATGAAGAGTGTCGGCGAGGTGATGGCTATTGGCCGCACGTTTGAAGAGAGCTTCCAGAAAGCTATCCGCTCCATCGACCCGAGCTTTGACGGCTTCGGCAAGAATGACATGGTCGCGGATGCAGAGATTGACGAGGAACTGCAAGCGCCCACCGACAAGCGCGTCTTTGCGATTGCCAATGCCATGGCGAATGGGTACAGCGTCGACCAAATCCACGCGCTCTCCAACATTGACAAGTGGTTTTTGAGCAAGCTCCACGGCATTATGCGTGCTGCGTTTACTCTCGAGGCCAACACCGCGCTCCCATCTGCTCTTTTGCGGAAGGTCAAGCAGCTTGGCTTTAGCGACCAGCAGATTGCGCGGCGGATCGCCAGTGCCGAGCTTGCCGTGCGCCGCCGGCGCCACGAGCTTGGCATCACGCCGTTTGTCAAGCAAATCGACACGGTCGCTGCCGAATTTCCTGCGCAGACCAACTACTTGTACATTACGTACAATGCTGTCGAACACGACATCACCTTTAACGACCACGGCGTCATGGTGCTTGGCTCGGGTGTCTACCGCATCGGCTCCTCGGTCGAGTTCGATTGGTGTGCCGTGCGTGCGATTCGCACTTTGCGCGACCACAAGTACAAGACCGTGATGGTGAACTACAACCCCGAGACAGTGTCTACGGACTATGACGAGGCAGACAAGCTCTACTTTGAAAACATCTCGCTCGAGACCGTGATGGATATCTACGAGCTGGAGCACTCTCAAGGCGTGATCATCTCCATGGGCGGTCAAACGCCTAACAATATTGCTTTGCCACTCCACCGCCAAGGCGTCAAGGTGCTGGGCACCTCGCCAGAGATGATCGACATGGCCGAAAACAGGTACAAGTTCTCGCGCATGCTCGACAAGATCGGCGTCGACCAGCCCATGTGGAAAGAGCTGACGAGTTTGGAAGACGCGTACAACACGTGTGCACGCTTTGGGTACCCCGTCCTGGTGCGTCCTTCCTACGTGCTGAGCGGTGCGGCGATGAATGTCGTCTACTCGCCCGAGGACCTGAGCAGCTACCTGTCGCAGGCCTCGGCAATCAACCGCGAGCATCCGGTTGTAATTACCAAGTACCTCGAAGGCGCTAAAGAGATTGAGATGGACGCGGTTGCCAAAGACGGCACCATGATCATGCACTACGTCTCGGAGCACGTCGAGAACGCGGGTGTGCACTCTGGCGACGCCACACTCATTCTTCCTCCCCAGGACCTCGAGCCGGAAACGGTGCGCCGCATTGAAGAGGCCACGGGCAAGATTGGCGCCGCGCTCAATGTCACAGGCCCGTTTAATATTCAGTTTATTGCGAAGAACAACGAGATCAAGGTGATTGAGTGCAATGTGCGCGCCGCACGCTCGTTCCCGTTTGTCTCCAAAGTCACAGGCATCGATGCAATTTCGCTTGCGACGTGTGCAATCATGGACATCCCCGTGGAGCCCTATCCGTCTGTGGAACTTCCCCACCAGTACGTTGGTGTCAAGGTTCCCCAGTTTTCCTTTAGCCGCTTGGCGGGCGCTGATCCCATTCTCGGCGTGGAAATGGCGTCTACCGGTGAGGTGGCGTGCTTTGGGCGCAACAAGTTCGAGGCGTACTTGCGCGCGATGCTTGCTTCTGGCATTCGACTGCCCACCAAAAATGTCCTGCTTAGTGTCGGCAGCTACAGCGAGAAGCAGGAGCTGCTCCCGAGCGTGCAAACGCTCCACAACCTCGGCTTTACCTTGTACGGCTCCTCCGGCACCGCCGACTTTTACTCGGAGCACGGCATCCCCGTCGTCCACCTCGAGGCCCTCCCTGAAGACGACGACTTTGGCAGCGACGAAAACAGCAAGGCAGCCTACTCGCTCTTGACGCACTTGACGCAGGGCGTGAGCAGTTTGTTCATCTCTTTGCCGAGCAAGAACAAGTACCGCCGCCCCTCGTCGTTTACCTCGATGGGCTATCGCGCACGTCGTCTCGCGATTGACCGCGCGATTCCTCTGATCACCAATATCAAGAACGCCAAGCTGTTTGTCGAGGCCATTGCACTCTACCGCAAGCAGGGCAGCACGTTTGACATCTTCCCTATCGACGCAAAAACGAGCCACATGACCTACACCTTCCCGGGCCTGTACGCCATCCAAGCGTTTGTCCCGAGCATCGCCTCACCCGAGCTGACCAGCGCACAGATTGTGTCGTGCAGCCGCGCTGCTGCGCTGGGCGGCTTCACCGGCGTCATTGTGCACCCGTGCGGCGTCGCGAATGCAATCATCGACGGCGCGTCTCTCAGTGCCGCCGAGGCTGCGCTCGAAGGCGCGTGCCATGTCGACATGGCCCTCTTGCTGTGTGCGACGCCGCAACACGTGCGTGAGTTTGCCGAGCTTGCCCCGCGCGTCTCGGCGCTCTTTGTGCCGTTTGAGAAGAATAGCGCAGTGCGCACATCCCCAGCCACCGTCTCGTCCTACTTTGCCAACTGGCCCGAGGACAAGCTTGTGGTGACCGATGCTGCCGGCGCGGATCTTGCCTCGATGCTGCTTCTCGCAAGTCTGCACAGCCGCAGGCTGCACGTCACCAATGTGCACTCCAAAGACGACGTTTTGCTCATTGCTTTGAGCAAGGCCAAAGGACTTTGTGTTACGTGCGACGTTACCGTCTATGCGCTCTTCTTCAACACAGACATGTACCCCACTGCTACTTGCATCCCCAGCGCGGCAGAACAAGCAAGTCTTTGGGAGAATCTTGCGCAGGTGGACGCACTGTCTATTGGCGACGCACCATACATGCTCAGCCTCGAAGTCGGCCACCCCCCGTCGCCCACGGCAGGCCTCGAGGAAAGCATGCGCCTTTTGCTCAACGCTGTGAATGAGAACAAGATCACACTCGGCGATATTACGGAGAAGATGAGTATGAAGCCGCGCGAAATATTCGGTATGCCCGAGCAGCTTGACACGTCTGTCTCTGTCGAAGTCGACCGCGTCACCGACAGCAGCCCCACCGAAGGCTGGTCTCCGCTCGCGTCCACCGCGTTCCGTGGAACTGTCCACCGCGTCTTCTTCCGCGGCAGCACGGTGGCATTGGACGGCGAGGTGCTCACAGACGCACCGCTCGGTGCCAATGTTGGCGGCGTCGCTGCGCTGGCGTTCAAGTCGCTCGATACGCCGCGCGTCTATCCCGCTGAGGCTGCGCCGCCGTCGCCGACGCTTGCGCTGCGCTCGCCGCGCCGCTTTGCGCGCACCGATAGTTTGCGGAATGCCACGGCCCTCTCGGGCGGGCCCACGGCCATGCTAGGGATTGGCAAAGAAGGCGTTTTGCGCGACATGCCCGCGCTCAGCTTGAATGCGTCGCTGCTTTCGCCGGGCGTCCAGCTTTACAATCCGACCTTTTCACGGCGCCACATACTCTCGGTGAAGCAGTTTACCCGCGAGGACTTGCACGCGCTGTTTGCGGTAGCGCAGGAGATGCGTTTCCATGTTGAGCGCTACGGCGTGCTTGACTTGCTCCGCGGGCGTGTCATGAGCACCATCTTTTACGAGGAATCCACGCGCACATCGTCGTCTTTTGAGGCTGCTATGGTCCGCGCGGGCGGCCAAGTGGTTGCGGTAAATACGAGCAGGTCGTCGGTCGCCAAAGGCGAGTCGCTCGGCGATACCGTGCGCACGCTTGGATGCTACAGCGACGTGATTGTCTTGCGCCACCCTGCCGTTGGCTCGTCGCAAGAGGCCGCCAAAGCGTCGCCTGTTCCGGTGATCAATGCGGGCGATGGCATTGGCGAGCATCCCACGCAAGCGCTTCTCGATGTGTTCACCATTCGGGAGGAGCTCGGCACGGTGAATGGCTTGACGATTACGCTTGTTGGCGACCTCAAGAATGGGCGCACGACGCATTCTTTGGTGCGCCTCTTGAGTCTCTACGACGTCACACTCAACTTTGTGTCGCCGCCGTCGCTGGCAATGCCGCGCGAAGTCGTGCGCGACATTGCAAAGCATGGGATTACCATGTACGAAACGGCAAACCTAGACCCGGTGATTGGCCGCACGGATGTTTTGTACGTGACGCGTATTCAGCGCGAGCGCTTTGATTCGGTAGAAGAGTACGAGGCGGTGAAGGGATGCTACGTCGTGAACAATGACGTGCTTGCAAGGGCAAAGGCGGATACGGTTGTGCTGCACCCGCTTCCTCGTGTGGATGAGATTGATCCCGAGGTGGACTTTGATACAAAGCGCGCTGCATACTTCCGCCAGATGCGCTGTGGTCTGTTTATTCGTATGGCTTTGCTCGCAATGGTGTTGCAGCCCAGTGAGCGCGCATCGGCACCGTGAGCGTAGCATGGAGAATAGCGTTGACATTAATTTTGAGCGAGATGAAAGACTGGATTCCGACACGCGGGCTGTGCTGCGACGCGGATGCCTTGCAATGCCCGTTGGTGTTGTGGCACGGTGCATTGCAGGGCGTCCACGTGGTGTACTGCATGCGTATGCCGTGCTGCTCGAGCTGTAGACTACCAGCACCTTCCGCGCATTTCACACTTTGCAACACGCCAAACTTCGTAGTCTACCGCTACTACAACCATGCCAGCTAGTACATCAAGCTCTCTTACCGGTGCATTCGTTCCGTGAACGCCTAACACACATCTACGAGCGCGATGCGCGGTACGCAGACTCCGCCGTCGTAGCCGCGTGACTCATATCCTGGTCCAGCTGCTCGAGAACACCGACCGACTCGCGGTAGTAGTGAAGCTGTGCCTTGACGAGCGAGGCCAGCGTCTGCACAGGCTCAGGGTTGTCCAGTACGGCCTTCATGAGACTGATCGCTTCTTCTGTCACGCCCACAAGCTTGTCCTCTGCCTGCTCAACCTCCCCACGGATCGATTCCGCACGTACACTATCGTGCTGCTCGGCGTGCTTCAATGCGCCACGGCGGTTGTCCAAATGGAGGCGTGCATCGCGCACAGACTGGCGGGCCTTTAGTGCGAGGTTGATTTGGCTCCCGAATGCGTTCCAGACCATGATGAACGACTGCACAATACTGCGGTCCTGTGTGAGTCGTGCATTGCCAATGCTGTTCTCGGCGACGGCCAGCTTCTTCAGCAGCTCGGCAAGCTTGTGCTCGATCGATGCGCCCGGCTCTTCGATTGACTGTGAAGCACTCATAGGAACCTGCTCGAGGTCCATTGCAGCAGAAGTTGCACTGCGCGAGAGTGCGTGGTAAAGCGTTCGTGGCGCTGTCTCCGGCGCATGAGTGGGCTCGACGTTGCCCATGTTGGTGTTCTTCGCAGCGGTGGACGCCCACGACGAAAGTGTATGGCCGATTGACTGTGCACTCTGCGAGAGCGTCTCTTGCAGATGCTGCGGGTAATCATAGGCTTCCTGCTCAAAAACACGGACTGTGCGGATCATGGAAGCGTGTGCATTCTTCATCGCATCGACACGCTGCTCCAAATGCCGGTACTCTTCAGGCAGTTCAGTGATGTCATCGGCGTGGCCAAAGCGCTCCCGTGCTTGCTGGTTCTGTATGTTAGATAGTGCGCGTACGTACAAGAGCGCCAAATCGCTCCGCGACGTTCGAAGTAAACGACTTGAAATGGTCCATGCTGGGGGCGATGAGGTGCGAGCAAAGGTGGAGCTGGGGGTGCGTCCCGGTGCCACGTGGCACTGAACACATGATGGCATGCCGGGGATGCAGTGCGTGGGGCACAGAGCGCCGCGGGGTGTGCTGAGAGAAATGGCACCGTTACGCACCCATAGCGCGACACGACCCCTCGCCGCTCCTCGCCGCCGCGCATACCTGGATGTGGAGATGCTTTGTCCGGCAGTGGAGGCACACCTCCACGTTCCGCCTACGATGCAGTACCAGCAAGACGAAAAGGTCTTGTGCTACCATGGGCCGCTACTGTATCAGGCCAAGGTATGTCCCAGCGTAACACTGACACAAGATTCTTCAGGCTGAGGATTGGAAAGGCGACGAGAACCAATCCGGTGCGACGGGCCCTCATTATTTTGTGCATTACCAAGGCTGGAAGAAGACGTGGGACGAGTGGGTGCCGCCGCCGCGCCTACTTAAGTTCAACGATGAAAATATTGCGCTGCAGAAATCTCTTGTCGCGTCACAGAAGGCCGAGGCTGAGGCTCTTGCACAAGCGTCGAGCCAAGCAAGCGACGCGAATGCACAGCGCCGCGCCGAGCCACGCAAGCCTGGTGCGGCGCCTGGAAGCCATGCGCGCGGCACGAAACGTGTACGCGACAGTGCAGATCATGAAGAAGGCGAGCGGCGCCCAGATATCAAGCTGCAACTTCCCGATTCACTGCGCTTGCAGCTTGTCGATGACTGGGAGAATGTCACGCGAAAAGAAGAGCTTGTGCCGCTTCCGCGCACTCCGAACGTGCGCACCATTTTGAAGGAATATGCGGACCACTATGATACACGTACGTCGGCCAAGACGCGGCACGACCGATTGCCAGCAGTGATGAGTGAGGTGCTACAAGGGCTGCAGCTGTACTTTAACAAAAGCCTACCGCAGAACCTGCTCTATCGCTTCGAGCGGACGCAATACGTGGAGCTCCGCAAGAAACTGGGCTCCCGCTTGAACGTGAACGAGCGGGGCTCAGGCACGGGCGCAAGCGCAGGCGATACCAGCGCCGGCGGCGATACACTCGCGCCGTGCGACATATACGGCGCCGAGCACCTTTTACGTCTGTTTGGTACGTATGGGCCTGTCCTTACCTCAGTCAATCTCCCTTCGATTGTGGCGCACACTAATATGGACAATGAGTCTGTCGCGCTTTTGCACGATCATGTCACAGACTTGCTTGCGTATGTACAAAACACGACTCACACCAGCTACATGGCCAAAGAAAAGGCGCGTCTATTTTTGCGCGAGTACGAGACACCAAGCACGGCATACCTGCGCCTTAGCGGTCTGTAGCACCCTGTTTGTCCTGCATATAGCGCCGCCAGCGCCATGGTTCACCCTCGGTTGACTGTCCGCACGCTGCCGTCTGATTCGGCCGAAAGGAGGTTGTGTCTCCCCGGCCAAGTGGTCCCTTACGCTCACGGTCCATGATGAATGTGCAGCCAGACATGAACCAGCCGCGAACGTCGGCAAGCGACAGTCGCGCTTTGCAGAATTTGGTCAAGGCGGAAAAGGCGTACGTGGACCAGCTCTTCACCGCGACGTCCTCGGCAGTGTCGGCGAATTCGTCGCTCCAAGCATGGGGCATGTCCGAGACGCCCGATTTGGAGTCGGCGGCGTTGACTGTCTCCAAGCACCTCGATGAAGTGCTTGATGCACAAAAGACGTATGCTCATGCGATCGACCATTACCGCTCCGCGCTGAAGGACGTACTCGATCGTGAGCAGACCGTACGCACGATCCTGCGCGATCGCGAGATTCTGATTAGCCGTGTCATCAAGCTCAGCAAGAAGAAACCTTCGCGCTGGGAGGTGGCTAATTACGACGATGATCACAATCGTGCCGTGGAAGCTGCACTCGCTGAGCTGCATGCGTGTGAGCAGGCGCTCTCGAGCGAAACGGCGTTCCTCATTGGAGTCAAGCGCCGCACCTTCAAAGAGGCCATGACCATGCGTGTAAAAACCCTTGGCGATACAGGCGCGGCAATGATGGATAGTGCACGCTCGATCATCATGTTCTTGGATGATTTTGACGCGAATCTGCCCGTCGCGCCTCCAGCGCCACTCCCGCTCCCCGAGCAAGTTTCCATGGTCGCACACAGGCAGCAGCGTCAACAGCAAGAGTTCGAGCCACCGTTTCAGATGGAAAATGCGCCGCAAGGAGCGTACCAGGACTACCATGATGCGAACGAGCAGTGGCAGCAGCATCCGTACGCGGAACAGTGGCAGCAGCCATATGAACAACAGGTATACGAGCCGCTGCCGTACGAACAAGGACTGCCATACGAGCAGCCCCAAGCGTACGAGCAGGCGTACGAGCAGCAGCCCCAGGCGTACCCGGAGTCCGCCGCGGACCTTGTCCCGAGCTATCCGCCTGGGGCTGTCCCGGCGTTTGTGCCCAGCCGCGGCGTGGTTTCGCCTGTTCCTTTGGCTTCTCCTGCCATGTCTTCGCCTGCGCCGCAGCCAATGCCCGCACCCAAATCCAAATCCCGCCGCACACAAAAACCACATCGTCGCATGAGCGATGCGTCGCGCAACAGCTCGCTCCAAGCCATTCCCCAAGTCCCTGGCGGCATTCCCAGCGCGCCCAAGATGAATTTGGAGCATGCGCGCGACGGATTTGTCGCTCCGACTGTGCCTGGCGGTGTGCCGAGCGCGCCGCGCATTCAATTCGGACGCGACGACGAGGACGACGAGGACCGGTACCGTCGCCACGAAACGTACAGCAACACGACCACCACCGATGTGCCCCGCGAGCGCCACTCGAGGTATACGCACGATGACGACGAGTCCGGCACTCGCTCGCAGAAGCAGGGCGGCTTCTTTAGCCGTATGTCGAACCTGTTCCGCTCCGAGCTCAAGGCGCAGCCATCCAGCAAACGCCACGAGGAGCGAGGCGGGCGCAGAGTACACTCCGAATCGTTCTTCTCGCCCATCTCCGACTCCCGCTCGCGTGCGCTCCGCGACGATAGCAGCGACGAAGAGCCGTCGAATGTGGTGCGCCACTACAACGAGCGTCCGCTCAGCAGCATGAACTTACACATGAGCTCCTCCAAGAGCCGCAACCAACAGGCTTCGCGCGCAAGCGCCGCAGCTGCAGAGGAAGATGCGCTCACTGCTGCTGTGCGGCGCAGCGTCATTGGTGCAGGTATCACTGGTAATGTGCCTGGCAAAGGCAGCAAGCCCTCTTCGCGCTCTTCCTCTGCTTTAGGCCATGGCACACGCGTGAATCGCCGCTCGGTTGACAGCGACGTACGTCCCGGCTCTGCCGCTTCCGTCAGCCGCCCCAAATCGCGCAACAGTGTGGACCAGGCAGAGAAGCCCGTGCGCCGCAAGCGCCGGGAGAGTGCGACACCAGCTATTTCGCATCCACCCCCGGCTCCGTCCTCTTTCTATGGTGGCCTCGCGAGTAACCCAGCCAAGTTCACGACGGACTCTTGGGTCACCAAGGCCGAGGATCTTGGACGCCCCAGCTCTGCACAGAGCGCCAAGCCGCTCAAGTCTGCCATGAAGAGCTCCAAGTCGCACCGCGTATCGAGCTCTGGCTCCGACCTGCAAAGTCTCAGCATTAATCTCGACGGCCAGTTTGACGGCACGGGTCACTTGGATCTCGAGCTCGCCGAGATGGTCACAAGCGGCCGAGACGGCTCTCCTGTGAAGCCTGCAGCGACGCAGCCATCCGCTGCTGCGCCGCCCATCACACGGACGCTGTTTAGCAATATGGGTGCAAAGCCTGTGTCGCAGGAGGATGGCGCGACGCTGGGTGCTGCTGAGGAGGCGACCTATCGCGCCTTTTTGCAAGAACCCGCCTCGGTGCACGAGGGAAATGACGAGAGCGTTTCGCGCTCTGCGCAACTTGCCGCGCCGTTCTATGCTACTACGCACTTGGCGCCGCAAGCACAAGAAGCGCCCGTCCCTGCACATCCCATGGCGTCGCACACGTCAAAGAAGAGTGTGCGTATTGAAAGCGAGCCTGCCCTTTGCCAGCCAGTGTCGCCCCATGACGACCGTCACAGCTCGTGGAATACGCGAATTGGTGCGCACGATGATTCCAGCGACGAAGAATCGACGAACGCTGATCCCGATACGTACACAAGCGCCCGCCAAGCGTTTGGCAGCGCCACTCGCCAGCTGGGTCTTGCCACGGGCACGCTCCACACCAAGCCAAAAGGCGAGAGTACGAAGCGCAAGAGCCGCCCGTACAACCCCTCGATTCAGCTTCCTAAAGGTATGGAGACAGTTGCACGCAGCCGCCCGTAGATCGGACAAGTAGCCGGACCTATGCATTTGTAGACAGGCGCGGGTGTCTGTAGCAGGCATCGCTTCGTTGTGATATATGTATGCTATGGCGTTTCTTACGAGTTCAGTGCGCCAGAAGTGCGCTCGGCCGCGATGCGGCTCACGTAAGTTGAGCTCACAATGTTGAACGTCTCAAAGTAGCGCTCGAGGCAGCGCTCAAGGCAGGTCTGCTCCTTGCTCGAAAGGCTCTGTCCGGGCGGCGCGATGCATTTCGAGTAGCACTTTTCCGTCGCCTTCGAAATGAGCTGCTGAGCGTTCGCCATAGCAACTTCTGTGGCCACACGCTGCTTCAGCGCGTCTTTTTGTTCAGAAGACGACGCGCTCGGCGCAGGCTTCTTGCCAAATAGTTCCATGGTGGTGAGGAGCAAGCAGCTCGACCAGTATACACGTGACTACTCCGCGCAGGGCAGCGCTTGGCGCAAACCAAGATGTTGGAACGGCAGGTGATCGGTACGCTGCGTGCGCGATTGACAGGCAGAGGTCGTCGGCGCACTCTCCAAGGCATTTCTCACGCTTGGATGCAGGTCTGTGCGTGTGCACGGGACGGAGAATCTGCTTCGTGTGCTCAACGATACGGACCGAATAAATGCTGGGCGCGGTGTGCTCACATGTACGTACTTGCGCGTGCACTGACAAACGACAGATTGTAATCACATTTCTGTGTATGTACGTGTGTGTGACTTACCCTAGCCTCGATGAGCCGCTCATGTGGGGCGCGATGCCTATGTATACCTACTCCAGCGCGCACACTACGCGGTGGAGTCTCGGCGCGAGCGACATTATTTTTACAAACTCCTTCTTTTCTTGGTTCTTTCGAAAAGGACAGACATTAGAAGTGTTCCGTGGGCAGGGAATTTTTCAAAGCGCGCTGGACAATGCCGTGTTGGAATTGGAAAGGGGGCACTGGGTGCATATTTTCCCCGAAGGCCTCGTAAATTTGTCCAGCTCGACGGCGCTCAAGCCGTTCAAGTGGGGCGTGTCGCGCTTGTTTCTGGAGCCGCTAGAGGCGCCGGTGGTGGTGCCCATATGGCTTACGGGATTTGACCAAATCATGCCGAACAATAGAGCACATCCGCGCTGGATGCCGCGGCGCAATGCAGACGTGTCTGTGACGTTTGGCGAGCCGCTACGCGAGGAAATCACGGCGACATATCATAACGCATTCCATGAGCTATGCAGGGATGCTTCTGTGGCGCCATACGATGCACAGTGGCCGCCACGATTGGCTTCAGGTATCGTGCCAAACGAAGTGTTTCCCACGCGCGGGCCGCCGAAGCTTGCGCCGCAAGATTCGGAGGCGTATGCGACGTTGCGCAGCTACTTTGCCGCTGTGTTGCGCAGAGAGCTGCATTCGCTGGGATGCCAAGTGCGTGCACGGCATGGACTTCCGCCAGGCGAGGGCATACTATCGCACGGTCACGAACGCGGCGAGAAAAATAGCCACGTCTGAAATAGCGCGGCGCTGCGGTAAAACGTCGCGTACTTGTATAGCAATATCTACGTGCGGTCACACCTTTCCGTATCTACCAGCGCCGAGAGTATAGCGGAGAGTGGCGGCGCAGATGTCGCGCCCGGATAGAGAGTTTGCCAGAGCGAATGAGCCGTTGCGCCTTGCGGGTCGTCGAGCAGCGACACGAGTGTATCTGGCAACGCCGCGTCACCGCTCGGTACGGAAAGAGCCGATAAGTGCTTTCCTGCATCCACCAGCAGGCCCAGCATTTGGCCCGTAAGCAGGTTTGCTTTTTGTGCAAAAACATACTCTTGCAGCGTGCCTGGCAGCGTGCTAGGTGCGGCCAAATCGTCGTGCGCAATGGGCAACGTGCCCGTCTCCTCCATCTTCACGGCCACCTCTTCCTCTACGCTCGCTTGCGCGCCGTCGACAAACTCAGCAAGGCTGCGTACGTAGGCAAGCCCATCGACACTGCCGTAGACAACATCCACAAGCCGCTCCGCTTCTTGCGCGCCTTGCATGGCGATTTGCAGAGCAGGCGGCAGCTGACGAAGCGAAGAGCGCGGAACGTACTGCGCTGTGCGCGGCAGTCCAAGCACGCGATATGGCATCGCACGCAAGTATTCGCGCACAGCACGCGTGAGCAATGGGCCGACAAACCACCCGTACGAACGCAGCATGCTGGGATCGCCGCCGGTAGCAGCCCATGCAGGCATATCGCCGTACATGGCCAAGTCCGAAGGCATAATCATGCGCTGCAGGTGCGGCCGGAAAAATGTCCAGTTCTGCTCGTCGCGCTCCTGCTCCAGCTCGCGCTCGCGCCGATTCAAGCGCAGCCCCACTTGCAACGGATCCTGGATCGGCGGCGGCGCTGGAATAGGCCATACAGGAATCCCTCCATTTTTCGTCGTCGTCTGCGCTGCAGAATCGTTGGCGGTGGCTCCCAGGCCACTGGGGCCAGGCGCAGCAGCGATGGCAAACGGCATTTCCCGATCGTGCTCGGGCACGCTCGTATCGCGAAATGAATGGCTCCAGTCCGTGGCTGGTGCGCTTGGCGCTGAAAGCGTAGCGTCAAAGAGCGCATCGGGATGCCCGGACTGTGCATTTGGGAATACAAACGTGGCTTCGTTGCCAGTGCTTGTCGTGGTAGTGGCAAGGTACATGGGCAAGTGCCGCAACGATTCAAGCACAGGGAGCAGAAGCGGTGCAGAACCCATTCGCTGAATTAAAAACTCGGGAAGGTTGCCTAACGCGGCAGGGTCCAGGGACCCGTCGTCCAGGTACGCATACGCGCGCCATGGCATTTCCGCATCGGCATCACCGGGCTCGCCCCCATTTGTCGCGGCGCATTGCTCTGCAAGGAAGCTAGGAAGTGGGCCGAGGCGCGCCTTCGGCTTGGCGTGCATCCGCGCGGAGCACGCGCTCTTCCCGGTGAGTGCATTGCGCGAAACGCCCGCAAATGCAAGCGTTTTGCGGAACAAATTCATCTCGGGCGTGTTGGGCACACCTTGTGGCGGCGTAGGCGACCAACGCGTACTGCGCGCGCTGCCGATCCGGACCGCGTGGCGCCCTTCGTGCGTGTCTGTTTCCTCGTAGTCCGTGCCGGCGCCAAGCGAGGTCTCGCGGCGGTGCCCCATGCGTCTGCGCCAGCCGCGTGCAGAACGCGGCGGAGGAGTGTCGTGTGCGTCGTCCGATACAAAGGTATCGTCTTCGACGACGCTCAGCCCTTCGCGTTCAATCGCACGCAGGCCCCATGTCTCCAAGCGGCGCGCCGCAGTGTGGTATATGGACGATGAAGGATTGAATACCTGCGCATTTTGCGTGACGAGCAGAAAATCAGCCTGGAACAAGGCCATGTTGGTGTAGTGCCGCGACGCGAGTCGCTTTTCCATGGTCCCGAGATCCATGGGAAATTGGATCACGTCGCGGTACCCGGGAACTTCGTCGGGGTTCACGGGGTTGTGAAAAAAAAGGTACGGGTCGCGTTTCTTAAACGCGGCCAGCAGCGACGACAATGCCGCCTGCAGCGGTTTTGCGCGGAGCTGCTTGACGGGCCGCTTGCGTTTTGTCCCGGCGCTGGGATCGGGGGTGAGTGTGGCTGAGTTGTCCATGGAGGGGTACGCAGCATCCGTGTCATTATCACCACCACCGTCTATATCTGCTGCGGCCGCCTCGCGCAAGACACTGCGCTTAAGCTTGATCTTGGGCCGCGCCGGTGTGGGAGATGCGTACGACGCCGCTTCGCCGTCGCTCGACGACGCCTCGTCCAGCTCTTCGGCTGCAGATGGAGCATCGCCCGCCCATGATGGGCTCGATGCCTCATCTGCCTCGGACTCCTCGCGAAACGCTTCCGATAGCGGCGAAGAAAGTGCGTCGTCTCCCATACGCACAATGGCACAAGGCAAGCGACGTTCACGGTTAGTCAGCACTTTTTCGGCGCGTTCGCGCAGGCATTTGCCTTGGCGTCTTGCAGCTGCTGTGGCCAGCGGCAGAGCATCGTGCTTCACATCGCACTCTTCCTTTGCCGCCATTTTTGTGCACCGCACAGAGTAGTGCCGCTTACATCACGCCGTGTCATGGCGACGGTTATCGATAAGCCGCGCTTTTATAAGCCCGCGCATCCGGCGCGCACCAAGCCGCCGCCCGCAGATCCGTTGCTGGAGCCGAGCGCTACGGCAGCGCGCCTTGGTCTGCTTGCATCGTCGGCTGTTTCTAAAGATGCTTCGGCGCTTCAGTCGCATGCACAGGCAGGCATTGAATTGCAGGCAGCCGCGGAACGCGATCCTGCCGAGAAAGCGAGGCAGCAGGCCGAGCAGATCGCGTGGCTCGATACGGCGCGTAGCGCCTTACAAAAGTCTTTACCGCTGCTTGGCATTCGTGTAAGCGCGAGAGAATGCAGTGCGTTGGCGAAGCACGACGCTGTCCACTCCTTCGTGTTCCGCTCGCGCCGCGCAAAGCACATCTGTGCCGACCCAATTGGCGATCCGACTAAGCGTGTGCTGCAGCTTGGCGTAGAAAGGGAGGAGGAGCTGCCGGAAACCGCGCTGGAAGCGATGCGCGCTGTTGGTGGCGAACTGATTTCTCATCCCGTTGAATTTGGCTACGATTACTGGACCGTGGACCAAGTGCTCCGTGCAATTCTTCCCCACGCACTCGAGGAAGGCGCGCCTAGTGCCTTTTCCATGGTCGGGCACATTGCACACATCAATCTGCGCGAAGAGTATCTTGCCTACCGCTACTTGATTGGCCAAGTGATCCTTGAAAAAACGCCGCGCGTACGCACCGTGGTAAACAAACTCGACACGATCGACACCGCGTTTCGCGTGTTTGCCATGGAGCTCCTTGCAGGGGTGCCAGAGTACGAAGCAGAGGTGTCGGAATCCAACTGCATTTTCCAGCTGGATTTCCGTACTGTATACTGGAATAGCCGTTTGCACACCGAGCACGCTCGGCTCATTCAACAGTTCCATCCGTTCCAAGTCGTCGCGGATGTGATGGCCGGTGTGGGACCGTTTGCCGTACCGGCGGCGAAAAAGGGCGCATGGGTACTTGCGAATGACTTGAACCCCAACTGCTACGAAAGTTTGCTACGCAACAGGGAGCGCAACCATGTCGATACCCATTTACAGGCCACGTGCCAAGATGGACGTGCTATGGTGTGCACTAGTGTGCTTACCGCGTGGAACGCAGTATACCCAGGAGTGGCGCTACACGACGAGCTCAAGAGTGCACGACAAAGGCGCAAGGAAAAGGGGGCGCCACAGAAGACTGCGCCCAAGGTACAACGACGCCCAAGGCGCCTTGTCGATCACTTTGTGATGAACTTGCCCGCGACAGCGCTCGAGTTTCTCGACGCATACCGTGGAATCTATACGCGCTTGGGAGACTCCGTCGGGCACGACGCATTGACCGCTGAATTACATGCGCGGCTCGAAGATGTAGCGCAGGGCGACCTTGTGGAGCCGCTGCCCATGGTGCATGTCCATTGCTTTACCAAGGACGTGGAAAATGCAGGCCAGGATATCTGTGCGCGCGCGAGCAAGGTGCTTGGTCTAAACGGGGCTGAGTGCCTGACGCCGCCGCTCAATGACAAGCCAGGCACGCCGGATTTGTCACTGCACCTGGTCCGTTCCGTCGCGCCTAGCAAAGACATGTACTGCCTGAGCTTCCGCCTTCCGCGCAGTGTTTTGTTTGAAAAGAATGCATAGCTATCTACAATATACTAAAAATTGCGCTTTACGAGAATGCTTGCGACTGGGGCGTGTCACAGTCGTCGACTTGGTCGACAATGCTGTATCGCAGGTCCAGCACGCCTTGGCGCGTATTCAAAATGACCGCTAACTCGCTCGGTGGTTCCTCTCCAAGCTCTTCGGCACGCTTCCAGCGCTCAAGGCGTGTGAGGCCCGAGCATGGGCCGTACTTGGGATTCAAATCGAACACTCGCAACATCTGCTCAATACGATTCAAATGCTCTGCATGGACTCTTGTCAGTAGGCGCATATACGTACTGGGCTCGTGTGCCATGACCTTCTTGGTCTCGTTCCATAAATTATCGTAGAACGCACTATCGCAGTCCAGCGTAGGACGTCCTTCGGCGCATTGCAAAAGCGCTGCTGGGTAGACTCGCTCGACACGCTTCTCGGCTTGCTGCCGCCGCCGCTCAGCTTGCGCGGCCTTTTCAGTAATTTGTGCTTGTTGTACAGCCTTCTTCCCTGTCCTTCGTGCAGAATTGGAGCTGTGTGGTTTGGAATTGGTCAGACCAAGCGCATGCACACTCCTTGGGGCCATCGCAGGAGCAAATTGGCGCGCACACGCCCCTGCAGCGTCGATGTTGAAGCACGTGACTAAGGACGGACCATGGCGGGGTCGCTCGCGGCGGCATGGTCCACAATGGATGTTTGGCACGGGCGTATAGCGTATTGTGTGTGATACAGCGTGGCAGTTATATAGCCGATTTAGCTATGCATCGTCCGATACGCGCAATTTGCTTGCGTACAATATCATGCTTGTCGTGTAGCCAAAAGCGTTCGCGCGTTCGCCGGCCGCATTCCGTACGGCCGGCACACGCAGCATCATGTTAATGCTTTCTTCCCCATGCCAACACGCCATACTCGGCGTGCCAACATGCAACCGTCGTGCGCAGTCTCTTCACAGGTACCCTGTCGGTCCTCATGCAATCACCTGCAGTTGCTTAGCAAGCGGGGAATTAAGTTACTCACTATCTATTCTCACAGCAACACTGCATACCACACCACTAACTTGGGTCGTCGTACTGGATGACGCTATCGACTCCAAGTCAGGTAGAGACAGGGAAGTCGTCGATGGTTACTATTGTTGAAGAGCATCCATTACACGATACGCAACAACATGCAATGCACATGCCCTCTACCTCTCGGCAAGTCTCTGCAGCAGAGAAGCGCGATCACTCGCGCCGGTTTTCCAATATACATACCCGCAACCTATCGGCCTTTTTTCCGCGTCCAGGAACGGAGGCTGAACAAGAATATCTGGCCGCAAAAGCGGTCAGCCCAAACAACGCCTCGCCAGCGACGCCTGCTATGGCGGGCGAGTCGCCCACAAACAAATCTCGCGTTGATGCACGTCACATTCGACGTGCGAGTTACGCCATGTCTGACTCCTCGGATGGGCTAGGCGAGTCCAAAAGGCTTCCCTCGCAGCTGCCCTCGTTGATGACCGATGCTACACACTTGTACTCGCCTCAAATGCTGGACAGAAAAGCGTCGGATGCTTGGCCCCGCACTCCATCTCGGCCTGTTTCATCTCTGTGGTCAACGCCGGGCGAATCTGTGCGGAGCACATCGTCCCCTTTTACTCCAGAGAAGACCGGAACACCAGCGGACCAGCAAGGTCTGCCCGTCTCGCTTGGCATCTTGTCCATGTCGACATATTGCACTTTGCACCTGGTGCTGGGCGCAACGATCTGGCTGCTTGGCCTTGTGAATGATTCGCTTGGGCTCGTCGGGCTGGGCTTTATGTTTGTATTTGATGCTTTGGGGCTTTTAAGTACTACTTGGATGCGCGTGCTGGACGCCAAGGCACAAAGAGAGACCATCCAGCATCAGATGACGGTGCTTGCAGAGGACACTGCAGCATCACCGACCACAGCAGAGATTGCGCAGCCATTTGGATTGCGCCGATTGGAAACTCTGCTGGATTTTTCTCTTGTGGTCTACCTGTTGTTCGCTGCGATTTATATGTGCAAAGAGAATCTCGAGCATGCGCTGCTCGCTGCAGGACAACCCCACGAAGAAGACCGTCAAGGTATCCACTTGCCTGTGTTTATCCTACTTGCAGCAATGGTCATGACCATTTTTACCAATGGGCTACTCCGCTGTCATGCGCGTTTGGCAACTGCATGTGGGATGGGCTTGGACCCACGCCTTGGCTTGGACGGCCTTTCCACACGGAAAAGTAGGAACCATGCGCGGAATACATCTGTACTGAGTGCACCGCTGGTTGCTGCAGGGCCATTGTACGATGCTGTCTCAAATCCATTTGGGATGATGACACTCTTCTTTACCCCGGTCCTTTGCTTTTGTGCCTTG
The DNA here is from genome assembly GCF_029542925.1 of Malassezia vespertilionis. Lineage (NCBI taxonomy): Eukaryota > Fungi > Basidiomycota > Malasseziomycetes > Malasseziales > Malasseziaceae > Malassezia > Malassezia vespertilionis. The sequence continues at coordinate 141,226 of NC_079251.1, read as the reverse complement.
TTTCTGCCTGCGACACAAGTCGCATCTTTGGACAAGATTTTGGCTGGTTTGCAGGGTGCGGCGATGCTGTACATTAGTATCTCTGCACTCGGGCCGCTATGCAAGGTTCTATTACAAGCCTCGCCTTCGCAGAAGTTACCGCAGATGTTGCACTTGCACAGAGCGCTGGATACGATCGAGCAGCATGCATTGGTATCGCAAGTGAAGGATGCAAAGGTATGGCAGTTGACACTGCCGTCGCTTGCATATACAAAGGCCGCTGGCGGCACGGAAGGTCAGTCAGGGTTGGCAGGGATCATGGCTATGAAACAGGGGTCCAAGACGCCATCCCTGGTTGCGACCGTTCATGTTTTGCTTAAACCAGAGGCTACTGCAGAGCAGTGTGCAGAAATGGTACGCTACGTGTGGGAACAGTGTGCTCCTACGGTCTGTGCTAGCCGATCTATTCGTGCGGGCGAGTCGATGCGTGGGAACTTGGTTGGTGGTGAATTGACTGTGCAAGTAACACGCGAAGGACAGTATGTCGGTCAATATGGACATGGACATGGTCATGGTCACAATCACAGCCATGGTCATCACAGCCATGGTCCCGGTCATGAGCACAGCCATGGTCACGATCACAGTCACAGTCATGGTCACAATCATGAGCACAGCCATGGTCACGATCATAATCACAGCCATGGTCCCGGTCATGAGCATAGCCATGGACATTGAGACGACCACAACGACGCCTTTCTCATCTTCTCAACGGCAATAGTCACTATATCCGGCCCATGGCCATAGCATCTCTCATACCCATAACGAGCTTGCAAAAACTTGATATGTACGGTGCATCTACTGCTAGACCCGCTAATCCATACGGCATTTAAGTGTACGTTCAATAACCCTGTCCGGCGTACTAGAGTCAGAAACGGCGTACCAACGTACATTACGCGCACCAGGACACCCATACCAGAAAGCGCATCACGCTCGATACCATTGAGCATTGTCTGCGAAATGGTTTCAAACAAGTCTTCAGGCTCCAGATCAGGCTCCCACAGTGACTCGGCCATGCCAAATAGGCGGTCGCTCGCCGTGCCGCTCACGACAAAGTCTTTTGCATAATTGAGGCACCCAATCACGTCCGAATTCACAATAAAAGGCTCGCTCTTCGAGTTTATCCCTGCAACTACTGGCTCAATAAAGTAGGGGCCGAATCTGTGGTAAGTCGCATTTGCAACGTACCGTCGCTCATACAGAGTCGAGCTCATGAGGTGTGCAAACGTTTCCGGCTCAATCTCGCGGTCCTCCTTCATACGGTACATGTTCAAACGATAGCGAAACTTTTCACGAAGGGTAGTTGTGTCTGTAGCAAGCCCCGGAAGGCCAACATATATCCGGTCTGTCGCCTTGAACACCTTGTCGAAGTTGGTCGCAAGGAGCATGGCCTGCTGCCCGATACGCAAATCGGTGGCAATCGCGACACAGTTCTTTCCTTTCATCGCAATGACACTCCCCCCATTATACTCCATTACGCTCACTATTGTCAGCCATGGCACTGCGACGCACTTTTGGTGGGACGGTCAAGACGCGCAGGAGACTTGCGTGGAGCTCGATCACGTGTCACGTGATATCGACACACGCGCTCGCTCGCCACTCTGCGTTGACCATCATGAAGGAGGTGACGAGGAAGATGGTGACGGATGTCGCCGTCTTTGCGGTGTCACAGATCGCATTTTACTATGCGTTTAAATATGTCATGACTTCTTTGGATCCGAACCGCCAAAAGCAGCAAGATGCGAAGAAGGTGTCGGATTCAAAGCTCGGCAAGCTCGGTCTCCGCTCCAAGCAAATCAAGCTGAACGAGCACGAGGAGCAGATTGCATCGGAGCTTATCTTGCCGGAGGATATACCTGTGACGTTTGAGTTAATTGGTGGACTGGAAGGGATCATTTCTAGCTTGCAAGAAAGTGTGATTGCGCCCTTGTGCTACCCTCAATTGTTCAACAGCGCAAGCGGTCTGCTCGGTGCACCGAAGGGTGTGTTGCTGTATGGACCCCCAGGAACGGGCAAGACGATGCTGGCCAAGGCTCTTGCCAAGGAGAGCGGCGCGACGTTTATCAACATGCATGTTTCTACGCTGACGAACAAGTGGTTCGGCGAGTCGAACAAGTTGGTCGCTGCGCTCTTCGGTCTTGCACGTAAGCTCCAGCCAAGCATTATCTTTATTGATGAGATTGATAGCTTTTTGCGTGAGCGTGCGAGCGGGGACCACGAGGTGACAGCGATGATGAAGGCCGAGTTCATGACCCTCTGGGATGGCCTCACCTCCTCCACCGACCGGATCCTCGTACTCGGTGCGACAAACAGGCCCAACGACATTGACGCCGCGATTTTGCGGCGTATGCCGAAGCGCTATGCCGTGCGTCTTCCAGAATCGGCGCAGCGTAAAAAAATCCTGGCCATCATGCTTTCCAACGTGCCGTGCCACCCTTCGTTTGACCTTGAGCAGCTTGTCCGCAAGACGGACGGGTACAGTGGTAGCGACCTGCGCGAGCTGTGTCGTGCCGCCGCCATGGTTCCCGTGCGTGAAGTATTGCGTAGTCGTACGGGCCGTGAAAGGGTGGCGCGCGCAAGGAAGAGCGCGCCCGGCACCGTGGATACAATCGGCGAAACGGAGCTCTCCATGAGCATCCGCCCATTAAAAAACTCGGATTTTTTTCAGTCGGATACGGCTACGCCATTGCATGATGCCACAGAGGTAGACGCACTAGACTAACAATTCGACTTTTGTATTATGCAACCTACACACGGCAGTTGTCAATGCTCAGTATAAGAACATCGCTAGCGCCCACTCCCTCCAAGCGGTCCATTACATTGGCCACGTCAGAGCGGTTGACCATGCTCGACACCGCATTCCAATCGCTCTCTTCCAGCGTGCTCACCGTGGCTGCGCGCCGTCCTGGGGTAATACTGAGCGCCTCTTCCAGCGCTGACTTGGGAATATTATACTGGCACAAGACATACTTGGAAGCAGCTATTACACCCCGAATACGCGCAGTGATGAGCGCAATGAGCGACATGTTGGAGCGCGCATGGGGCGTGATGGGGCGGATCAAAATCGCCTCGGACTGCAGCAGGGTTGAAATTGGCTTCAAGCCGCATGCACGCATCGTTTCCCCAGATTCTGTCGTCAGCATAACTACTAAATTTGCCACGTACCGACCAAGTCCACTGCAGTAGAAAGGTATAGTGTTAGTCCATGCTCTTCTACACAGCCATCAACGTACCGATACCGTCTGCTAGGCCAAGTGCACACGCAGTCTCGACGCTGCCATTCAGGTACGCAATCGTGGTTGCTTGTGCAGGATTCGACTTCTTTTCCAGCTCTTTAAAATACTCTCCAGCAAGGTGGTCAAAACTCGTCGCAATCTTCTTGCCAATCAAATCCTCTACCGTCTGGATCTCACCACCCTCCGGGACTTGGACCTGGAGCGCACATTTGCCGAAGCCAAGCGCAAGCTCTTCCTGCACTGCATTCGCAATCGCCGGCCCTGCCTCCTGCACCATGTCTTGGCCAGTAACTCCCAAATCTACGTCTCCATTTGCAACAAAGTGCGGGATATCCGCTGCTGGCAAGAAGACAAGCGCGATGGGCAGGTTCTTTACGAGCGCCACGTCCAAGCGATGGGCGCGCTTGAACTGAATGTCGGCGCCGCTCAAAAGCTGCAGACAGGTCTCATACAGACGACCTCTCAATTAGGAAACCAAACACAAAACCACACACCTTTCTTGGGGATTGCAAATAACAGGCGGTCCTTAAGGTTTTCTGGACGCAAAAGCTGCGACATGGTAAGAATGCAAGTGGATACGACGTCACACGCGCGCGTCCGCACGTGGGTGCGACCAAACCACCCGATCCCGATCTCGCTTGTGCAAAATACCACTCACGCCATGCGCTGCACGAACTGTGGCTCGCTTGCGATCGACTTTGCAGACTCGCAGGCAGTATGCAGTGCTTGTGGTGTCGTGCTGGAAGAGTCGCAAATTGTCAGTGATATCACGTTTGCAGAAAATACGGCGGGTGGCGCCGTGGTGCAGGGAAGTTATTTAGGCGCAGATCAAGGTATGTATTGCGACAGCATTTAACAACAGTACGTGCCCGCACATCGGGCCCTGGATTCCGTGGAAGCTCAGCGGGAGAATCGCGTGAGTGCACAATAGCAAATGGTACGTGTTGACTTTTGCGTGTTGACAACAGCCCGTTGGAATATTACTCGCATGGCTACGGCGCGTGGCGTAACGACCCACGTTGCAGAGCGCGCGCTCCGTTTCTTCCAACTTGCGTTGGATGGTGGCACAGCCACGGCCGCGGGTTCGCAACCGAAAAATTTTGTGCTGGGGCGCAAATCAGACTACACGGTGGCCTCGTGTCTGTATGTCGCATGTCGCATGGCAAAGACGACACACATGCTGATCGATTTCGCCGATGTGATCCAGGTGAATGTGTTTGTGCTTGGGCGTAGCTACCTGCGGCTCTTACGTGTGCTCAATTTACAAATGCCGCTCATCGACCCATCCTTTTACATTAGCCGTTTCGCTGCACTGCTCGAGTTCGGCGACGAGACGCAGCGCGTCGTCACAGATGCTACGCGGCTTGTAACACGGTTCAAAACGGACTGGATGGTCGAAGGACGCCGGCCTGCTGGAATTTGTGGCGCATGCCTCCTGCTTGCAGCGCGCATGAATCATTTTCGTCGCTCCGTCACAGAGATTGTTCAAGTCGTGAAAATTGCCGACGTCACGCTCCGGAAACGCCTGGAAGAATTCAAGTCTACGCCAAGCGGCCAGCTTACCATTGAGGATTTTCGCAGTGTCTGGCTTGAAGAGGAGAACAATCCACCCGCATTTGCACGCGCGCGTGTCCCAAAAGCAACTGTTAAGAGCGCCGACGCACACCATGTCGCTCCAGAGTATGCAGAACTGCAGGCACCTACCGAGCAAGATGCATCCAAATACGCATTCGATGGCGAGATTGAGCGCCTGGCGGATCAGGCGACGGAGCAGGAAATCAATTTGTATTTACAGCAGGACGATATCCGCGCGCTTGATTCGGATCTCTCCGTCCAAGAACGCATGCGTCTAGAGCGGGCCAAGTCGGGGCATGTAGTCGCTGAGCAGCAGACTGAAGCGCTGGAGCAGCCCGAGCAAGAAGGAGACGGCTCGCTGGATGGCTTGGACGAGTCGGAACTGGACAACTTTATCCTGTCCGAGGAAGAAGTCAAGATCAAGGAGCGCGTTTGGATGGAATTCAACAAGGACTACCTGGAAGCTGCACTTGCACGGCAGCTTAAACTCGAGGCGGACCAAAAAGCAGGCATTGCGCCTACCACGCGAAACGTACGTATGCGCTTACCCATGCTGACAATAGCGCAAGCGGCAAAAGCCACGCGATGGCACAACAGCGCCGACCAAGTCTGCGGCAGAGTCTGCAAAGCAAATGATGCTCCAAAAGCGCTGGTCACGCCGAATCAATTACGACGTACTAAACAGTCTATTTCCAGGTGGAAGCGACGCCCAGTTAGGGTCGAAGAATACCTCTCATGACAAGCGCAATAACACTACACCACCACTCAGCGAAAACGAGGAAAGCGAGGAGGATACTACGCAAGCGAAGCGTGCACGTGCGACAGAAGGACACGATGTTGTCAGCATGGAGCATGCGGACGAGCCGTACGAACAAGACGAATACTGGTAAGGTCCTCGGTCTTTTTTACGCGACCTGTAATTAGCTCAGATACCCTGTATTATGTCATGCGGAGGTCCGTTAGGTAATCTGCCGTGCATGTATCACCGTTACGGTTGTTGCCCCGTGCGCGCTCACTGCAAAGGTGCTTTGCCTCTGACCAACCAGCAATTGCATATTACCGGTTATGCATCTCCCCCAAAGCACTAGACACCCATATCGTCTCTTTTTGTCGCAGCCATGGCGCAGAAATGTTGTTCCGCCAGAGAATGTACGGCGAAAACCGTACAAATGCAAAAAGTGCAGCCGGCTGCCGACCACGCGCTATTCAAATACCCAGCCGTTCCACCGATTCTTTCCCATCGTTTCTTTGCACAACATGGCGCCAATCGCTACGCATGACGACCGCCCCCAGAATATTGTAACCAAACCTAAAAAGGAGCCAGCTATGCGCTTCGCCAATTTCGACGTCACTGACCAGGTATTCTACGCCAATGATGCTGCGGTCGGTATCGTGAACTTGAAGCCCATTGTCCCTGGCCACGTATTGGTCATTCCACGAAAGCAATACAAGCGTGTCGCCGACATTCCCAATGCCGAGCTCGGCCCTTTCTTCGCCGCCGTACAGCACATTGGGAAGATAATTGAGCAGGCGTACGTGGGTGATTCGCTTTCTATTGCCATCCAGGACGGCTCGAGTGCCGGGCAAACCGTGGACCATGTTCATGTCCACATTTTGCCGCGCCGTAAAGGCGATATCGAGCCGAATGACCTTGTTTATGAGCACCTCGAAAAGTTCGGCCTCGAGCTAAACAATTTGCATTCCAAGAAGATGGACAGCGAGCGTAGCCCACGTACCAAAAAGCAGATGCAAGCGGAATCAAAATGGCTTCGTGAGCAATGCGCCGAAAAGGAACGCTCCGGACGCCTCCCTGTCACGCTCCTTAGCGGCTTTCTCGGAGCAGGAAAGACGACGCTCATGCGGAATATTCTCTCAGACCCTAACCATGGCATGCGTATTGCAGTTATTGTCAACGACATGGGTGAGCTAAACATTGATGCTCAGCTCATTGCGCGCGGAAGCCACAGTGTTACGAAGCGCTCTGAGCAAATTGTGGAGATGACCAATGGGTGTGTTTGCTGTACACTCCGTGGCGATCTTTTGGAAGAAGTAGCGAACTTGGCGCGTGACAATGCGATTGACTACCTCCTCATCGAGTCGAGTGGTATCTCTGAGCCAATGCAAGTGTGTGAAACGTTTAGCGAGGAGTTTGCCGAGATGCACAAGATGGCTGCTGAAGAGTTGGAGGACAAGGAAGGGAAGAATGCGCGCCTTGCGGCTATTTTAGAACAAGGTGGTCTCCCCGCTGTTGCTCGCTTGGACACATGCTGTACCGTCGTGGACGCGGCAAATATGCTCAATGACTTCCACACTGCCGACTTTTTGGTCGACCGGCACGGCAAAGACGACGTCCCGGAAGAAGACGACCGAAACATTAGCGATCTCATGGTCGATCAAATCGAGTTTGCAGACTGTATCGTGGTGAACAAGTGCGATATGGTGTCTGAGAAAGAACTAAAGACGGTCGAGGGTATCATTAAACACTTGAACCCTGTTGCAAAGGTCATTACTACGTCGCATGGCGACATAAGCCCGAAGGAAGTGATGGGCACGAACCGTTTTAGCTACGAAAAGGCAGCTACCAGTGCTGGATGGCTGCGCAGCCTGTCAGAAGAACTCAAGCCTGAAACGGAGGAGTATGGAATTGGCAGCTTTGTATACCGCGCTCGCCGTCCTTTTCATCCCGAGCGCCTTTGGAGCGTAATTCGCGAAAACTTCGTCGTGATCCAAGCCGAGTACATCGACGACGGCGAAGAAGATGGGGATGAAAATGAGGATGAAAATGAGGATGAAAATGAAGATGAAAATGAAGATGAAGAAAATGATCAAGATGAACCTATGCAAGAAGAAGAGGAAGAAGAGGAACAGCCTCAATTGAACCCTGCCGCCCGGCTCAAGAGCAAGAAAGAAAGCCCCATTTGGTCGAACCTACTCCGCTCGAAAGGATTCATGTGGCTAGCGACTCGGCCACTCATGTTTGGAGAATGGTCGCAGGCTGGAGTCATGCTCACACTTACTGGTGGGGCCCGCTGGCGCTGTGAGCTTGCAGAGGAGCTTTGGCCCACGGACCCTGAAATTGTGAGTGCCATGAAGGCCGACTTTGACTATACCACGCCTTGGGGTGACCGCCGCCAAGAACTCGTTTTTATCGGAACGGAAATGGGCACGACACAGGAGCGTATTACAGAAGCGCTGAATGCGTGCCTATTGAACGATGAGGAATGGGAGTCGTGGCAAAAGATCATGAACTCGCGGAGCCGTAAACTGTCAAGCATGGAAGCGAAGCAAGAAAAGCTGCAGCAAGTATTCATGGATGGATTCGAAGACTGGATTGACCCTGAAGATCCGGAGGAATTGGCCAAACACGAGGGTCATGATCATTAAGAATGTACCAAAAAAAAAAAGAGTAGCGCTATACACGTAGGCTTTCCTTCACAATGTCCCTGTCGACACTGCAATTAGTACGCCCAGAACGGCAAATAGCAGTGCCCCAGTTAGGACAGATATGCCAAATACTAGTGTAAGCATGCACACTGTACGCACTTTCCACGCGTCCCCCCACAAACATTCCGCGTATCAATTCCTTTTGCACATATAAAAATCGATGCGCGCCGAAATACATGACAATAATGCCAACGCCCACAAACGAAATACCAAACGGCGTTCCAAAACGCTTTAGTGAATCCACCCTAATATTTCCAGCATCTCCGCTGCCTTGTTGGGACGTGCTCATAGCGTCCGGCGCAGTTGACTTGACAATCATGTGCGGAAGCCGAAAAAGTTGGGCAATCGCGCTTCAGTCAGTATCAGGCTTTGACATACATGCCAATGGCTACCAGGCTCAACGATGTGCGCATCCATGCCAAAAACGTGCGCTCGAGCGCCAAATGGTCGCGTGCCACTGACCCCTTGTTCTCCAACTCATGGCTCAACCGCATGGTCCCAGGGCAAGTGTGAAGCAGCTCTGGATCGGGAAATCGGGAAGCGGGGGCCAACGCCCGTGCTTGGCTCGGAACCACGACGAAATGCCGACAACGAGCTACGTTCGATCTGTTCGGAAATACAAGAGTCCGCATGCGCAAGACCTGAGCTTTGCAACAGACACTGTGATCCGTGTACTTGGATCGGCCAACACTGAGGAAGATGAGGAAGATGAAGACCAAACTGACCAATGGTACATTGGCGAGCTACTCGACAGCTCACGCAAAGGCACATTTCCTGCAGTGAACACCATTCCGCTTGATCCTACGCCGGAAGAGCTCGCTGAATTTGAAAATTTTCCTCGTGCTGTGCAAGATACTGGCGAAGAACCAAGTACTGCGACGAAACCGACAGAAGACACTGCCGAGCCATCCAAGGAGATTACTCCCGAACAGTCCCCTGCGCAGGGCGCTGAAAGTACTGCACCGGTAGCATATATGGAGCAGCCGGAAACACTAGCGAAGGAGAGTGTACCTGCAGCCAACGAACCCCGGCAAGAGGTGAGTGCGCCGGAAATAAACGACGCTTCTCAAGCAGTACCGGTGCCAACAGAAGCGCCAGCGGCGGAAGCGCATCAAGAAGCAGCTCCTACCGCGACCGCTGCGGCACATAAAAGCTCATTGCGTAAAGAAGATACGCCGGTGGAGTCAGCACAGGCACATCTGGCGCCGTCTGGCGCATCAAAGGAACCTGTCGACCCAAGCCGCATATCTCTGCGCGACCGCATTGCTGCTTTTGACAAACCTGTGGAAAAGGCACCTCCGCCCATACCGCGGGGAAAGCCAGGCGGTTGGAAGCGCCCCGCTTTGCCCGAAGGTTCGGCCAAACCGCCCATGCCAAAAACAGACATTGCCTCGACACAAACCGCCAAAGCTGTACCTGGCGGTGCTACACAAACAGATGTTGTCCATGGAGACACCGCAAGCTTTAGTGCGTCTGATGCACAGAGCAGCATTAAAACAAGTCTCAAGGAACGCATGGCTGCACTTCGGCGCGGCGAAGCGGAAACCAAGCGCCCAGCGCCGGAGCCTCCGCGGAAATTGAGTCGTGATGCTATTCCTGACGCACCAAAAGAAGAGGACGAGCAAGTTTCGGAAGAGGAAGCCACGCGCAAAGCAGCACTTTTGCAGCGTATGGCACGCTTGGGTGGGCAGCGTTTAGGACCGTTTGGATGCAATGCCGAAGCAGAGAGTGCAAAGGCTTCACAAGATACGCTGGAGCCCGACCAAGAACCAGCGCCAAAGGAAGATACAGAAGAGCTTTTGCACAACGCTGCTGATGCACCTGTGCATGCACTCGAGCAGGAGGCTGCGCCAGACACACTTGCCGTCCCGCGCCGTGCAGCACCGCCGCGTACGAAGCGCGCCAAACCTGCTGTAGTACAAGAGGCTCAGCAGATATCCAGTGACGTGGCAGATCCTGGAGAAAGAGAGCAGGATTTGGCGCCTGAGGCGCAGCCCAGTGCTCAGAATGACTCTGATCAACCCGAGGCGCCCGTGCCTGTGGATGTCGCTGTGCAAACGGCGCCTACAGCGGAAGAAGTGCGCAAAGATAACTTGGCAAGAAACACAGAGGAGCCGACGAGCACGGCAGAGACGCGAGTTGTGACGCCTTTGGTCGCTGCACCTGTGCAGGAATCGACTAATGTTGCCGATCCAGTACTTCCAGGCGATTCTGATGCTGCAGTACCATTAGAAAAGCGTTCGTCCGTGAAGGATTCTGCACCTGTCTCACAAGCCACACTGCCCTCCTCGATTTCTCCGCCGAGCCACGCTGTGTCGGGCTTGCCAGAAATTCCACCTACTGTAAACATGTTCCCGGAACAGGGTCATGTATTTACCAAGACGGATACGAGAGAATCGGACAAGCAGTTTACTTTGCCTCCGCTGGAAACGCACTCGCCATTGAACATGGGCGGACAGGACGGGCAGGACGACTTTATTCCACAACGCCTCCAATTGGAGCAGCTCTTGCAGTCTGAAGAACAAGGCAAGCCAGAGCACGAACCTTCCGCACATGCTGTGCCTATTACGCCTGCTGTGACATCACCGTATGCCACCGATTCCATGGTGAGAGACACCAACGTGCTGATGAAATCGCCTGTAGATGAGCCTCGCCCGGCCTTCTCCGAACCAGCAGAAAGCACAGCAGAGCAAGACGAAATGCAACGGCGCGCAGCGACTGCAGAACGCATTGCACGGATGGGTGGCCAACGTATGGCCGGATTGCCGGGTGTTCCGCTCCCGCAGCGCTCATTGCCGTACGTAAATGATGCTGCGTCTTCAGCACAACCGGTGCCGGATGAAACGCATGTACAGACAGATCCGTCGCCCACATCAGCTTTGGTGCCAGACATTGCACCGGAGACAAGTGCGAGGCCGCCGCGTCGACCCACACGCGAAGCGCCGACACTGCCGGGCGCCAGTGCACAAGAGAAACCAGCGCTTGACGATGATGCGCAGATGGGAAGTGAATCTTTCATGACAAATACAAGCACTTTGGACGAGCCTACCACTTTTGGACATGTTGCGGAGAATAGTGATGGAGGCATATTAGCACCACCTATACGTGCGCCTCCTTCACGTTCTCCGCCCCGCCCAACGCGTTCATAGATGAATTTTTATTAGTACACGACCGTGTTCCACATGCGTGAATTGGCCTTTTTGTGCAAACAATTTAGACCTCCACTCTGCGCAACCACACGAGCGGCGGATGGTTCGATTCAAGGTAAGCGTTTTCTAGTCTGACGGCAGAACCGATGGCTGCTTCTCCACGTTGTATCTGAACCTCCTTCAGTACCGCTAGATGATGACACAGAGATCCCTTTTAAGAAGCGAGCGCCGGACGTCAGTTCCTATGCATTGACCAAAGCATTGCGCACGTCGTTGCAGCTCAATTTTGGCGACGCGGCAAGCGGTGCATACGGCGGGCCTTTGACATGCAAGTTCTATTCTTCTAAATCAGGACTCGCAATTGTACGATGCGCGCGAGACGGCGTTCGATACGTATGGGGTGCAGCGACATTCATCCCCAATATCGAGAAAACTCCTGTGCGAATTTCGGTGTATGCATGCGCAGGTACGTTTATGCAGGGTTCTGATATACAGGGACCATTAAAAAACTACAACTGAAATGTATTGCGATTGACAAACATTATATCCTGCAGCTGGAAGCCCAAAAACAGCGGAGCCTTTTTATGCCGCAGCCATCAGTCCTACAGCCTGCAGACGATTGGCATGCTATTTGCCAAGACGATGACATGGGCATACCATTAGAGGAAGAGGATACAGGCGCTCTGGCTGACGAGCCTGCAACGATTGACAATTCTGCGTCGGGGTCAACAGAGGTTATGGACGAGACGCACAGTATAACAGGAGAAACAAAAGAGCTTCTCCGTAAAAGCAGACACGAGATTATGAATATCACGCAGTAATTTGAACTTGTGCGCCCCTACCAACGCAAGGTCCCCTCCAAGGTACAGCGTATATAAAAAAGTACAAATACGTTATCGTGACCCTACACCCCAATACGAATGTCTCGTTGGTGTAGTTGGTTATCACGTCGGTCTCATATAAAAATGATCGCGTCTGACGCGAATGTGACATCTGGAGGTCGCCAGTTCGATCCTGGCACGGGACATTATTTTTCTCCACATTTACAAAACATATTGCGCGTGACAAAACCAACTTGACTACGTTTAGAAATTTGCACTTACGTGCTGCGTTGGAAGCACCGGAGCCACGATAGGGGTCAATCCAGGAACATATGAACCCGTTTTCGTATTCGCATCCTGAAAAGAATCCATATCAACTTGGGGTGTACATGAGAGCGGGTCATTAACCATCGTATCTTCCAATGTAGGATAGGCTTCCTGTCCTGTAGTCTCTGGCATTTGCTGACCCGTGAAGGGGGCCTCCGGTCGAAGACCTTGACTCAACACCCAGTCCCAAAATCCATCGGCCGGTCCAGCATCCATATGGACAGCCATTGAATTTCCCTGATGTCTCGAGTTTTCACTTGGACTGCTAGAGTGACTGAGGCTTGGAAGATAAAGGTTGTTTTGATCACTTGCCGAACCTGCACTCGGTGATGTATTTGGCTGCAGCTGCTGCAGCAGCGCTAAATCCTGCTCTCCGACCTGCGGTAATGTATAGTTGGGCATCCCATTTTCTGGGGCAGAAATATTGCTGTTCATTAACGCTTGCCAGTTTACTTCGCCGTCCTGCGTAACAAAATCGTGTGTAAATCCACCCATTTCCTGCACATTCAAATCTTTCTCCATCACAGTCGGCTGCGGCGGAGGAAATGCGCCAAGCGCAGGGTCCTGCATCGCATCCCATTCATTGCTTGGGGCTGCGTACTGAATCGACACAGGCTGGCGCTTTGCATTCCATATCGGGAGGACATCCACGCCATTGGCCTCATCCGATGGCAACGGCTTCGTTTCCTGCTTCCCACGCGACATGCGCGCAACGCGAAGTGCTAAGTTGAGCAGGTTCGTCTTGCGGTACCGCCCGACCGAGTCCAAACTCTGAAATTGCTGTGGGTCTTTCTGGAACAAAGTCCACCGCTTTTCCTCCTCCTCCAGCAAAATTTCAATGATGCAAATTCCACGCGGCTGCAAGCCTGTATCCTTTGCGGCGCGCGACATGGCGTCCAACCCCTCTGTAATCTCTGTCCGAATGGTTTGGCGCTGTATGGCCGTGGGCAGAGAGTACAAGAGATCCAAGCAGAGGAGCATGGCGGCGGAGAAGCTTTGTAGTACATTGACAATAAGTTTGTCTCCCAAATCGCTCCTCGAGCGGAGTTCCTTTTGCATGGAGAGTGCCTTCCGTGCGAGCTCTACGCAACAATTCCGTGCACGTTTATGGCTGAGCGCTGCACGGTGCAAACTCAGCAGTCTGTTAAAGATGGAATGCTGCAATGTCCATCGTTGCACCTCCAACGCTTCAGTTACTTCGCTGGTGGTACATGTAAGGATCGGTGCACTGTCCAGCACAGTGCGGTATTTTTCATCTAAACGCGACACCTGTTCGCATGTCATCTTGGGCTGTGTACCCTCGGTGGCCCCTTTCATCTCCAGATCGCTGACAATGTCTGCATGTTCTCGCGTGACTTTGGCGAGCTCAATGGTCGACAGGGTGTATGACATATCTGTCAATCCAGTCGAAGGAAGGGGTAAGGGAGACTCGGACAAGTCGGTGTCATTATAGTTGCCCGGCGGTGGCGTGTTGAATGCATTGGGATGAATGGCCGATGGGGAAACGCATTCCAACGAAAACTGCCAGTCGGCAATAACCAACGACCACCAAATACGCTTGGCAACTTCGTGGCGAATAGTATACTCTGGCGACGCTCCAGATACTTGTTTCGCCTTATCTCCCAGCCGATGCATGCCCATACTCTGAGCGTTGGCAATAGCAATTCGCAGTAGAGAAGTGGAATTATTTGCCGTGTGCGTGCATTGGAACATCATTAGCAAAATAGTCTGGAGCACCGTCATGCTTGACGAGCCGACAAACCCGCCCAAGACCAAGCAGCTCATCGTCGCACTGAACCAAATGTGGATGTTGCGAGGGTTGGTAAGCCTTCCCAGCGCAGCTTCTCTCGCCGCATCGGCGTTAGAGCGGAACCGCAAGGCCTTCACAAAAACCATGAGCAGAAGGCCAAGCCAAGCGGTGTCGACGTGGTCGACTGCATTTGCTTGCTTTACAATGTCCTCCAATGCGTAAAACGTGGCCACCTCTTTGCGGAACGTTGGAAAGTGAATAATGTTGTGTACAAACGGTAAAACGCGGGCCTCAAAAATATCCAGAAGGTGCAAAGCTTGCTCAAACGTGGGGAGTGTATGCATAATCACACACAATACGGTAAGCCGTCCAGAGTTCGCCGGGGGTATATCGCCACTGTTCAAGCTCCGGCCTTTGACTACATCCGCACGCCGCATCTCTTCCGCAGCGGCAAACGCCCATCCCAAGCCCCAGCCGAGAGACGACTCTGTCATGTAGCTCGGCTTCATCAAGCCTTGGCTCAAACAAGCTGTGCGCACTGGACATGCTTCGCCGGTGTCGTGCCCAAACATGGAATTGTGCAGCACGGCATCGGCCTGATTCACTGGGTCCTCTCCCGGCTGTACTTCGTCATTAGTGCTGTTTTCGCGTTCGAGGCATTTAGAAAAGGTATTCTTGGGGCCTTCCATGGGGTCTACAAACCCTTCCCGTGCCAGCTCCTCCCCGGCCGCCGCGCCTCTCTCGCCAAATGCACGCTGCATCACTGAGCCCCCACGGTGTTCTTGTAACGGCATGGCGCTACTCATGTTCAGCCCCTCTAAAACGAACGCAGCATCTTCGGCTTCCGTGTCGGTGACTGAAAGCGCTTCCGCACGCGGCTCTCTGTTTAGAACACGCACGGGATCAGCCGCGACCATTCCAAGATTCGTTGCTTTCAGCGGTCTATGCGCGACGCCATTCTCTGCTTCATCGGGGCTCATTTTGTGCTCGGCCATCATCATTTCCAGCTGCGCAAGGCGCACCTTTATTGCCGCAACCTCGTGCGACTGCGCTATTGGCGGCTTATGCGCCCCGCCACGCCTTGGGCGCACTGGCGGGCTTGCCCCACCACGATCCTCAATGTAGCACGAGTCCACAAGGCCCCGGCGTATACATTGACTGCATGGAACAACGCGATCGCACCGTATTTTGCGTTCGCGACATGGTGCACAGCTAAGCGGCTGGCGGTTGCGTTTCCGCACGGGCTTCGGCGTGGAGAGCCCGTCTAGTTCAAGACGGTCCATATCCCGAGACTACACCTGAATACAGTCCTCGATCGCAGCACCGCTCGCGTGGTGGCGTTGTCCAGCACCGATGAATAATCGCGGAGTGTAGACGTGGTTCGCAGCGCTCGCACAACAGCCACGTGGTCGTAATCCACCATGGCAAGCAGGCCAAGGCGTGGCGAAGCGCGGGCGGTAGGTTCCAGCACGAAACTGACGTTAGGATGTAGATGCACACCGTGTGCATCATCAGCCGCTCGGCGTAATACAAAAGATGCCGTACGGCGCGCAGGAATACATTGTCGCTTGCGCGCGCACGGATCCGCACAACACTCTCCAGATTGTAACGGATCCACCGCTGCAAGGCGCGCCGGCATTCCGCGAGGAAGTATGGATCTATGGACAGCTGGTCTGCCTGGTGCAGGATATGAATGTTCCGTGGATTGTGAGGCTGCAGTCGGAATGCGGCAAAGGCGCCCACCAAGACACTTGCGAAGCGATGCACGTTGGCGCCGATGTATACCTGTGCCCATCGCACGGCGACTCGCGGCCATGTACGGCGATGGAGTACATACTGCATTCGCTCGACACGATCACCGCGCAGCTTTGTTCGCCGCAGCATTTTCCGGGTGGCGCATACGTCCCGCACGAAAGTGTGCGTCTATTTTATTCCATGAGCAAGCAGCTGGCGAGAATTTTTCTGCATATCCAGCTGCACCACGGCGAGCTATTTGCCGAAGCCGAGGCGACCTCGAGCCTATACGCGCGGTTTCGCATGCTGGTGGAAATGTACGATCTGTACCCCGTGGAAGAGCTGCCGGTACAGTGATGTTGCCTGTAGTCTATGCCATGTATACAATACGTTGATAGGATGCGGCATGTGCAGTTTCACAATGTAGTACTTCTACGTCACTACTGCATAGCTACCGCTTGACTACGACACAGCGGGCATGAATTGGAGCTTTCCTCGAGCCATTTATCCACACATTCTGCATGGAAGACGTGCTGGCAGGACAGTATACGGCAGTCGTCTTCCGCCTCCCAATCCTCCAAACACACAAGGCATTTTTCACTGGTATTTTCTGTTACTTTTCCCTCGTCGCGCAATGCCGCAAGCTCATTCGCCCGGACACGCGCTAAGCCACTGCGAGCAATATCGCTCGCCGTTGCGGTCCGTGGCTTGGCACTCATGGCCGCCATCGTCCCAAGCAGCTCCATCATAAACATCAAATCACGCCCGGCATCGCGCGGCTGGGATGTCAGCAATGGATGGTCTTCCTGGTAGCGACCGCCGCTGACAAACAGGACAAAGCGAGAGGTGCCCGCATTCGCCTGCATGGTATGTGTGTTGCCCGCGTCAGGGGAAGCGGCATTGGTATCGTTTCCAGGCGCCGAAGGCTGTGCGGGACGGCCGAGCATGGGGTCATCGCTTCCAACAAGCCGCTCATCCGCACGCAAGCTCCGCACACCCACTAAAACACAAGGGATCAGCGGCGAGCCCACGGCTGGATCGAAACGATGGAGGCGGAAGAAGGAAAGCTGGCCGCAGCTCAAATCGCCTTCGCGGCGGATCCTAGTGCTCGCTTCGGCCCCTGTTTCGTCTTCACGCGGCTCCGTTGGCTCGTCCGTGCCCGGGACCGCGTCGTGATTAATGCAAGGGACTGCCGCGTTGAGGTCCACAATCAGGTCGTGCAAAAACCGCTCAAACGTGCCGGGATCGCCCTCGGTGAGCGCTTGTCCCTGTCGCGCATGCTCGAGCATATCTAGGATGGAAGCGCGCAGCAGAGGCTCGGCAGGCATCGTTTCAGGGGGCGTCGAAGAGCGGTCGGAAGGAATCGTCGTTCGCAGGGCCTCGCGCATAAGGCGAGAAATCGTCGACATGGCCTCTGTCTCGGACGGCTGCTGCGCCTGTTCCTCTGCAAATTGCGGTTCATTCCGTGCCTCTTGGCTGTTGAACGTCGAGCGCACGCGATTGGAAAACGAAACAAGCCGCCCAAGCAGCTCCGAGCGAAGCCCACTGTTGTTAGGGGGCGCTTCCTGCGCCGCTTCCGGCGGCGGTGACGTATTGTTTACCAATGACGCTGCTGTTGCCGCAGTGGCAATGCGAATGATCCGGCCCAGCATCTCGGCTTGCTCTTCCAGCGATGCGACGTGGGGTGGCGAGTTGACGCCGGGCATGCCCTGTGTACCCGGTGCTGCTTGAGTGGCATCGGAATTCGCCACAGGATCCGTTTGTGCTTCGTGGGACGTTTGCTCTGTGCTTGCACCAGCACTTGGGGTCGTTCGCGCAACAAGCGCACCTTGCACAATGACCGAAGTGCCAGAAAGCGGCGCGCCTGCTGCACCATGACGCGCAGCACGCGACGCGCCGATGACTTCTGACAGCAGCGTACCAAGTGCAGAAGACGAGCGGAAAGGCGCATTTTGCCCGAGATTGCTCGGGCGACGCACACGTCGGGGACCCATTTGCTCGAAATGGGGAAATGTGCCTCGGAGTGAGCGCGAATTAAGGCGAGGATGCGGGGAAGATGGCGCTTCTGTTTCGGGCAGCATGTCCTGCCCCGTGTCCGGCAGCGAGATCGAACGCTCGCGCGGCTGTGCATTTGGGGGAAGTATCGGCTCGATCCGACGGCCAAGCACGCGCTCGATCATCTGGATCGTTTCTCGTCGCTCGGCATGTAAAGGATCCAAGCTAGTTTCAGGCACCTCGCTTTGCGAAACGTGCGTCGTATCGTCTGTCTGTGCCATGTCCTGCTCCGGCGGCTGCGTTGCAGCACGCACATACGCTCCGCTTCGGCCCCATCCCGACTGGACCCGGCTCCCAATGGGCACAGCGCGTGGAATGGGCGCACGGAAAGAGGTGCTCCCTGTAGGCGCTTCTCCCCGCTCGTTTCCATGTACGCCCAGCACGCGTCCCAAGCTCAGCCGGCGGCGGCGCCGAGATGATTCCAAGTCACTCTGTGTCGGCGAATTCGGCGCATCGTCACGGCCGCGGCGCAACCCTGTACGTGTCTCTGCTTCTACAGGCTCTTGCTGTTCATCGCGCGCGCGACGGTGCTCACGCGCGCTTCGAGATTGGGCCGATCCCATGAAATGAGCTGGCGGCGTCAGGAAGCAACACGCTTGGGCGCATTGCCACAAGGAATATCACGTGGCATATCGCCGCGGGGGACCGGTTTGCGTCTCGCATTGGCCACCATGCAATTGCCGCTGCTTGCGCTGCCGCTAAAAGAGACGCGCGAAGTTGAGCTGGCGAAGCCAATCGGTGCGCTGATTCGCACGGTGTATGAGCAGGATCCAAACTCGTTTGAAAATGACTTGCGGTCGGTGCAGGAGGCGCGTCTCGATGCGACTCGCACGGCGAGCAGCGACGCAACCGGCCGCGATCTCCTGTTTAAATGGTTCCACATGCTCGAGATGATCGAGCTGCGTTTCCAGGAGCTGCGCGTGCCGCTCACCTGGTCGGATGCATTTTCGGGGAAGCAGGTAACCCAGCAGGCGCTTGCTTACGAAAAAGCAAGTGTCATTTTCAACTGTGCCGCGCGCATCGCAGCCGTCTCCGCCACATTCGACCGTAAAGACGGGGGCGAAGGCTTGAAACGCTGCTATACGGGCATGCGACAAGCTGCTGGTCTGCTAGACTACATTCACTCCAACTTTTTGCACGCGCCAAGCGACGATATGGGCGGCAGCATGATCAAGACATTGCAAACGCTGCTGCTCGTGCAAGCCTCGGAAGTATTTCTGGAAAAGAGCATGCAGGATGGAAAGGGAATTGCATTGATTGCGAAACTCGCGAGCCACATTGAGTCTGTGTATGCAACGCTTGCGGAAGAATGGCAGGACACGAGCACGTTTGCTTCCATCCCGTCGTTGTGGCGCGTCTTGGTTGCATTCAAGAGCAAGTATTTTGCCGCGATGACACACTATTACCGTGCACAAGCGGACGATGCGGGGGACGAGCACGGCGTGGCATTGACGCGGCTGCGCCTAGCCGTGCGCTGTGTCAAAGACGCGGCGCAGCGCGCCGCCCACGTAAGTCCCAGCTACTTTTCCTCGAAACTGTCTTCCACCGTGCCGGGCGATGCTCTTGCTGCTGTGACAGGGGCGTCCAAATCGCTGCTTGCGGCGTGTGAGGATACAATGCGCGCCATGGAGCGTGATAATGACCTGGTATACCACAGTCTTCTACCGCCAGAGAGTGCATTAGCGCCGGTGGACAAGACAACAGTCACGGGCGCTATTTCCATCCGCGATACGTTTATGCATCCCGATGTGCAGAGAATACTTGGCCCGGAAGTATTTCTGGCGCTTGTGCCGCTCAGCGTACACGAAAGCGCGAGTGTGTACTCGGAAGAGCAGGCAAAATTGGTGCGTGGCGAGGCGGAGCACATAGAAACAGCCAACGGCACGTTGGCTGCGTCGCTCGACGCACTAAGACTTCCTGGCGCACTAACACGCTACGGTGCGCTGCAGGGTGCAGATGCCGCGCGCACGTATGCGCCGAGTGCATCGCTGCTCGAGCACGCCGAGCGCATGCAATCTACTCACGACAAGTACGCCCAAAGCGCTGCAGGGATCGACAAGCGTCTTGCCGAGATCCAGCGGCCTTGGCGTGCAGCACAGCGCATCGACGACGCACTGGCAGCACTCGAAGAAGATGCGCGTGCATGCGAGCACCAACGAGCGCAGCATGGCCATCGCTGGACACAGGAGCCGACAATGAGCGCTGCACGCACCTTGCGAAACGACTTGCTGCAGAGCCGCGCGGCGCTGGAAAAAGCGCGCACCAGCGATGCGAACCTTGCGTCCTTGTGGGCATCGGTGCGCCACGACACGCTTCTCTTGCAGCGTGGACCGGAAGCGGTGCGCGACGCGGTGCGCGACGCAGTGCAAAACGCGGCGCGCAATGCAAGTCGCGTCAAGGAAGCGAACCTCCTGGACTGGGAGCCGGGACAGGATCCCAGCGAAGAAGAAGCGCGCGCGCTCTACCTTGAAGCGCAGGAAAAATGGAATGCGCTCCAGAGTTTGCCTGCGAAGCGCGACGCAATGCTGGCCGAGCTCAAGACGCGTGTGCGCAGCGACGATATCTCGCATGTGCTCCTCCTGAACCGCCGCGTGCAAAACATCGAGCCGCAGGTGTTTGCCGCGGAACTTGCCAAGTTCACGCCGCTGCAGCAGCAGCTGAGGGAAAGCGCCGCGGCGCAGAAACACGACGTGCACACTCTGCGCACTATGCTCGATGCATTGGCTGCGCACCCAGGGACCTTGTCCATTCGCGAGCAGGACAAGGCGTGCGCCGAAGCACACGCTCTTGTATCGGCGCGTCTTGTGCGTGCGTACGAGTCCCACACGGAGCTCTGCGATGTGCTCGGCAACGCAGTTCAGTTCTACAACGATCTCGAAACAATTGCACAGCAAACGTGCCAAGAAGTCATGGATTTGCTGACACAGCGGCGCATCGAGCGCGAAGCGCTGGTGTCGCAGCTGTCGTATGCACCGGCAACGTCGCTAGCCGACGATTTGCACGCGCTGCGCTTGTCGGAGCCTGCAGCGCCCCCGCTGAAGCGTGCAGCGTCGCCAAAGCCGCCGCGTCCTCCGCTTGTATAGTGTATAGCGCCACATGTACATCTACGTCCGCTACAGCGCAACCTCATCGTGAGAATAATCATGGCTCTCGTCCAGCGACTCCTCTTCCTCGGATGTGTCTTTGCGTGCATTCTTGCGCGTGCGCCCTTGACGAGGCGCGGCAGGCGGCGGAGGAAGCTGCGTGAAAAATGCGTCAAGCGCGGCGAATGCGTCGGAGGCCAATGTCCCATCCGCACGCGCCAATGCCGGCGCCCAAGGCGAGCACTGCGCTGCGTACCGCTTGTCTACGCTCGAGTCGAACCGTGCAAGCGCACTGCGCACAGTGGCGTCTTCATGTACAAAGTACTGCCGCAGTTCGTGCACAAGAATCCCCAGCGTTTTTGCACGCACCGCATCGAGCGACGGAGGAAGGTACAATTTGTTGAGTACTTGGACGAGCGCTTTGCGCTGCTCCTTGTGCCGCAGCGTGAACAAGATGTGCAAGAGCTCGATGGCCAGATCGACGTGCACATCTTCGTCAGGGTCCGACAGCATCAGTTTCTCGGGATTGCACCAGTCGGCAAGCTGCAGGGCAACCTGGGCAGGTGCCACCATATCCTGCGTCTCAGGCTCTTCGTGCACGTTTGCAAGCACTTGGAACGTATCAAGAAAGATGCGCTGGATCATGCGCTGATGCCGCGCATGCGAGCTGCAGTACAGCGGCAAGAAGTAGCTCAGGCACTGGCGCAGCACTGCATTGTCCACGGTGTCGGGGCTCATGTAGGTAAGCACGAGACTTTTAAGCACGTCGTCTTCTGCCAGCGCGCCCGTGAGCATCAGCTTGGCGGTGCCTTCGGCTACTGTTGTCTGCACATCCGCGTCGTCGTGCTCTAGGAGCGAAAGCAAGAAACCAACCATTTGCTGCTGCGCAAAGTGCATGCCGCGCTCCAAGTCCCCGTCAAATTCCGACTGGGCCGCGACGTCGGCGGACCGAGTACACAGTGCGGCGATGCCGTGCACGACAATCAAATCAAACAAGCTTTGTATGCAGCGCACACGTATTCTTCCCGACGCGCGCTGAATTTGGTCGAGAAGGAGCGGAAATGTATCCAGCGCCATTTTTTGGTCGAGCAGAGAGCAGAGTCCAAGGCATACGAGGCCTTCTTCGCGCACCACCGCATCTTTGCTCCGTACCGCAGGCACAATCAGCTGGGGAATCAGGCCATGGAACGCGGTATTGTCTTGCAATTGCGACACGACACGCTCCAGCATCGTGCGCACAATCAGCAAGCGCCGCGCATCCAACGCCGCGCGCTGTGCGGCCGACGCTGGATCCGCGTCTGCGTCCAGGCGCGCTTGCCACGACAGCGGCGCTCGCGCGCTGAGATCTGGGTCTATGTCTTCTTCGGTCTCAGCGTCGAGCGCCTGGACGAGCTCGACGACCATTTGCACAAAGTCGCGCTGCCCACTAGAGAGCTGCAGCAGCACGTCGAGGCAGAATGGAATCAGTACCGCTGGCAACCACGCGTTTCCGAGCATTTCGCGTACAAGCATAAACATTTTTCGCCGGCCCATCTCGTCGCCGTAGTCACAGTGCATCGCGACCGCCAGCATTTCACGCACAACAACAATGCGGGATAATGAGCGATGGTCCTGGATCGCAGGCATGTCCTCCTCCATCTCCTCGGCAGCCTGCTGCTCGAGAAGCGCGCACAGCTGCACATACTCTGCCTCGATGCGAAAGACAAGTGCGGTGACCGGCGGTAAACACGCGTCTAAGCGCGCGTCATCGTTGGCGTGCTTGCAAAAGAGGACAAAGCACTTGGCCAGCAGCGCTTTGGAAGGCGTAGTCTCGGCCCAGAACACCTGCTGGTCACCAAGCAGCGCCGCGGTGCGGTCAACCAGGGCTGCATCCTCTTCCAGCAGCGCCATCACGACAGGCTCGCCGCTCTCGTGGTGCGCAACGTGCAATTGATCGAGCAGCCGCACCATGTCGCCACCAAACGCGTCGAGCCAACGAAGCATAAGTTTGCGCGCAGCTTTTTGCACACTCGCCTCGCGCTCGTGCAGTCCGATTCGCACGACTTCGGCTGCCGCTGTCTCGGAG
The DNA here is from genome assembly GCF_029542925.1 of Malassezia vespertilionis. Lineage (NCBI taxonomy): Eukaryota > Fungi > Basidiomycota > Malasseziomycetes > Malasseziales > Malasseziaceae > Malassezia > Malassezia vespertilionis. The sequence continues at coordinate 117,951 of NC_079251.1, read as the reverse complement.
AGGCCCAGCCCCGACGCGATCGTCACGCCGTCCAGCTCCGTCGTCGGCTGCAGCTGAAGCAGTAATTTGAGCGAGCCTACATACACACACCGCCGGTTTGTCGCATCCACATCCTGCAGACGCTCAATGATGTAGGGCAGCGTTGCTTGGCTCGGCGTGATGTTGAACAGCGCTGCGCGGCGCACTTCGGCGCTTGGGTCGTGGCGCAGCAGGTGAAGGAGGAGCCGCGTGGTGCTCGCATCGTCTTCCTCGTCGCTCAGCTGAAGACGAGCAATCGCAACCGCTGCCTGGACGCGCACACTCGCTTCGCGGTCTCCGAGGCGCTCGAGCAAAAAGCCCGAGAGAGTTTGGAAGAGCTCGTCGTCAATACTGTCCACGACGTTGACCAGCAGCGCAACACAGCTACAGCAGCGCAGGCGCACGTTCTTGTCTTTGGCACGGAAGCCTTTTAGCAAGTGTTTCAGCATAATCGTGACAAAACGCGTGGCGGGCGTGTCTTCTGTGTTTGCCGCTGCCTTTGCTGCGGCGCACTCAAATTGCTCCTTGGCGTACGCGGCATACGCGGAAATAAACTTGCAGATACGGTCTGCATTGCTCACTCCTTTCTTGAGCGCAAGCACGCGGTTCAAGCATACGAAAAAGCACTCGTTGAACGCTTTTTCCCCAAGCAGTCTCGTCCCGCGCGGCGTCTGCTCCGTGAGCTGCGCACACTGGGTGTGCAGCCGATAGAGTGACACTACATTCTTACGGTGGTTCGCCAAAGAATGCTGCGCATCCTGAAAGTGCGCAGGAAGCTGCGCCTGCACACTCTCCGCCAGTGCCTTGGCGTCGATCGCACTCGGCATGCCGAACAATACCAACACGCGCGCGGAGCAACACGAATCACGTGATGTACGATGTTCTTCTGCCGCGGCCATGCGGCCGCAAGCGTACTTGTCGCGCGCGACTTCGCCTGCTTTTAATCTTGCATGGGAAGACTTTTTGCTTAGGACAGCGCCGCAGGCAACCCCCGTCTGCTTTCTTTACCAAAATTCGCCGTGCGTCGTGGTGGGCAAGAACCAAAATGTGTGGGGCGAAGTGGACCCTGGCGCGATGCGGCAAGGCGCTGTGCCCGTCGTTCGAAGGAATAGCGGCGGGGGCACGGTGTACCATGATCTAGGCAATACAAACTTTTCGTTCCACATTCCACGCGCAGATTTTGTGCGCAGCACACACACAGACATGGTCGCACACGCGCTCGCATCCCCGCCCATTTCGCTCCCGCCGAGATTTGCACGCCCTCCGGTTTTTCGGAACGAAAGGAACGATTTGGTCGTGTACGCTGCAAATGCAAGCGACGCACACCCCGATGCGCTTCGCAAGATATCCGGTAGCTCGTACAAAATTGCGGGACAGCGCGCATACCACCACGGCACCTTGCTACTGCACGCCAATTTAGCGCGCATCCGCTACTTGAGGCGCACGCCGCGTGTTGCGATGGAGTCGCGTGGCGTGGACTCGGTGCCGTCGCCGGTAGCGAATCTACAAGAAACATTTGCGGCGCACGCACCCATGCTACAACACACGGTCGTAGCACGCGCGATTTGCGACGCATTCTTCGCTGCGTACGGCGCAGGGGACGTGATAGAGGTCGACGAAACCGCGCTACCTACCACAGCACAAAGCGGGACACGCACAGAGTGCGCGCGCGCAATCTTTGACGAGATCCGCAGCTGGAAATGGGTGTACGGCGCGAATCCAGACTTGTGCGTACATGTCGACGCCCAGGAGCACCATTTTCCCCTTGCGCCGACATTGGCGCTTGCCCTAAACGTGCAGCGCGGAACGGTGGCGCATGTGCATGCCACAGGCGTGGATAGCACATGCCGCGCCATGCAAAGCGCCCTGGCATCGTTGCACGGCGAGCGGTACGATGCACTGGCCACGGCGCCGCCGTCCGACGTGCCGTTTAGCAGGTCAGCGCTGCGTGATGGATCGTCTGCACAGCGCGCCTTGTGGCAATGGCTGCACACAGTCTTGTAGCATACTTGTGTATCTATACTATAGTACATTCACGCCCCCCCGGAAAGCAGCTCGTCAACCATCCGGTTGATGCGGCCACGGCGACGTGCGAGGTCGGCGTTGGGCATTGCAGCGCCGATGGCTTCGCGCACATGCCGTTTTGTGACGTGCATCAAACTCGGCTGGGCAGCCAGGTAAGAGATGATGGCGGCACGCAGCGTTTCGTCGGATGGGTCGCTCGCGTCGGTCTCGGGTACTGCGCCATGCCCCATGGAAGAGAGGGGGTGTGCTAGTGCACTGATTCCCGACATGGGCCGTGTGGCGGGAAACGGCGTGCCCCACGGATTCGTGCCGTACATGGGCGGCATGCCGTACATGGACATGGCAGGCATCGGCACCGAATGCATGTCCATTGGCGTTGCGCCATGTGAGCGCGCATCGTAACGAGAGGTGCGCGGAAGGCTGCGCGAGGCGCGCTTATCGAGTACGTTGGTCTCCTGGAAATAGTCGGTGTATTCAAAATCTGGCGCGGCGATCGGCGCGGCGCGCGCAGCAGACGCATCGCCGAACAGCAATGGATCGTCGAACGCATCCCCCAACGCGTACATTTCCTGTTGGTACTCGGAAAAGCGCTTTTTTGGAATCATCGAGTCGTGGTAGGGCTCGTCATCCGTGCCTGCGACCACCTTTCGATTGCCTTTTTCGCCCACGACGATGCGCGTGCTGCCCCACGTAAAGTCGTCCATGTGCCAGAAAGAGTAGATGGGTAAGAGAAAGGCATAGACTGGGTAGGCCATCAAGTAAATCACCATCCAGCCAATGTATTGCCACTGGCGCCGGAGCAAAAAGACGATGGCCTGCAGGCCATACACCGCGCCGATCATGGCTAGTGCAATAATGGGCAGCGGCGCGGCGCCAGTGGCGACAGTGACAATGAGATACACCATGTACACTGCCGTCGCAGGAAGGATCACCGTGCCGACCAAGTCGATGAACACAATGAAGCGCATGGAAAAAAGACAGAAACCACACAGGCCGTCCATACGCACAAGCTCGACCAAGTTGTGCACCGTAGAATTAATCCACCGGCGCCGCTGGGAGAGCAGGACACTAAAATGGCTCGGCGCGGTGGTCAGCGCTTTGGCATCCACACGGAACTTGGTGCGGTAGCTGGGAAAGTGCTTGAGGAGAAGGGTGGTCAAGTACCGGTCCTCGCCGAGCGCGAGCAAGTTTTTCTTGTGCAAGGTATCTATGCGGCTCACGGCATAGTCGTCAATGATCTTGTTGCTCACCAGCAAGGGCCTGCCTTTGTCGGTGGAGCGGATGCGGTACATGGTAAAGCAGCCTGGCAGACAGGTGACACTGCCGAACAGCGACTCGAACGCTTTAGCAAGATTGTGGGAAATGTAGTACTCGTACACTTGGATCATGGTCCAAACCGACTCGTCTTCATTTTCCAGCAGCGTCTCGCCACACACAGCAATGATGGAATGGTCATGACACGCGGCAGCGACGAGTCTATTCATTCCGTCCGCCATTATGGTCGTGTCGGCGTCGACCATCAATACATACTCGTAAAAAGCAGGGTCCACACCAATCACGTTTTTCATGTGGTGGTAGATTTCCAGCTCGAGGGGGCACATGGGCAAGTCAAAGTGCATGTTATTCAAGTAGCGCATGAGCAGCACTTGGGTATCCCTCTTGCCGCGATTGCCAGGCTTGGAGCGCTCGCTAGGGCGCCCGACTTTGACCACAACAATAAACGGCACCATGTGCCCTTCGCATTCGTACAGGCCCGAGTGCACTTTCCCGTAATTCAGCTGCTTGCTGCCCTCGGCGACTGACTTGAAAGGAAGAGGCTCAGGATCAACAAGAGGATCGACACCGAGAATGTCGAGCACAATCCGCGGCGTGGGCTTCTCGTTGCCACTGCCGGTAATCATGCCGTCGCACACAATAAACAACAGCTTGCGCTTGTCGTCGTACTGCTGCACGGCAAGCGAATCAATCGTTTTGCGCAGCGAATCTTCGCCTTCCGTGTAGCAGGGAATATGGCAGATCACAAACCGGTCCTGCAGCTCCGGAGTGGGCCGCCGCGCAAGCTGCAGCGCACTCACAAATTTGGCAAAGATGGAGATGAAAATGAGGATCGAAAAAGACAGCAGCAAGTAGTTTTGCGCTTCGCAGCGCGCCGTTTCGCGAAAATCGTGGCGCCCAAGATAAAAGGTACGGTCAAGGCACTGCTGTGTTTGGTGCCGCACTGTTGGTGGCAGCGCAGCCATGGCCCGCGAAAAGTCTGCCGTGATATCCGAGCCCGACTGCGCATCGAACAAGTCCACAACGTCCTGGTTGAGGAAGGTGTACTTGTCGTCGCCTCGTTTCTGATTCGCAGTGAAGAGATAGTTGGTCAAATCATACACACGCCCATCGACCACCGCCCATTTCCGCCAGGAGCCGTCGGTCTGCAGTTCTTCGTTGCTGAACACGTAGTAGCCTTTGAAGTACGGCTTCATTTTCGGGAGGAATCGGTTAAAGTACCACGACGGACTGTTAAGCTTGGTATCGGAGTACGTCTGCGCCGCACCGGATTTGTGCACAGCCTGTCCAAGCGTCGCGGTGAGGTTTTCATTGGCCATGAGCTCCAAATTGACGTCCTGAACGAGCCCGGGGCATCCTTGCACGAGCGGAACAGGAAAGTAGGCAGTCAGATCCTGCCCCGCAAGCTCCATCATCGAATCGTTGGTGACAGGCATGGCCTTGATGTCCGAGTGGTCCATCTTGTAAAACTTGGTCAGGTCATACACGTTTCCATGCACGGCAACATAGTACGAGTCGCCGTCGCTGTGCTCGCCCAGCTGGCCCGCATTCCACGCTTTATCGTACTCAGGGCAAAGAATGCGACCGAGACCGATGATGTAAAACAAAATCAGACCGCAAAAGAGGCCGATGAGCACACAAATCGCGAGCTTTTCGCGCCAAGCCATGCGCACGTCGGGACGCTTCATCTTGCCAATGTATTTCAGCACCGAGTCGGGAATCCAAAACGTAATGGCCCACACGATTGCTGTCCAGCATTTGCGCATTTTGGGAATGGGCACTTCTTCTACACTGGTCGCTTCCAAAAGCACGTCTTTTTCCGTAATCAGCGTCGGGCCCCACGACCCGTTGGTCGGCTGGATGGGCTCGCCAAGGCCAAGTGCGTCGATCTCTGGATCCGTGTCGTGCTTGAGGAGCGACGTTTGCGACGCATCAGGCTGCATCTCAAATGTCTGGTGCTTCGTCCCGTAAAAGTCGGTACTATGTGTTTCCGCAGAGGGGTTCGTGTACGATGCGCCAGAATAGCGCTGCTCGTCAAGGAGCCCAAAAGGATTCGGCGGCACAGACGCTCGCGCAGTGTCGCCCGCAATGCCGCGCGCATTGCTAAAGGTACGCATCTCTTCCTCGAGCGCGTACCAGGATGCGTACGCAAGACAAACTTGCGTCGCGCCTAGCACAAACTCGCCAGGGTCCGACCAGCCACGCAGGCACGCAAACTCGAGAAACTGGCCGCGTTCGTCGGCAGCAGCCATAACAGCTTCGCCGAGAGTGGCATGCAGCACCGCTTCATAGCGCTGGCAAAAATCGATTAAGGCAATGGGAGCCAGCCAACTGTGCTGCATGCGCTGAACAAGCTGGGGCAAGGCAGCCGCACGCACTTGTTGCGTCACACGGCGCGTATCGAATGCGTTGGGCTGCGACATGTCGTTGGAGCACAGGCAGAACACGCGCCAGGTTGTGTCTGTGGCATGCAGCATGCGCACCAAATCAACCACAGTTGCATCAAGTTGTTCAAACACGCCCGCAATACCCGTGCTGGAAAAGAGTGTGCATGTGCCGAGCTGCGTCGGACGGCGCAAAGGGCGCGAAGAAATTTGCGCGCGGAGCACGACTTTGCGGTCCGCCAAGTGCGAATCGATCGCCATGCCAGGACCCGCGACGAGGCGCGTGATAAACGGAGACGCAGATGAGCGCAATAGCTGGAACTGCTCGGTGGCAAACAAATCCACCTCCGACCGCTGGTGGTGGAGAACGGAATAAGCGCAGGTACCAAACGCATGGTCGATTCCGTACGCCGGCACACCACGGCACGAGTCGATGGGATGGAAAGATTGCTCGCTCGCAAGGGGGTATAACGAATCGAGCAGTGCACCGTCGTCGTCTTCGACACGCTGGCCATGCAGGACCTGGGAAAAGGCGGTGGCATAGTCGGCAGCGACACTCCCTTGTGCAGGGATGGCTGCATCGGGAGGACTGCCGCGAAGCAGAGGCATCACATCGCGGTACTTTGCGGTGTGTGGGACGCGAATGCCGTCGTCAACAAGCGCCTGGTTTACCCCTGCGTGCGCGTCTAAGCACGCATGCAAATCCATCGCGCGAAACAGCTCGGCCATGTAGTTCTTGACCAGATCGTCGAAGTGCGAAGCACGAGGAGCTTTCACCTCGCCGCGAGCGACAAAGCCAGGGGGGTCAAACTGCACGATTTGCAAAGGATGTGCAGTGCCGGTGGCGGGCGCTAGTTTTTGGTTGATGACCTCCACGACAAACGCAAAGAGGAGAGCATACAAGTTGCGCACAAGTCCGTCGCGCTGCATCGCGGCGCCGCGGTGGTCGAGGAGATGTGTGATCCGCTCGTTTTGCAGATAGCACGTATCCATCACAAGACTTTGCGCCAAGTCCGACGGCGCCACTTGCAGTACCGCCGCTGCGCGCTCCAGCGCGTCGTGTGAAGTGATGCACGCGGCAGAGTTCGGCACGTCTGCGTCAGCAAATGTCAGATTGCTAAGGTGCAGCACCGCGGAAAGCACGCAAAAAATACCTTGGACGTGCTTCTCTTTCAAGCCAAGCGACGCAAACGCACTGCGTGTCCACTCGCACGCACGCGCATCTTCCCTTGTAGGCAAAGAGCGTTTTGGAAAAAGGGCAAATTGCGGGACGCCGTCCAGGCGGTACGCTTCGCGCTCTTCGCGTGTTGCGCCGCCGAAAAACTGGTAAAATATGCTATATGTGCGCTCCCCAGGCACAGTATCGCCCAGCCGGTGCTTGTCCAGGCCGTATGCCAGCAATTTTGCACCGGAAAGGCGGCCAGTTGCTGTAAAATGCATCTCCAAGTAGGTCGCGTGTCTCGACGCGCGCTCGCTCGCAGCGGTGCGCGCCGCGCCAAACGCGCCGATAATGTGCTGTGCGCACCGTACTTGGTCGGCAATGAGCGATTCTTCCGGTGTCTGCGATGCCGCAAGCATGAGCAAATGCTCGGTGACGAGCTGCATCGCGTGCGACTTCCCGGCGTCGGTCGCGCCGTGGTACAGGATCGACTGGGACTGCTGCACACGGAGCATTCTGTGATACGCACGCACCGCCAACGCACATGGATGGGGCTCCATCGAGGCAATGTCGTGATACACCGAGCACTGCTCGGAAAACTCCGCGTCCAACGCATCGTTCTCCCGATAGGGGTTCACACAAACAAGGTTCGTCGCCGACGCCCACGTATACGGCACTCCGTGCGCAAGACGCTCGCTCAGCACAGCTACAATCGCCGCATCGCTCACGGAGCCGTCGGATGTTGCTAGCGCAAGTGCCACTAGATCTGCGGCACTTCCTGGCGCCGCCATCGCCGTCGTGTTTGCAAAGCGCCGCGGCAGTGTTGGTCTCGTTCCATTTATTCGGCCGAGCTACCTATCGGCGCAGCAAGGTCCGTGCACCATGCCACGAGCGCGGCGCGCAGCGCCGCGAGCGACGCGTGTGACGCCCAAAAGTGGTCTGCGTCCAGCACAACGGAGCGCAACGATGGATCGCTGGCGTTTGTGCATCCCTGTATGCCTTCTATCCAGTTTTCGTACGACTTGTGAGTGGTCATGGCGACGTACCGCACGGCTGGTAAATTGGTCGTGGGTGCCGCCCACAAGGAGCACAGCCACGTCCGGCGCATGTGCCATGCGTGCAAGCTGTTCTACGGCACGCTGGAAGATGCGCGTATGCAGGCATGTGAGCGCCCATCGGATGCCGTAGGGGTAGGATAGCAGCACGTAGCGCACTCTCGCCGTGCCCCACCCAGCACTTGTCACGCGCGCGAAGGATGCGCTGTGGTCAGTGCACCGCACACGTACTGCATTGCGCCGGCACTGTATCCCTGGAGTAAGTTGCAGAATTACGTACACATAGATACAAGAGTGGACACGCCGTTGTGGGATGCACCGCACGCAATCCGTACTCGACGACGGCCTGGGTAAGCGTGGGGATCACACACCTGATAATCCTTGCATTCCCCTTGCATGGTCCATGAAATTGTGCCGCTGCTGGGGCGCACGCCGCGCGCATTGTACGTGATGGTGCACAGGCCGCGCTGCGTAAAAAACGTGGTTAGCATGCCAACGACGTGATTGTCCTGGTCGCCGCCGACCCATCCGTACGCTGTGATGAGTACGCGCGCTACATACGGTGCGCAATGACAGCCAGACCTGCAGTAGTGCTTTTTGGTGCATATAAGCGTGCGTCCAGCGTCACGCTTCCCTCGCCCAAAATCAAGATCGTAGTCATAATCGTGCAGGGCTGTGTTTACGTAAGGGCTACGGAACCGGTGCGTGCTCCAACAGCGTGCTGTGCATGGAGCTATCACTGAGGCCACGCGCGCGCGGCCGCAGCACACGCGCACTGTCAAATGCGGTCGGCTTGTTCCAGTGTCCAAGCGCCCCTTCGGTGTCCATGGCACGCAATTGCGATGTGCCGTGCCCTCTGCATACACTCGCACGCCCAAATGAAGCTGCAGAAAAATGTGCGCCGGCGGGGCTCGCATGCGAGCCCGCGAATTGGACTGCAACCGAGGACGGCATCACTAGCGTGCTTGCGCGCGGTGTGAGATGAGCAGGCAAGGCGCCTGTGTGGCGCATAGGCACTGTATGGCTCTGCAGCGTGGACGTTGGCGCTGCGCCGACCATGGGCGGCACTAGTTCAGGCGCTCGCCGCGGCACAGGCCCAGGCTTCATCGGCGCCGCATGCGCCACGCCCGATGCTTCGGCGGCTGAGCTGATTGCGCCCGTGAGCATGCGTGCAATCCATGACCCTTTTGGCGCTGTCGTGTTTACGCCAAGATGCTCGTGCAATACTTTCGCCGCATTCGCAGGGTCCAGCTGGATATCATTAACACAGCGACGGAGTTTTGCAAGCTCCAGCATAATTTCTTTCAGCAACTTGAACAGCTGAAAAAAGTCGCGGCGTGTCACAAGACTGGTATCATGCAAATTGCGCTCCACGCCGTTCCTTGTGTGGCGCAAGTCGCGCTCCATTTGGCGCTTGAGATGCTCGCGAAGTCCTTCCATATCGCGGACTGCAGACTGGACGCTTGTTCGTGCAAGATGGCCCACGTCGCCTGCTAGTTTTTGGCGGTGCAGACGCGCAGTCATTGTGTCGATATCGGCATGCGCCAGCTTGTAAAAGGCACGTTGGACGGCGTCAAGAAGCGCGTCAAGAAGCACCGTCCTCGTCTCCATTGTGCCACTGTCAAAGGAGCGGTCAAGATCAACGGTGCGCACCGAGCATGTGTCGCCAAAAGAGGGGCGCCCAGCATCCTTCTCTTCAAAATGCTCCTGATACAAGCTGGTCGGCGTCGTATGTGCAGTGCTTGGATGGCCGCTGCCTTGCTCGCTCGCGCTCGACCCGGAGACGCTGCGTGCGCTGCACTGCTGCAATATTCTTTCGTCCGTGTCCTGCGCAAGGGGGCGCACATCGCATGCCTCCGCCTGCACTTTGTCTACACACGGCAAATCGTTGCCTTGTGCACCGTTAGACGTGCCATGGGCATCGAGCTTGGCACGCTGGCTGTGCCATGCTGCTGACTGTTGCTTGGATTCTGCAACCGCACACGCACGCATTCTTCGCAGCTTCTCGCGCTCTTCTTCGAGTTCTTGCTGGAGTGTGCACACACGTTCATCCATCGCATGCTTTGCGCTCTTCTCCAACGCGGCAAAGCGTTGGCGCTCCAAGAGCAGCTCCTGCCTCGCATCTTCCAGCTCGTTGTTCACGACGGTAAGCTTGGCGCTCATGCCAGTAGACTTGGCGCGGTGCATCTTGGTGTCGCGCATTTGCTTGCGCATCTCTTCCAGTTCGGTGAGAAGTGCGTGGTGGCTCTGGTCGGCAGCCTCCAAATTCATGTTTGCCTGCGTGAGCTGCCGCGACAAATTCTTGTTCTCTTTGATGCTCTGTGTAAAACGTTCAAGTAGCTTGTCGCGCTGTGCCGCGTGCTCCTCCGATTCTTGCTGCGCGCGGTTTATCATGGTTTCCTGCCTGCGCAACAGTGCCTGGCCAATTTCTGCGCTCAACTGCAAATCAGACTCCATCTCGCTGACCTTCTCGGCAAAGCACTTCGATGCTTCACACTCCGTCTTCTGGCAGCAGCACATCGCGCCCGCTTCGGCGGGCACTTCGACCACAGAACAGTCTGCCTCGTCGGGCGATGCGCCGCTCGCATTGTTGCCACCGTCGTCTATATGGCTGCTGATACTTTGCATGCTGGTCATGCGCCTGCATAACGAAAGATTCGCGGAACTCGCGCGGCGCTGCAGACCGAGTCCACTGAGAATGCGCGAGAATCCTTCCGCAGAGGGTTTCCGTCGGATTTCCTTCAGTGAATCCTCAATTTCTGCGAACTCATCCAAAGCAATTGACTGATGCAAGGGTGGTTCAAGTAATTCGTTTGCATTCGGAGAGCACATTGCGCTCGTGCCGGCAGCGGCAGCCGATGCATCACTCATGAACACTGCACACGTCAACAGAAATCGTAGCGCCAAGGACAACAACATCTATAATTACTAAACATTTCACGCCGTGCGCAGGCGTCATGTCGCAGGTCGCAAGGCACGTAGCCGCTGGGCTAGTGCGTCGTCCTGATCGGCATTAGGAAGCGGTGCATTCCGCTGTGGTTCTCCGGAAAGATCGGCGACTTTGCCTTGAAGGGCCGAGTTGCCCAGCTGCTGATGCATTTCAATGCCATTTTGATCGGCAATCTGCTGCATAAGTGTGTCAACTTCGTCTTGCGGCATGCCTGTTGCCGTCGCAGAGCCCATAGTAGACTCCATGTAGGATGTCTGCACATCCACATCCTCTAGCTGGTTTTCAAATTTATCCATGACCATGGAAATCTGACATGAGTGGGACAAATACGTACGCGCTCCAAATCCATCGACTGCATCGCCTTGTCTAGGCCTTTGACGACCGATGCCATATTCCCAGTCACTTGCCGCATCGCTACGGCCGTTTCCACGCGACTGCTCACCGCGTCAATGCGGCTGCTCAGGCGCAACAAATTTAGCGACTCGTTCTTTTTTCGAATCGAGTTCGCTGCATATATACGTGCACCTTCCACATTATCCTGCGCAAGCGCCTCGCGTCAGTGAAGCAATGCGACGCACCTTTTTCAGTTTGCTCTTCTCCAATACTTCGTCGCGGCTCGCTTTATTCGCAAGTCGTTGCATCGACTTGGCTGTAAACTGCCATTAGCACACATGTATGCACACCTTGAGCTGGAATAGCGATTCTCTCAGTAAGCCTCATCCGCACAAACACCTACTTTCAAGGCCACTCATCGTGGCGTGGACAAACACCGCAAGTGGAGCGTTGCGCCTGCTGCCTCCACTTTGCCGACTCTGCGCTCTCATGGCCAGCGTGCAAACCAACGACGCGGCGCCATCCCCACTCGTGGCGCGCGCGCGCGATACATGGGCGCAGATGCGTGCATATGCACAGAGCCCCATGCCAGCATACTCACTTGCTGCACTTTGTGCTGTCGCCATGCCATTTGGCCTTGGTCATGTTGCTAGCGCCGCCAAAGTCCCGAGACTCGTGCCGCCGTATTGGCAGTTGCTTGGGTTTGGCGGATTCTTTAGTGGGGGTGGCTACATTATCTCGCAGGGAGACGTGTTGAATGGCAGCGGCGTCGTTACAGCGTGGTCCCTAACATACCTCACATTCAAGACGCTGCCGACGCTGCCGTGGCTCTACCGCTCGCCATTGTCCTTGTGCTTGAGTTTGGCTGTGGGGAGCATTGGGCTTGGCGTGTACGGGAACTATTACTTTGACGAAACAAGCTGGCATGGTGCCGTGCCAGCTCTCTTCCCATCGAAGCATGAGGAGCAAAAGGGTATCTAGCGTCTAATTAACTAAACTGCGCTTCTAACGTGGGTAGCACGCGTGCGAATGAATCACGGAGGTGCCGTGCCATACGAAGTAGGCCATGCGCCGCCAAATCCAAGGACCAGATACTCACATTGCGCATACGCAACGAGTTGGCCTGCTGCGAGCGCACATGGTTTGCAAACGCCTCGTAGATCTTGTCGGATACGAGCGGCAAAAGACCCGTTTGGGCAAGGTCAAGTGAGCCGTCAAACTCGCTTAGGTCCATCACAATGCGGCATCGCACAGGGATAAGGGTCTTTTTCGAGTTCATAAATGCGACAATGGGGCGTGCAAATGCATACGACGAATAGCTTAGTTCGCGCGTAAAGATAGGCATGGATGCCTTGATATCCTTGAAGCGCAAGTCCAGCTCGATGAGCACAGATTGGGGCGGACTGGGCACGCCGTCATCGCCCTCCCCTGGCATGGGCAGCGTGGCCTGCGCTTCCTTTTCTGCATTCTTGTTCTGCTGCTCGTGCAATAGTCGTTGACTGCGCCGAATACGGCCTTGTCCGGCCTGGTCGTGCTCGACGCGCTGCTGCTGTGCGCGCTGCGAAACGGGCCCAACAGCTGCAATCGGCGCTACAATCGCGGGCTCGCTCAAGACTGGCTGTCCAGGGATCAGCTCGTCGCCTTTGTACCGATTCAGTGGCTCGTGCGAAAAGGTTGCGCCGAGGTTCTCCAGAATCTCGGAAAAAACAGTGTTGATGTCCACGTCTTTGTCATACTGCCGTGGAAATTTAATATCGGCGACCAGATCAAATCGCCCGGAATAGATCCACGTCATGGGGCCGGACAGGCCGGACATTTTCTGGATATGGTCAATGTTGGCACCGTCTACACGCAAACGCGACCAGTTTTGGAAGTAGTGGCGGTTTCCTTTGCCGTACAAATAGCTCGACGTATGCTGCACACTCTGTGGCTTGTGCAGACTAAAGAGACATCCATCGATTTGCCCTGTGATTGATTCCGCATTTAGGAGATCGTAAAAGAGCCACTGTGTGCGGAGGCGTGGAATGCGCGCGCTGAAAATGCTTACGTTAAAAGGACGAAAGTCACCTGGCTGGTACAGTGTCACCAAAAAGTCTTCCACGGTAAACATTTGCAAGTCAAAGTCGCCGGGACGAGCTTTTCTGCGCGTCGCGCGTGGATCGTAAACGAGATTCGGGTCCCAAAAAACGTTTCTCCGGTCCACAATCCCACGCACGCCATGCATGTTCGCTGTATTGATCATACCATGGCCATCGAGCCAACGCGAAAGACTGAGCTGCACATCGACCGAGTCGATCTGGAGCTCAAACATGGAAAAGTTCTTGTCTGGCTGCCGCGCTTCCGGCGTTTGGGATTTTTCGTCGCCATCCAAGGGCGGCACAAATTCTTTGCCCGTGTCGTAGGCGGGTATGTGCTCCCATAAAAGCAGATTGTTCGGGCTGTTATCCTGCGCATCCGTCGGGCGCTGATCCTGTGTTTTCTGTTGTAATTCTTCCGGTGCTATTGGCGTGGCCTGTCGCGTTACCACAACGTCTTTAAAACTGATTCGCCCTTCTTTCCATTTCGGGACAATGGCGCCGTTGCAGGCAACAGTAAAGCCTGTTTGGCGCGAGATGTATTTGGCAATTTGAAGCGCAATCCATTCTGCGGTGAGACTAGTGAGTAACGTACCTTGCAAGTTGAGCAAGTTTAACGCTGCAAAAATGACAGATACAAACGTGGTGCTGTTACGTTAGTTTCCTTTGCACACGTACGTTCCGACAATCACCCAAATCGCTGTTCCCAGGCCTCCGAGGGTGAAAAACGCGCTAATTTCATCAATGTTGAATCTCCGGTAACTGCGGATCGTAAACCATTTAAACCGGATGCGCAGACGAGTCCAAAAACCACGCGCCAAGCCCAGCATGTCTTCCTGTGTCGGTGTTGTGTCCTTGCCCTCGGTTTTTCCTGTACTTTTGTCTTTGGCACGAGACAAGGCAAAACTTCTCGCTTTCAGCGCAAGGTTCCGTAGCGAGCGTGGATAATTTTGAAAGAGTGTCTTGGGTGGCATCTCGACAAGCTCGTGGGTCATTGGAGATTTCTGCAGCGCCGTGTTTGGTTCCTGTGCAGAGTCTAGAGGCGCCTCTTGCCGTTGTTCTCCTTCTTTGGGCAACTGCTTCTCCCGCGTCTTGGTGTTGTGTGTAGTATGCATATACCGCAGAAGTGGGGTAGTCGGACCGGAGATCGCGCGCATCAGAGTCCAACGACCCTGATGCCATGCAGATGTGGGAGCAATTGGGGGCCGCGTCGCCACCACAATCCTACAGTCCGCAAGGGACAATACGTACCGTAATGGTACAAAATTTCTGTGCATTTTCTTCCATACGAAGAGGGGGATCCATGTATGAGCGCAAAACCGTGCCGGCCTCTAGTTAAAAGAGCACCCAAAGTAGTTTGCGCGTGAAGCGCCCGGAAAAAGACCTGTGCACGCTACTCCACACGTGCCGTATCGCATCTCCACGTGTTGTGCAACGACCATGCATCATGGCGACAGATGCGCCGGTCGGAACTGAGGATCCTGTTGCTGCTGCTAAAGAGGTATGTATGGCAATGCTACTTATTGCAGGAGCGAAAAAGACTTGACGATGCTATCTTGGCCACGCAAAAAAGTAAGTGCTGACCCGCCTGACCATAGAACTTGCAGCGCTTCCCACCTTCCAACACACGCCCAATAACGATGCGTTGTCGCGGCAGCTCGAAGAAAGTATTGCGCAGCACAGTGATATGCTTTCTGCACTAAAAAAGGAATTTTCAATGGAAAAGCACAAACTCGAAAAGTACGTGCCTATGCAGCTCACCGCAGTGAAAAGCAACTGCTGGACGAGCTGCGGATCAGCAGAGAGGCGCTCGTGCAAACAGACGAGCCCTTGGACGAAACACATCACGTAGAGCACGAGCTTATGCGCGTTCTTGTGAATGTGACCAACAAGGCATTTGAGGAGGCAGCGCTGTGCGCAGAGCTGCGGTTCCTTCTCGAGGTGTGTACTGTTCACCGCTTACCGCAGGCGCTGTTAAATGCAGTATGGGAGCGACCTCAAGACCCGTACGTGCAGGTTGATGGATACAGTGCGCGCGTTGTCGAATACGTCAAAGGGGCACGCATTGCTGAATGCTCGCCAAAAAATCGTGCGCACCTGCACCTCGTCGCATTTCATGAGCCGCTGCCGGACCCAAGCGGGGTGCGCCCATCTGTATATCGCTAATGTATTTAGATATATGGAAGCCACCTATCAGAGTGCGTTCTATCATGGCTTCTTGCCATAAAAGGCAAGAAGCTGGCGGGTCCAGATTTCAAAGTAATCGCGGAAGTAGAACAGGAGCGCTTGCGACAGCACAGCCTTGGTGATTTGAGCATGCATCCCCTGGTACCAACCAGAAATACCCTTTTCCTTGAAAATATGCCCAAGAACCTCAAAAGCATTCAAGTACGGCGTATTCTTTGTCTGGAGACGAACCTTGCTCAAAATGTAAGGAAAGGTGACGATAGTAGCCAGCGTCTTGGAGAGGGCGCCAATGACGAATGATTTGCCAGGAGTCATCTGGTCGCCAGACGCGGCAAGAATCACGGTTTTGGCTCGCTCAAAAACACCGTACGTGATCGCAGGGTTGATACAAAGCACCAAGCTGGGACGCAGCCCACGCCAAAATCCGGTGACACCGTCGTGCTCATAAATTTCCTTGATATGACCCACGAAGGTATTATCCCCAGAACCATCAGAGCCAATCTGTTGTCGCGTCGCAATCACACCAACGGGTGTAGTAAACAGCTGCGAAAATGCAGCCGCAATGGCGCCCAGGGTAAGCTCCATCACTGTGCTCAGCGCCGCAGCGCCCTCCTTCACACCCAAAATACGGCGGATGTATAAAGAGCGCACCAATGTATACCAGTAAAAGTAGGCAAACTCTGTATGAATTAATATTTCCGCACGCTGCACATACGTTGGATAAAGGTGTTGGCCATGCTGGCACCAAAGCCGCGGTATAGCGCGGTAGGACCTTGCTTGCTTCGGATAATGGAAATTAACGTCTCAACAATCCCGAGCTGCTTTTTTACACCCTTGCGCTTTTCATCCCCAGTTGCCACTTTCTCTCCCTCTTTCTTCGAGTTCTTGTCCGCCTGGATATGGGTCTTGACGCTGGATGTTAGTCGGCGCGCGTTCAGATGCGTACGTATCAAGGGGATATATAACCGCGTTGGAAAAAACACCTTTGCGTAAGCACTTCCAATACATCTCACGTACCCCCTAGTGCACCAGCGAGCGCATTTTCAAAAGGTGTCAAAGGTGCTTGCTGCGACATGGGAAAATAGAGGCGGTCGTTGAAAGTGGAAGATTCAAACTTGGCGCGCACTGCCCTTGCGTGGGGAAATGAGGAACGTGGACCCGAATGCGAATACAAATTACTAATGCAGCCGGTAGCCGGTCTGAGGACACGCAGGGCAGTTGGGTTCCCGATCTGGCCGGGGACCAATCTCGCAGTGGCGCAGGCGCACAGGGAATTGACACAAGAAGTATGGAAACGAGTGCTGGCAATCATACCACGGAAAGACCCGCGTCTATAATAAGGCTCTATGTATGGGAGATAGAAGCCGGTAATGTATCGCCAAAGCCTACCGGCATCAACATCATTAGTGCTCAATGATGGCCAAGTTGCCTGTAATCAACTTGTTTTCCAAAACAGCGCCATCGGGCAGCTCGATCTTGTGGCCTTCATTCGCCACAATGATCACAGTGCCGCGCAAGATAATGTTGCGACCAAACCAAACGTCGCCCTGGACAGTGAGATGGTCGAGCTCAATCATCTCGGGAATGTTCTTGAAGCGCTTTTGGTAGTTTCCAACCTTTTTAAACGTGTCTCCAAGCTTGACCACTGGGGTCTGGCCGAACTCGCGGCGAGGGTTCATCACTAGCCTGCCATGCACGAGCCTGTACAAATCGCTGGTGATCAAAAGAAGATCAGAGCAGTTCTTCACGGGCAAAAAGCGCGAGCGTGGCACATTCACACCCTTAGCACCGCGGAAATGCTTGATCGCGGCACCCACAGCAGTCTCGAGCTGGATGACCGGTTCGCCATTCTCGAGCGACTTGTGGTTAACTATAATCTCAAGCTCAAGCTCGTCGTTCTCGACCACACGCTTAATTGCCTTGAGGTTCAGCCAAAGGTTATTCGTGTTAAAAATCTTGAATTTCTTAATGGATTTAAAATCCTCGACATGTTCCGAGGGCACCTGCGCAATTTCAAGCAGACGCATAGTACCATCATAGTCAATCAAGGTACCTCCTTTCACGTCGGCTTTTGTTTTGTCCGTAACCTCCGAAATAAACTCTGTCTCAGTCTCAACCATGTGCTGCAAAATGTTCAAATCAACATCAGCGCCAAGGTTGTCGACGTTTGACACAAAAACGTATTCTTTGCCCATCGCAATAAGGCGATCTAAAAGCCCAGAGTTGTTCATAGCATCGAAAAGATCGCCGTGGCCAGGAGGGTACCACAAGGATTTGTTCGATGTTGCGCTGCGCGGACAGGGGAGCAAACTATCACGATCGATGCGTGGATAGCGACTTTGGTTGAACGTGAGGATCTCGACGTTGTGGTTTGCATATTTTTGGATCACACGGGCCGTGTCGTCATCCGTATTAAATGAATTCATAAGAATAAAAGGCACACTGACATTGTACGTGCCGTTCAAATGTTCAATTTGACGCACAGACAAGTCCAAAAAAGTCATGCCTTCGCGCACCTCAATGACACTTTTTGGGCCTGTGCAGCCCATTGTGGTACCAAGGCCACCGTTGAGCTTCAAAACGGCCAGTTTGCTCAGCACAGATGGATCCGTGGCCTTGGGCAAAGAGCTGTACGGTTTGATCTGCTCGGGCGACGGCGGTTGAATTCTGTCCCATTCCAATTTGGTACCTTTGGCCTTGTCGGAAAGAAAACGGTTAAATAGGTGGTAGAACGATGACATTTCCCCTTCAAAAGCACGGCAAGTAGCAGAATCCTCAATACCTTCTATCATCTCATTGAGTTCGTTGCGCATGGCCTTGCTGGCGACCGCCGACGTCGCAGATTTGAAGTCCTGTGCAAAGCATTAATACTTGTTTAGGGGAAATACGTACAATGTGAGAAGCCCCACGCTGACGTGCATTCTTCGCGCCAGGATCTTCCAGTGAAGGATTCAGGGAATCAACCATACTGCAACACAGGTTAAAATGTATACGCAATTGGTGAAGGACGAGTCCCCCGTTCACTAGAGTTCCAACGCTGCCACGCGCTTTCCAACACGAGGTCGGAATTCTAGCAATGGCTAAAATTATGTACTATTACGTAAATACATGGAGCAAGGCCCGTCCCGCCTATGCACGATATGCATGAACCATTCGCCGCATTTAGATCTATTGGCCAACGTTGCTATTATTCAGGGACTTGGTTTGCAGCGTCAAAAAGTAGCGAAACAGATTGAAGGCAACATGTGTTGCTGTATAATGCGATGTGAGATAGATTGCAACTCTTGTTGGGCATCATAGCGTGGAAGTGACAGTAGTTTATTTTTTTTCTTAGTTTAAAAGGGCTTTAAGCCCCAGCGTTGCAAAATAGCTTTGCTTGGCTCGTAATGCACTCTCGTACATGTATACAGTAGAATAATACGAGGACCATATCAATGCCATGCGCGTATCCTACGCGAATGCAGACCAACTCTTTTCAGCGCTCCCACCCCGCGACCAGCTCTTCCTGCAGCCTTTTAGCATTGCGGCTGGCTTCCAGGTCTTCCAAACTGCGCAGGTGATCAACAACATCATGCATTTTACCAAAATATATCTCTTGAACTTGGTTGCGAATCTTGCTTTCGATATCCTCAATAAGCTTGCCAAGATTGATAATATGGCCGGGCATATCGGTGACTTTCATGCTCTCAACGGTCTTTGGTTAGCACATGCCGGATCGTGTAATGCATACCTGTCGTGAAAGGCTTCCACTCAAATCGACGTCCCCTTTCTCGGTTGCGACTCCGTCGTGTCGGTTTAGCGTAAGCATGACGGTGCTGGAAACCTTGTATTTAGCACTCTTGAGCTGATTACTCTCCGCGCCAATACCCGTAATGCTCGACACTTCCAATACATGAATCGAGTCCCACGTTCCAAACGTGCCTTTGGCATTGGGGTCGGATGGTGTATCGAGATCTGTGTGTTAGACCATAACATGAACGCACTTACCTTTCTTAAACAAGACAACGCCTGCAAAATTGGCTGGCAGTACACTAGAATCACTGGTATTGAGATCCCAAAGATACACGCTTGAATATCCTGTCTCATAATACAATTTTCGGTACGTCTCAAACGCATCGTTCGCCTGTAGTTCTAGCTCGCGAAGCTTTCCTGTCGGTACTAATGGCGTATCTTCTTCCTCGCTGTCCTCAATGGGAGGATTCCACGTATTTGTGATCCAGCTACGCCAGCTGTTTCCGTCTCGATTGTAATCACAACACAAGTATTCACGGCTTGCGCCCTGGGGAGAATCGTCAATGCGTAACACAAGAGGCTGATCGACTCCGGATGCAAGATCGTCTGCATGCTCCGGAAGAACATTTACCAGTTTTTCCACATTCGACGTGATTTTAGAGGGGGGAAGACGACGTAGAATATCGAACGCAAGCGTCAGTGGATCTTCTTGGGCATCGCCCATGTTGGACACAGTGGAGGAAACGATGCCCGTGCAACCGCAATGTATCTCCACGTGGCATGGACATTTTTCGCCCTCCACCATGAGCAGCAGCACAGACGCACCTGCGCAGCCGAAGAAGGAGGTCCGTGTAGTGGGCGACATTCCAGTAGTACAGGGCCCCCCACCTGAGCCTGAGACGGATTCAGAGCATGAGAATGACCATGAGAACGACCCCGACCCGGAGCCCGAACTCGAACTCGCGAAGTCCGAAGAAGAACGGGACGACGACATAGATGGCATTGAGGAGCTCATGTGCGCATTCCCAGACGATGAGACGCATTTGGACTTGATGCATTTGCGTTTAAACTCCACCAAACATTTGAACCTTGCACGATTTGCAAAGACGCTTCAAGTCGTCGTGTTGCGTCAAAATGCAATCACGACGATGCGCGGTAAGGATTTGGGTGCACTGCCAAACTTGAAAGATCTCGATTTGTATGATAACCTAATTGAGCATATTAGCGGACTTGAGCACGCTACACAACTTGAGTAGGTACATGTGCAAAATACTTACCTCCTAGAGTCTTGGATTTGTCCTTCAACAACATCCGCCACGTTTCCCGGGTGGCACAATTAAGCAATTTGCACACGCTCTACTTGGTGCAAAACAAGATTGCGCGCATTCGTCCTTCTGATTTCTTGGGTCCTATTGCGCATAGTCTCAAAAGCATTGAGCTGGGGGGTAACCGATTGCGCGTATGTACAGCAATGAGATTCCTATTGACCCTAGTCTCTGGAAAATATAGGGATGCTGACGAACTTGGAGGAGCTGTGGGTGGGCAAAAACAAGATCAGCTCTTTTGATGGAATTCAATCCCTTACCAAGTTGCGCATTCTATCTATCCAGTCAAATCGCTTAACGTCGTTGGATGGGCTGCAGACACTGACAAACCTGGAGGAATTATACGTGTCGCATAACGGGATCGAATCGCTAAAAGGCCTCGAAAATAATGCGAAATTGACTACACTGGATGTGAGCGCAAACAGGATAGCCAACCTTGATGGGATCCAACATTTTTCGAGCCTCGAACAGCTCTGGGTACGTTTGCACGGTAACTAACAAAAGGCAAACGATAATCAAATTCAAGAAATTAACAACTTGGCGGACTACATTGGACCTCAGCTGATGCCGAAGCTCGAGACGGTGTACTTGGAAGGAAACCCGTTACAGCGTGTGGCAGGAGCTAGCTACCGTCGCAAAATGCAATTGATACTACCCCAGATCACACAATTGGATGCTACGTACGTATCCAATCATTTTTTATGCTTACATGTGCAGTCATATTCGACACTAAAGGAGTAACTTTTCCGCTGGTATTGTGTATGATACATAGTCAAAATATAAGCCTTTGTGCAAATTACGAGCGGTTGGGCTTGGAAAGCAGCATGCGGTCAACCAAACGCGAGTAGTACGTCGCATTCATCCCACCAGCAGGCATTTTGGGCGCACCGGGAAGTCCCGGTATCGTGTGCTCAGAGCCCCCATTGGACTCATCGCCAATGTACACGTACGGCTTCAACTGCATGTCAGCTATCACCACGCGGCTGCATACATTTGTTTCGGCCAACCCGGGAGGTACCACAAAAGAAACCATGTGCCTCTCATCAATACGATGTGTCTGCAAGTTCCAGGTACGCTCGCGGCCCTGCGCATCGTACAGCTGATTTCCGCTGCGATCGGCCAGGGCAATGCGCTTGCGGCGCATAATGTTGCCCGTCCTAGTACCTATATGTCAGATCCGACAGCATGCAGCCATACCTTTGTAAAAATCCTTGTTCGCCTTTTTGGAGTTCAATGGAAGACGACTTGCCTTTGACAGTGCCGTTTGTGTCGCACGAAACATGATAACTAAAGTCTTGACGCGCAAGGGCTACCATGGTTTTGCTTGTCACATGACTTGCCGCCGTGCGTCAATTGGTAAGCATTTTCTTTTAAAAAAGCGGCAAACCCGTACGGCTACTAAGGATCTTCGCGACTACCACGCTTGTGTGGGACTTGCAATAAGAGAAAGTAACAGAAATGCCACCAGTTTCTGCGTCTAAAGCAAAGCGTCAAGCGTAAGTCTCGAACAAAGCGTGTGAAATCTGACAGGACAGTGAAAAGGCCGCCAAGGCTGCTGCAAAGGGTGTAAAGACTGACTCCACCACCGGGACGGAGTCCAGTGCGGCGTCCACGAAGGCTACCAGTATCAACAGTAGTGAGGGTCCGATCACAGACATGAAGAAGCTTGCGCTTGCGACGGAGCGCAATGCTTCGGGTGTGATTGTTAGCGACAAGCAAAGCCGCGATATTCACATTGAAAGTTTCTCCATGTCTTTCCACGGCCGTCTCCTGATTGACAATGCCACAGTACAGCTTAACTATGGTCAGCGCTATGGCCTTCTTGGCGAGAATGGCTGCGGTAAGACAACTTTTTTGGAAGCACTTGCAAATCGTGATGTGGAAATCCCTGCGCATATCGACATTTACCTTGTCCGTGGTGAGGTCGACCCTACGGAAGAACAAGCACTAGACTACATTATCAAGTCTGCTCGCGAAAAGGTTGTGCGCATTGAGAAGGAGATTGAGGACATGTCCGTTGCTGATGACATTGACGAGATGGCACTTGCGCTCAAGTATGAAGAGCTCGAAGAACTCGACCCCAGTACGTTTGAGGCGAAAGCGAGTGCCATTCTGCACGGTCTTGGTTTCTCGCAGGCGATGATGGCCAAGCCGACCAAGGATCTTTCTGGTGGTTGGCGTATGCGTGTGTCTTTGGCGCGTGCTTTGTTCATCAAGCCGCACCTGCTTTTGATGGATGAGCCGACCAACCACTTGGACTTGGAAGCAGTCGTGTGGTTGGAGGCGTACTTGTCGACCTATAACCATATTTTGGTTTTCACTTCGCACAGTGCCGATTTCATGGACAATGTGTGCACCAACATTTTGGACTTGAATCTCCTTAAAGAGTTCATCACCTACGGTGGTAACTACAGCACCTACGTACGCACCAAGTCGGAGAATGAAGTGAATCAAATGAAGGCATACCAAAAGCAACAGGAAGAAATTGCGCATATCAAGAAGTTTATCGCCAGCGCTGGTACTTACGCCAATTTGGTCAAGCAGGCCAAGTCTAAGCAGAAGATCATTGATAAGATGGAGGCCGCTGGCCTCATCGAGCCAGTAGCACAGCCCAGGATGCTGCGCTTCAACTTTGAGGACGTGCGCAAGTTACCTCCTCCAATTATCGCGTTCAACGACGTCGGCTTCAGCTACAGCGGCAAGCGCGAAGACTTTTTGTACAAAGACTTGAGCTTTGGTATTGATATGGACTCTCGTGTGGCCATCGTCGGTCAGAACGGAACCGGAAAATCTACACTGCTCAATCTCGTCACAGGAGCACTCCAGCCCGTGGACGGTAGCGTGCAGCGTCACGCTGGTTTGAAACTCGGCAAGTACTCGCAGCACTCTGCCGACCAGCTGCCATACGACAAGAGCCCGCTCGAGTACATCGAGTCGAAGAACAAGGAAAAGTACCCTGAAAAGGATGTGCAGTTCTGGCGTGGCCAGCTGGGTCGCTTCGGTCTTTCTGGGCAGCACCAAACGACTGCCATTCGTACACTTTCGGATGGTCTCCGTAACCGAGTTGTCTTTGCGCAGCTTGCCATGGAGAATCCTCATATTCTTTTGCTTGATGAGCCTACCAACCATTTGGACATGAGCTCGATTGACGCACTTGCCAAGGCTATTAAGGAGTTCGAGGGAGGTGTGGTTATTGTTTCGCACGACTTCCGTCTCATTTCACAGGTGGCCGAAGAGCTTTGGGAGGTCAAAGATCGCAAGATTGTCAACCTCACCAAGCAGGATATCGGTATCGCTGACTACAAGAAGATCCTTATGAAAGAGAGTGCGACTGCAATTGAGCGCGCCAAACTTACGGCGAAGACGTCCAACTAAACGCCTCGTGATGACTTGCCATATTTCAGTCGGTAGGATTGCGAAATTAAATTTAGGTAATTAGCACGTGTCATGCGTACAATCGTGCATGGATTTGCAGCGGGCGCCACAAAGTGAGTGGACAAGTAGAACCCATAGCCACCGAGTGTTTCTCCCTTATTCCTCCCTCGATTGGCTGGCACGCTTATACAGCCAATCCATCGTTATTAACAAGAGTGTTATTCTAATATCCTGGAGAACGCGACATGGCCAGTACAGACGAAGATGCAGCGACCGCGTCGACTATGCCGATCCTTTCTGCGGATGGCAGAGAAATGGAGAGCGAAGCTGCTGCGGCTCAGAAGCCGGATGCGCCGCCCAGCTGGTCGGGAGCGACATCACAAGATACGGGCGGGGAGGTGGAAGGTGCGCACACGGACGCCTCTACGCCCTGGCCACCTTCGATACTATCGTTGCCACCTAACAATGTAGGCGCAGACTTGCCGATTGCAAATATTTCCAGGATTATGAAGCGTTCCTTGCCGGATAACGGCAAGATCGCAAAGAACGCAAAGGAATGCATGCAAGAATGTGTAAGTGAGCTTATCAGCTTCATCACATCGGAAGCGAGCGATCGCTGCGGCAGCGAGAAACGCAAAACAATCAATGGAGACGATATTCTTTACTCGTTACGCGTTCTTGGCTTTGACAACTACGAACAAGTGTTAAAAGTATACCTTAGTCGCTATCGCCAGGTACGTCACGCAAAACCTAGTACAGCTGCTAACGATTTTTACAGGCTCAGGAAGAGAACCCACGTCAGCGCCGTCGACGAAACACCAAAACGCGTATTCCAAACGCGGATGACGCGTCTGGTAGTGCCGGCACAGCCGGCGAGGAGGAAGACGGTGGTGAGCTCGATAGCGACGATGGGGAAGAGGAAGAACAAGAGTGAGTCTTCCCCCCTTTTTTCATTTCTGCAAGCAAATTTCATTGTCGGTTGTGGACTTTAATAACTTTACTACGCCGGGCGCATTTGCATTACGATACAAACTCTGACGAATAGGTGTGCATCCACATACAAATTTCTGAATCTAATTTTGTGTTGGTATTTGCTACCGAAGTACATAGAATATGACTGTAAAGTTACTGCGCCTTTGAGGTTACAGCATTCTAAGTATACATTATCGTTTGCATGCACCGTGATTTGGGCATGGCGTTTGTTTATTCTTCAGCGGTTAGCCACACTCACACAGTACATACCGGATACAAGCGCCAGGATCATTCTGTTGTTGTTAGCAAGTACTCATTGCATATCACGCACCTGTATAGATAGTAGAAGAACGTCAAAAGGTAAAATGCAAGTTTCACCAAACTCTCTTTCTTGTGGTTCATGAGCGTCCGGAAAATCTCTGTAGCGTCTAGCAAGTAGTTATTATTGATCACCCTGTGTGTTAGTGGGTAGCAAGAACATACTTGTTGGCGTTATAAGCAACGAGAGGAACGTTAATGAGAAGTGCGAACCATTGTCCCGTAAACAAGAAAAGCACAGAAAGAAAAGCCTGGGCACCCATCTCAGGGAGCGTAAACTGTAGCGGGTTAACGCATGATCGTGTTTTCAACGTACCTGGTTTAGCTTGTTGCAGAGATCGATAGGATTAATGTAGTCCGACTCCAAATCAGAGTACATGATCACCTGAATAAAGTGTGAGTAGCTGCTCTTTCATGCATCAAATGCACGTACATAAAACACCATTACAAACAGCAATACTGCAGTGAACAGGATCGCGAGCAGAAATAGCCATCCTAACACACGTTAGCCTCGATGCGCTCCAATAGAAAAGCTGTTACGCTTGGAAATAATACATACCGTCACCAGGCATAATCTGTGCATTCCGTGTTAGCACACAAAAATAGATACTCAAAGCAACGTACGAAAAATGTGCTGGAGGAGTATAGCAGTTTAAATTTCAAGCTGACGACGTTGGCCGGATCCCGCTGCGTAAAATTATGTAATATAGTGCAGAACAGGGCGAGCCCATTGCGGGGTCCAAAAGCCGAGTGGAGGCGTGACAGAGTGGGGGAGTGCCTGAATGCTACGGATCAGCTAGCGGCGCTTGCCGTGGCACTGGAGCGGTCTGATGCCCCAGGAACCCGCGCGCGCTTCTGTGACACAATCTCTGATAGATTAAGTCGCTCTGGTAACCATATCCCATTGTTGATGAGTAGCACTTTCATGAGTTCATGATACCGAAGCCCGGTCAAAAGCTTAGGCGTAATCAAAAAGTACTGCCCCGCTTCCGGTCTGCATGTAATGGCGACCATCTGATCGTGCACTGCACGCTCTGCGCGTGGATCCATGCCTTGATTGATCTCATCCACGAGCGAAAACGGCGAGCGAGCGAGTTCCGTAAGGCTGAGCAAGTACAATATCGTGGACAAGGACCGCTCGCCGCCTGATTGTCGGTGGCCAGTAAGCAGCTGCAGCTGCTCCGTTTCGCGGAATTTGACGAGGATATCTATACCCCACTTTTCGAAACTCTCATCGCGCGCCAGTCGAACTTCGCCAGCGCACCCAAGGCGAGCAAATGCAGCGGAAAATCGCTCGTTTACATTTGCAACCAAATGCTCCAGCGATGGCAGCCACTGGCTCTCTACTCGCTGTACCTTGGACTCGAGCTGCGTCTGTTCCACTTTTGTCGCATCCATAGTCGCCTTCAGTTCCGCAATTTTGGCCTTCCTGGCTCGGAAAGCTTCCAATACGCTCGGCCCTATTCCCCATGGTATATCGAAAGATGCTTTTGCGCCTTGTAGCTGTAATTCCAGCTGATCGACCCCCTCTGCATCATCTCTGTATTGATCAAAGAATGTTTGCTGTGTTTCTGCATCCACACTCTCCATATGTAGTTCGTAAAAATGCTTGGCCGCGAGCGTTTCTTCCTTTGCCTGACCAAATACGCTCACTACACGCTCCAAAGCATCCATCGCCTCTTTTAGCTCCGTTTGGTGTGTACGGATCTGCTCCATTATGCGGTTCAGCTCTGTGGTGTGCCGCAATTTAGAGAGCACCAATATATCGCATTGCTTGCGTGCATGCATCAGCGTGTGAAGCGTACGTAAATAGCGCTCGGCTGCTTTTCCAAGCTGCAATGCGTTCTTCTTTCGCTCATCATTGATTTGTTGTCGCTGCGATGCAGCCGAGGGGCGCGATTCTTCTCGCACTAGCTTTTGGCGCTCAGCAGCTAAGAGAGAGCGAGCCTTCCGCCATTCAGAAACCAGACGGTGGGCAGCACGCTGCTCTTCGACAAGCTGTTCACGTTTTGTGCTCAAATCCTGCAGCCTGGTTCGCTTCATGTCAAACATACGACGGTTTTGCTGTACTCGCTCGTCCAGCCGTGCTATTTCTTCGTTCACGGCAACAAGCTGGTGCTCAGCCTCGCCTTTTTCTTGCGACTGACTCGAGTGCGCAAAGTTGCGCAGCGGGCGCAGTTCGCGCGATTGTGTCACTGGCAACCGCTTCCCATATTTGGAGTAAAATGTGGTAAAGAGAGTCGTGCCGATAATGTAGCGCTGGAATTTTCGCAGGCGTTCGACTTCTTCTGCATTCGCCGTACCGCGGAAGGATATGGGAATGAGGTGGATGTGTGCATTGGTGCACAGAAAACGCAACACATCCTCCGGCGCATCGACATTGTCCAAGATATAGTTGTCAAATCCTGCCTCTTGCAACGCATCCAAAGAAATTGGTGGTTTAAACGAGGTTAGCGGAGCACTTCCTTCTTGTTCCACAACATTCAGGCGCCATCCGCGCGTGTCAATGAGCTCTCGCGTGAACAGATCGTAGTCTGCACGGCTTTGGCATACAAATGTACGCTGGATATTCCAATTCAGGCACGTTTCCACAGCGCGTGCCGCATCCGGGCGCTTTACACTCAGCAGGACAAGCACGGGGTCATAAACCCTGTGCTGGAACATGTCCCGGTGGCTATCAAGCCACCGGATCGCTTCGTACGTATCCTTATCGTTATGCGCCAATATCTGCAAGCGCTGGTGCCGGATATTATTGCTTTCCGTCAGCTTGCGCTCCACTGCTTGTTTGCGTGTTCGCTGCTGCTGCTGCGCTGCCGCCAGATCGGATTGTTGCGAGTCCAAGTCGCGGCAATCTTCTGTAATGGTACGGTGCTCGCCTTTTACTGCGCGCAAATCTGCGTCTAATGCGCTGGTGTCAATCTGCGCTGGTTCTTCAGCCGTCTCCTCTTCCATGGCTGCAATGCGCGCCCGTAGTGCCTGGATTTGTTGCCCCCTATTGGTCTCGGCCGCTTCAAGCTGACGTTCCTGCTCGTTCAAAGATGACATTTCCAAGTCCACCTGCTCGCGTTCTTGCTCAATGCGTCGACATGTCCCGTACGTGTCGTCCGCCTCTTTTCGCTGCACGGACAGCTGTAGATCCATCTTTTGTGCCCGCTGCTCAAGTCGATCGCGTTCCTCTTGCACAGGCAACAGCGCACGCTCGCACTCCCGCACCTGTGTCTTTGCTTGCGCCCGCTCGGTATGCGCAATGTCGTACCGCTGCTTTGCCTCGCGGTACTTGGCAAAATGAACGCGCGCTTCCAACATACGCATGCGGTTCTCCAACTCTACACGCTCTTCGTAGCGTCGGACATCGCGTTCCAGTACGCGGTTGCGATTCTCCAAGTGTGTATACTCCTCTGTATCGTTGGTAATGCGCTGTTTGATTTTACCGAGGTCTCCGCCAAACGAAATAAGCATGTCGTGCCATTCGCTAAGCTTGGGATGCCCAGCAGCGTACTGCGTCTCGCGCAGCAGCCGCTGCGGTGACATGTATGCAAAATCAGCTACACGGTCCTGGGGGAGAAAAGTACACAAATTTCCGACCTCAATGTGGAACTGCGATACGGCTTCGTTTACTTCTCGTGCGCTTGCATTTGCACCATTTAAAAGCCAGTCGCTCGAGTTCGATTCGCGAAAGAGGACACGGCGAATCACGATATTGTCTTTCCCAGAAAACCCCTGCAGTTCAATTTCTACCCAGCCCTCGCCATGGCCGAGCTTTACATAGCTTGCCACATCTTTCGCACGGCCAAGCACAGAGGGCTTCCAGCCGAGTCCCAGCGCAATCGCACTCACCACGGTGCTTTTTCCAGTACCGTTCGGACCAATAATCATATTCAGGTACGGCCCGGGGAAGAATTCCACCGCATCGTAGGTAACAAATCGCTCGCAGGCGACGCGTACAATCGAGCCGGGCACATACCCAGTCGTCGCCCTGCGCTGCTCGTGGGGCATTGCACCAGCCACATTTAGCGCAATGTCTTGCGCAAGCTGTATAGTATCTGCCTCGCCCATCGTATCATGGTCCTCCCTGCGGCGCTTTGGCCGCCTGCGCGCCTCAGACATGACAATGCGCTCGGATGGACGCGTCGAAAAGAAACACACGTGCTCTCCACATGTGGCTTTCTTTTTGGCCTAGGGACGAATGACAGAAGGAGCCGCATGGGATGCCGTTTGCGCATGGCTACGTCAAGTGCATCCAGACGAGCACAGTCAAGACTCCAGCGTGCTATTTGCGCGGTACTTTTCCGAAATGCCCAGTCCGATCGCGCGCATTGTCGGCATGCTGCGTTCCCCAGAAGAGCGCGGCTTGCACCCCTGTGTGCGAGACCGACGGCGGTTGTATGCGACGCTAGAAAAGCCAGAAGCGCTTTCTACAGCATACCAACGTCGAAATAAACCCAGGCTGTGGCTACGTATTGTGGGAACGGGGCAGGACGAGGAGATGGACGATGCGGAGGAGGAGAAGGAGGACATTTTGCGGCAAGAGGCCGAGGCAGACAAGAAGGATACACTGCGGCAAGAGGCTCAAGAGGACAAGCGACGAGCGATTCCGGACAAGGCGCCTGTGCTACGCGAGGAAGCGAGTGGTCCTCTTTCTACCAACGGCACATTCGCGACCCTGCATCGCAAGTACCTCGAAGAGATCGACGACGACGAGATTGATGCTGGAGACGGGCCTGACGTTGCGATTTTGCGTGGCGAATTCGATAGGGAAATTCTCGATCGTTTCGTGCACGGCACGCTGCGTGTGCCGCTGTACGATTGCGACTTTGACGAACAATACGATAATGTGTATGGACGCGATATGCAGTTCCGCGAGCAAATGCGGGAAGAGACATACTTTGACGACAGGTGAGCTTTTAGGGGTATGTAGACGCTACAGTAGATACGTCTCAGGCTCATGACCATGCCTGTGAGACACCGTACCGCTTCACAATGCTGTGCGTTAGAAAAGGTGTAAGTACGTACTTTGCCTCGTATGGATTCGTGTCGTCAGGAAATATCTTGAGCCGCTCCAAGCGGCGATCGCGCAACTTATTCTTAGGCAGCATGCCCGAAACGGCACGGCGGATAATCTCTTCCGGCTTCTTCTGCAGCATGGTGTTGAACGGAATTTCCTTCAGACCGCCTGGGTACATCGTATGGTGGCGGTACAGTTTCTGGTCTGCTTTCTTGCCCGTGACTGCAATGTGCGACGCATTCGTGACTACGACATAATCGCCAGCGTCGACGGCAGGGTCGTACAAGGGCTTGTGCTTGCCCATCAGCGTCACTGCGATGGAGCGGGCAAGATGACCAAGCACCCTCTCGCGTGCATCCACATGATGCCACATCCGAGAGAATGCGAGGGATGTCTGCGTGTCAGTGCCGTTGCAGTGTACCTACATTGCCCACACGCTGCGACATGGCGAAAACGAGAAAAGGCGTGGCCTCCACGGCGGCGGCCTCACTCGGCCGGGAATGGAGTACACCAACAACCCGCCGCGTGGCATCGACATCGGGCATCTGTCCTCCGACCACATCCAGCACGATGGCGTTTGAGTTCACAGAGTTCCAAAGCACAGCGGAGACGGATCCGACCTCAGAATTCCTTGAGCGTGAGAGGCTGGCTGCCGGTACGTTGCTTGGCAACGATGCCGGATTGTTTGGCGCCGCGAACGAACATGGCGGAGCTGAGCACGACTTTGAACAGCACGCACAGGATTTCCCCCCGTTGGACGGCGAGGGTGAATTTGAGGGTAGTTTTGAGGCGATCGAAGTAAATGGAGGAGATATTGTTG
Organism: Malassezia vespertilionis; assembly: GCF_029542925.1. Classification (NCBI taxonomy): domain Eukaryota; kingdom Fungi; phylum Basidiomycota; class Malasseziomycetes; order Malasseziales; family Malasseziaceae; genus Malassezia; species Malassezia vespertilionis. The sequence goes on along the minus strand of NC_079251.1, from coordinate 86,943 downwards.
CACCTGCAAGGGAGGAGGCTGCTGCGTTCAAGCGCGCAGACTCGCTCATGGAGATGTTCGAGCCGCGCGAGGGACAGGAATCGGTGCAGACGTTTCAGAAAAGCTTCCCCGATACGTACGAACTCGAATCCGGAGTAGTGCCAGCGACTCAAGAGCACAAGGAAGCTGCTTACGAGGAGCCTGAATTGTTTTTGGCGAAAGAGACGACCAAGGATAAGATGTTCAGTTACGACGAGCTGGACACAGAGACGCAAGCGCTTCGCGAATGGAACGACAACCAGGCAGACGAAGTTGCGCGGCGCGAAGCTGCTGCAGAGCGCCAGCGCGGCGAGACGGTTTCCAAGGCCGAGCAAGAAATCGACCAGTTCTATGCAAACTACAACGCTGAGAAGGCGAAGAACATTAAGAAAAACAAGGAGGCCGAGGCGCGCTTTTTGGAGCGTAAGCAGCAGGAGCTTGCAGAGGGTACAACATGGACACGAATCACCAAGCTGCTTGACTTACAAAACAGCCAGTCCAAGACGATCGCCAAGGTCGGACCCGGCTCGAGCGATTTGGGACGGCTCAAGGAGCTGTACCTAAACCTGAGGCGCGAGGGCGACACAGCGCCCGGTGCAGCAGGCTATTAGAACATAGTATCATATAGTTACAGCGACGAGCGCACACTAAGGACCTGCGTCTGTATAGGACTCTATCGGCGGTGACTTGGCTGGCCGACGCCCCGACGCAAGCAACTTGTACTCGTTCGGCGACGGCACGCGGCTGTCCAGCATATCGAGCAGCTCGTCGAGTGTGCCCTGAAAATCTGGCGGGGCGCGTTTACGGTACATTACAGTCCAATGCTTCTTGACCACGTACGTGGGCCATTGCCAGTCGTCCGTGGCGAGCTTGTCAAACTCAACATCGGCCACATGCAGCTTGCCTTGTGCACGGATCCGTTGGATCAAGATATGGTCGTCGTGCGGAGCATACCATCGCGCATTCTGGTCCTCTAAATTGCGGCGTTCGGCGCTCAGCATTCCGCGCCACTTGCGGCTCAAGACGCTGATCCGCCGCGTCGAGGGGCCCAGCCGTTCGTGGATCAAGGTCCAGGGCAGGTTCGGGCCGTCGGGACGACAGCCCACCCTTTCGCAACACTCAAGCACGGCACGGCGCAATGCAACCTCTTCCTCAGGCCGAAAAGCGCCGAGCGGTATGCTGGCCGGGTGGCTGTTTTGCATCTGCTCACGCCAATAGTGCTTGCAAACATTGCCCGAGCGGCCAAGGCGCGCGCCAATCTTTTCCCACTGGCGGCCCAACTCGGCCACTGCGGCAGCGAGCGCCTCGACCTCGCTGGCCGACCAATTCCCGCCGCGGACTACGTCCTTGCGCATGGATTTGATGTGCATGCGCACGGCATAATTCGGGCGCGTGCCTACGGATAGTGCAATGTGCTTCCAAAGCTCCTCGTGCAAATGCTTCTGCTCTGGCTTGCGGTGCCATATTAGCTCGTCTAGCGCCGCGGGCGAGAGTTTGTAGTGCTTGCAAAACTTGTCCAGCGCCGCGGTCGCCAAATCCTCTTCTTCCTGGCTCCATCTCCCTGTCCGCCAAGATAGTCCATAGGCTTCCTTTAGCCAATAGAGACGGTCGCTCGAGTACGCGCGCTCTAGCACCATTTGCTCGTACGTCTGTCCAGCGTGTGCAGTGACAAATGCTGCGCGTGCTTTTTCCTGTGTGGGTTTCAGCTTTTTGCCTGTGTCGTCGCGTCGTTGAAGCCGTCGCTGGGTTATCTGGGCATCGGCGGGTGTCGCTACTTGCATTACAGTGTTGGCCGCTGCTTCGTCGTACCGTGGCGCAATATCGAAGGGCAAACCAGCATCATGTGCAACAAACTGCGACCCCAGCGTGTGCACGGCATCAAATGGGCCTGCATACGCATCCTCTCGCACATCCAAAGCTGGATCAATGCCGTGGCGAGACTCTACATCCAGCGAATCATGTGCGCGCACGCGTTTCGACGGCGATGCATCGTGTATAGCGCGGCGTTTCCCACGATCGTCCAGCGTAAACAAAGGACCAGAATTTTCAAGCGCACTCGAAATCGTATCTACAATTCCATTATCTCCTCCAAGCGCGGGCCGGCTTGCATTTGGTTCGCGCTCTGTGGATTCTGACGGCACAGCCGCTGGGCGTGCGCTGGGATCGGAAGCGTCGTACGCAAGTTCGAGAATCGCGGATGTGCTCCATTGTTCATTTGGCCACCCAGGCGCCCCATTCGTGCCCGCATCGGGCGCTCCCGAAAGCAGCGCATTTCTTGCGCGGTTCGCGCGCTGTTCCATGCTGCGTTGCGCTACCAAGCGGCGGGCGGCGCGCTAAAACACTTTAGTCACGTGCTATTGAGACCGTGCGCGACTACGAAACTACGCCACCTTCTTTGTACTGCGCTCGCTGGCCATGCGGATCGCCCAGGTTAGCGCGTAGGTCTTGGTCGCATCCTCGTACGAGCTCAAAATCGGGGCTGCATTGGGCCCGTGCTCGATGCAGTCGATCAAGTTGCTGACCTCGGAGAAGAACGGATCGTCGTTAGGGTAGCGCACAATTTCCTCGTGGTCGTCGCCGGGACGGCGGAAGTAGAGAACTGGGTTGTTGTATGGGTCCACGAGACGAAGCATATGCCCGTCCGCATACAGGTCCAGCTCTGTAGAGTAGTTGTGCCCTTGTAAGGCGACAGCGTGGGTCAAAGAACCGACGGCGCCCGTCTCAAACTTCCACGTAGCCGCAGTGATGCGCGGAATACGATTCTCGGGTTTGATCAAAGATTCGTCGAACGGGATCTTGCTCAGCTTTCCAGCAGGCTCATTGTATTCCAGTGCATGTGCAGACACCGAGTCCAAGTCCACTTCGCCTGCAAAGTAGCGGCACAGGTCGCAGAAATGCGTGGCCTGTTCGACAATCGGGCCTGGGTTCTGCGATTTGTCCCACCAGTCCAGTTTCGCAGTTTGCTCGCTGTGGTCAGTGATGGAAAAAATACACACTAAGCCATAATGTACCGGGCATTCACAGACATCACCTCTAGGTTGTTCTCATCAAGGATCTGTTTCATCTTTTGCACGACTTTCAAGTAGCGCAACATGTAGCCAACACTCACAAGGTTGCCACTGTTGATAAGCATATCAGCAACCTCGAACGCATCCTCAACAGGGCCTGTGGCGACGGGCTTTTCAATAAACAGTGGCACGCCGGGTAGGATATCGGTCAGAACGCGCTCCAGATCGTGACCGGGAGCCATACTGCCACGATACGCAGGAGGAGAACCAACCCAGATAACGTGCGGGTGCAGCTCGGGCTTGAGATCGGCAATGTACGCTTGTGCGCTGGGATACACGACCGTGTCTTTGTACGCTGAGAGCACGAAAGAGTTGCGCTTCGTCTCAAGCACCTTTTCTGCACGCTCTTTGCTGGGGTCAATCAGAGCGGTTACTTTCAGACGCGGGCCGAGTTTGCTGTGTGTCAGGCGATGCAAGGTAGAAGACGTACTGCTCCAAACGGAAAGTATGGTTCCAAGGGCCTTCGTCAGAGCCTATGTCTTAGTTTTGTGTACAGCTGCGACGTACCAAACTGTCAAACCAAAATCGAAGCGAAACCCGTGTCAGTATCACCGCACAGATAGCACAAGACCACGTACGTTAATATTTCCACTGTTCAGTCAGACACTTGCGCGCAAAATATACGTACGCGCCCACGACCACTACTCGAAAATCAGCACCAGGTGCAGGGGGCTTTTGTTTGTCCATAGACGTCACTGCGTTCGGATCAAAATCAGGAGCTGGGCCATTGACGCCGGTACTGTAGCAGGCAAAACGCTGCATCGAACACAGCGCGTTACGCACGGGCATGCGGGCCCGCGCAAGGCCCGAAAGACTCGCGATCAGCCTCACGTTGCGCAGTGCAGGAGCACGGACTAGGCTTGTTGCCTGCTTAGAGAGGAGAGACATGGAGGTGGTGATATGGGGAATTGCGTACGCCGCTGCCAGTTATGTTTGGCTGAATAAACATGGTGATGACCCAAGCCCTGCATCAAGATTGGCAGCGTGCAGATCCTTTTATGACATGAGCAGCGCACACATTAGAGCAGGTATGCAGCATCTATGTATCACGCCAAGCGTGAAAGACTAGCGAAAAAAAAGGGACGCGTTAGCGCACACCGAGCCGCTCGCGAAGGATGGTGTCGGAGAGCTCGCCATCACGGATATCGATCACCTTTCCAACGTCCGCGTGTACGCTAAAGTTTTGTAAAGCCGATGCATACAGTGTAGCAAGCTCGATACTGGAAGATGCAGGGGCCCAGCTGTGGTTAGTGGCACACGTTATACACACTTGATGAGAACCAATGGCTGGTGTCAGTTGACCTCATACACATACATAGGATATCCGTCCATGCTCATGGTGCAGTTCGTAGCTGAGCACGATAAACCGCGGCGAGTGCTCTGGCAGCTCCTCGACGAGCTCATCGAGCGTGGTGGAATCGTATATCTCGTCCATTACCATCAGTAGCTTTTTCTTGTCGATCTTAACAACGGCAGCTGCCGTTTTAGAGCTGCTCTTCTTCAGTCGGAAGGTGCGCAGCTCCTGCAGTAACGTGGGATCAATGTCCACCGTTGTCGACATGATGGAGGAACCTACGCGGTGATTGGCCTCCACAGATTATATATGAATTGGACAAATTGGCACATTATGACTACATGGGAAGTTGTGCTAACGACTGCAACTCGGCCGTCCTTTTTTCACTTGCAAGACGGATCGCCCAGGTAAACGCGTAGGTCTTGGTCGCGTCATCGTACAAACTCAAGATTGACGCTGCATTGGGACCGTGATCAATAGAGTCGACCAGGTTGTTGACCTCGGAGAAGAATGGGTCGTCGCCGGGAAACTTGTACACCTCTTCCTTTTCGTCTCCCGGACGGCGCACGTACAACGCAGGCGCGTTGTATGGATCTACGAGACGCATGTAGTATCCATCGGCAAATACATCCATCTCGGTAAAAAATTTCTGGTCGTGTAATGCAACGGCATGCATTAAGGAACCGACGGCGCCGTTCTTGTACTTCCATGTAGCACTCGTTACCCTGGGGATACGCTCTTCGGGCGGCACCTCGTGCTCGGCCACAGGGATTTTGCTCAGCTTTCCTGCGTCATCGTGGTGCTCGACTGTGTGTGCAAATACAGTAGCCAAGTCGACTTCACCGCCAAAGTAGCGCGCAAGATCGGCAAAGTGGGTAGCCTGCTCAATGATGGGGCCCAAGCTCTCTTTCTTGTTCCACCACCATTGCTTGGTGAGGTACTCGTACGCCATGATATATCGGCCGTTTACGGCCGTCACAGTAAGATTGTTCTCCTGGATGATTTGCTTCATTTTTTGCACAACTTTGAGGTAGCGAAGCATGTAGCCGACACTGACAATTGTGTCTTTCTTTTTGCAGATGCTCTGGGATACTTGCCATGTCTCTGCAACTGATGCAGTCGATACGGGCTTCTCAATAAACATGCTGACGTGGGGGAGCTTATCCACCACGACGGCTTCCAAGTTACGGCCGGACTCGAGTCTGCCGCGGAAAGCAGGCGGAGTGCCGACCCACAGCGCGTGGGGATACGTATCCTTCGTGACACTCTGAACATAGTCTTCCAAATCGGGATATATTTGTGTGTCTTTGTATGCGCCGGCCGCAATCGACTTGCGCTTCATGTCAAGAACTTCTTGTGCGCGTTTCGCGTCCGGGTCGACAAGCGCAGTGACTCTCAGGCGCGGGCCGAGTTTCTGTTCGAGTCGCGCAGAATGATTCCATGCACCTTCGGGGGAGCCAAAATTTATCTGGCTTGCGCCGAGAAAAATCACCCGAAATTCTGCGCTAGGTGTCTGCTCGTTCATGGTGGAAGTATGCACGTTGGTGCAGTTGCACTCGGGCGTGTACGCAGGCGCAATGTCCACGCCGCGTTATATCACGTGACGTAAACCCTGCTCGCTCGGCGCCGTTTGCCCCGAACCATCTACTTTGTGTGACAAATGCCTATCCCTTTTGAAGCGTTGATCCCTATGGGCATTGTGGGGATCATGTTTGCAGTGTCGGGTACCGGATACAGTGCCGTTACTCGTTTAGCAAATGATGGCAAGGTACGACTGTGCACGGCGCAAGAGTACTGACTTTAAGCCTGTTCGTCACAATGTCGACCAGTGGGACAGGATGATGATGCGCCGCGACTATCGACTAACAGGAAGTACAAGAGGGCAATCTGTGCGTACAAGTGTATGTGCATACTAATCTGCAGACCGAACCATACGCGCCCTCGTCGTTTGGCACCAATAGTTTCTGGAGTACAGAGCGCGTGTAAAGCGCCGGGAACTAAAGCATCTTTTACTTCTTCCGTCGCCGGCGCTCGTTCGGATTTTTTCGCCCGATACCGAGTGCCGGCAAGTCATTGTTAGCATTCCTCTGTCGTCCCATGAGCATTTCCGGCATCCAGTCCGGGTCGGCGTACCATGCAGACAACGAGTCCTTGCCTTGTGCCAAGCTCTTCTGGAGCTCGCGTTCTTCCTTGTTCTGCTGAATACGCTGCTTTGCGAGTCCACGCTGCCATTCCGGCTGGTCCTCGCGCAGAATGGGAACTCCTGTTTTTGGGTTCTTGCTTGAGCCGCTTGGCCGACCTCCGGAAGAGCTTCCCGGCTGCGGGAGCGGAAGCGAGTAGCGCGTGCCGCGATTTTTGTACTGAAAGTTTGGTTTCAAGTGCACCTGCATCCCTGCATCGCCGTCTGTGCCTGTCGTCACGGACGTGCGGAGCAATGTCGCCCCACCACACGATGGGCAGAACTTGCGTTCCGGATCCTTGCAGATCCTGCCGTGTCAGTATATACACGATACGTACTTGTAGCATGCGTGGCAGCGCAGGACCCAGCTCTTGACGCGCTCGATTTGCATCCCGTCTGTGCTGACCAAATTGAGCCCCATCTGGAGCAGCGCGTTTTGCACGGCAAAATCTGCCGTCATGCATGCGACGGACATGTTCTTCAGCCCGCTGCGCTTGCTGTCGCGCCCACGGCGACGGCGTCCCGGCCTTGGCTCTGTCGTTTGCAAGACGGACTCGTCGACAACCAGCCCCAGTGCCTTGTTCTTGTGCTTGGTGATGTTGGTCGGCGTGATCCATTCGCCGCCGATTTGCTCGTTGTCTTCCTCGTCAGGGAGTGGTACTGGAGAGGGTGCAATCGCTTGGGCAGGTTTTGGGCTTGGATCAAATCCATGCGCCGCATCGACAACCGTAAATCCGTCCGTGTCCGGCTGCGTCGCACTATCCTTTTCAAGCGTGGCGTCCGTCTTTTGCACTGCACTGTCCGCAGCACCTTTTCTCTCTCCCTTCTCTGCCAGCCGCTTTGCCTCATACTGCTGCTGCCCCGTCTTCCCACCGACAACATCGCGCACATGCCACGTCCCATGCATCTCTACCTCCAAAGCGTAAGTCAATGCAAGAACGTGTACATCAGGAGCAGATAGCACCGCATAGTCTCCTGTTTGTTTCGCAAAGTCGATCGCACAGCGCAGCGCTTCCGCACCCGGTGCACGCACCTCGAGCTCGATTTGCCCTGTCGCCTGCAAGTGCTGCAAATAGTCGCGCGCACGCACATCGCGCAATTCCGCGAGGACGGACGGAGGAATATAGTATTTGTTTGCAAGCCCTGCTATGCGTGCCTGTGTCAGCAGCGGCGCAGCATCCAACACGAGCGCCTTGATGTGCGGCACTCTCCCATGTCCGTCTTCGGCCATGGCGTGTCTGTGCTCGGCGCTGCAAAAAATGTTCTGCACTCGGCCGACCGACTCCACACCAAGGCACGGCGGCAGGTTTAAGGCATGGCGTGGCACGCAGGGATGCGTGCAAGGCCGTTTCACACCTCGCGTTCCGTCTTGGCGCTCGATTTTTATGCGATACTACGTATTCCACGCAATGCATCCAAGGCGCAGGTCAAGAGCCAGTTTTATAAGCTATCGAAGCAGTACCACCCCGACGTGAGCAAGTCTGAAGAAGGCAAGATGTCGTTCCAGCAAGTGAGTGAGGCATACGCCACATTGAGCAACGACAGGAAACGGTACGCACACGCATCGCTGACCCAAGACGTGAATATGATCAGAAAATAGCATTTGAGGCGCGCGGCAGCACCGCCCCGGCGTACGATCCCGGAGACGCGATGCGGCGCCGCACAACCGCCAACTATGCATGGGAATATACGACACGCATGAAGAAAGAAGCAGGCAAGAACCACACACCGCATGGTGCACAGCAGTATGCACCGCCGCCACAAGCGCCGGGGAGCGCCGCACACCATTTCACGCGCATGGCCGAGCGCGAAGCGCGGCGCGAAGAGGCGCGGGCGCGATCGCCGTACAGCGGATCCAGCTTTAACCCCCACGCCAACCCCGATAGTTTCCGTTCCTGGAGTCACCGCCGCTGGGGCGAGGAGGGACGCCAGGCTGAACTGATCAATCCCATGGTGCGCTTCCTCCAAGTGGCAGCCGTCTTTGGTGGCGCCGTGTGGCTGAGCACCAAGATACTCAGTTAATGCGGCAATTGCGTTCTTACATCTACGTAGCATTTCCATGTTCTAATCCCATGAGCGCATCCTGTTCCATAGCCGCGTGGTTCTCCCGGTTGCTCTGGCCATACTCGCGCTGCAAACGCAAGCGACTGTTGGGGCTTGGCGGCCTCGGTTTCCTACGGCGCGCCTCCTCCAGAGAAATAGTCGCGTTACTGTACGAGGAGATGACGGGCTGCGAGTGGTCGCGATCGATGGACGCTTTCATCATCGCCTTCATCCACAGCCGTAGGACCGTGGGGTCGTCCATGCTAAAGTAGTGCGTACGCTGGCTTTCATGTACAATTTTGAAGCCGTACTTGCCGGGGTTGGTATGCTCATCCGCAACGAGCTTGTAGCCCTGCATATTGATGTGGCCCTTGACTTTTACCGCGTTGGCATCGCGCAAAATAAACACATCGTGGTCTTTGAGCGCGAGATAGCGCGTGTTCCACGTATTATACCGCTCGCCCTTCTTCTTGATCCAGCCTTGCATGTCAACCGGACCAATCTTGGCAATGACACTCGTCGATATGGTGGGCTGCACCTCTGCATATGCCTTGTCTACACGCATCTTGTCCATGGGCAGCGGCGTCTCGAATCGATTGTTTGAGGTGGGCAGCGAAATTTGCTCTTTCCTGGGGGACGAAAAGACATCTGTGCCGGGATCGCGGGGGGATTTGCGCGCAAAGATGCCGCCCATACTGAGCAGCTGCGAACGACGGCCAGCACTAAATGGCTTGAGAACACTGACACGGTTGGGCGACTTGGCAGGCGTGCTCTGCGTCGCAGGCGGCGCGGCGAGCGTGGGCTGGGGCACGGGCGGCGCAATCCGCGGTTTGCGTTCCATGAGTTGGGCTGGCGTCGTTTGGATAGGCTGGGGCACAGCGGACTGCACCGGGGGAAACGACGGCGTGGAGGGTACCGAAGGAGAGGCAAGCTCGGGCGTATACGAGCGCTGGGCCATGGGCAGCGCTGTTGTGCCGCGTGTGGCTGGCAAATAGGGCACGTTGGCCTGTGCTACAGGCGCCAGGCTCATTGGACTGGCCATGGGCTCGGCCAGGCCACCAAAGTGGGTCTGCACTGGCGGCGCAGACTGCATATGCAGCGGCACAACGCTTGCCAAGCGCTGTGGCTGCATCGTCGGCTCCCACAAAGACGCCGAGGTAGAGTCGCGCGGGATTTCAGGCTCCGGCACGGCAACAGGCGACGACGACGTCGGCGGAGTTTGTAGTGCATCGTACGCGTGTGCTGAAGCTCCTGAGAGAGCACCAAGCTCCTTGATTCCATTCATGAGGTGGAATCGACGGCCAAAGGCAGTGATATCAATTTCTTTCAGAAGGTTGATATCCATGGCAAGCAATGCATCGCCGCTGATTTCATGCTCGGCTAGCTTTTCCAAAATAAACGAGTCGTAGCCTTTGCTTTCGGCCCACGCAACAACTTCTTCTACCGTCCACTGGGTGGGGTCGCTCTTTTTGGTTGTTGGAGGGATACGGGGCAAAGTAGCCAGCGGTGCTACATTGGCCATGGACGGCGCAGCTTCGATGGGCGGTTGCGCTGGGCGCATATCGATGGCTGGGACCACTTCGATGGGGGGAGCAGGTGCAGTGCGCGTCTCCATGGGGAGGGCATACTCTCTCGGGACGGCCGGGACGACGGGCGGAATAACGGGCTCAACAGGCGTCACAGGCGTCACAGGCGTCACAGGCGTCACAGGTGCAACAGGCTCGACAGGCGTCACAGGCGCAGCAGGCTCGACAGTCGTCCCAGGCGCACGAGGCTCAAGCGCATTCGCCATTTCGTCCTCCACGCTCGGTGACAGCTGCCTCCGCGTCGAGGACGTCGGGGAAAAGACAAAACCGCCCGGCAAGGTTCTCGATTCGTCGGGCGTCATGTCAGGCGTGCCAAACTGGCTCCCACGCTCATTGCCTGTCGGCGTCACTGGCACAACAGCCTTGTTGCTGGGCGTACCGATCGTGGCGACGACAACCGCAGAGCGACGCAAAGAGCTTGCATCTACACCACCATCCGTAGGCTGGATAGAATTGTCGATGCTCGGCGCTGCCCACACAGTCTGCGTCGCTTCATACGGGCGCTCCTCGGGAAGCGTATCCATCTGCGAGTTTTTCGCGTGCGTTGGAGGGGGCGTAGCCGATTTAATCACTTCCCCCTCGCCTTCGTCCTCGCTCTCGTCGCTCATTTCGAGGTACGCCAGCGGAGTGACACCAGGCATGCTCCCCATGCTCATATGCGCCCCTGTTACAAAGCTGGGGCGATTCTGCCCATCTTCATACGTATCACGGCCAGTCCAAGGTCCACGCTGTTCCTGGGATGCAAGCATGAGACTCTCACGGGCATTCCTAGCTAGCGCAGCGCGGGCTTTGGCGCGCGCCGCAAAGTTGTGCTCGCCTTCGCGCTCCTCGTCCTCAACATCGCCCTCGGGCGCCGAGGTGTCAGCGGAATGCAGCTCCGTGATCGCATTGTCAATATCTGCCATTGTGGAGCGCATCACACCTTCCTCGTCGGGCGCGGCATCGCTCTGGATCGTTGTGGCAGCCATGGCAACCGTCGGCACAATCGGTGCCTGTTCTCCGGCGCTTTCCGAAACAGCGCTACGCGGCTCCGTATGCACGCTGGAAGCCTGTGCAGCGTTTGCCTCGCGCATCCTTTGTGCGGCGAGCTCGTCATAGGTCGTGTAGGAGAAGGGAAAAAGGCCCGTCTCGCCGCGCGCATTGGTCCCTTGGAACCAGCCATCTCCGTATGCATCGTCTTTCTCGACGACCAAGATGCGCTCTCCTACTTTAAAGCTTACTTCGTCGGGGTTCTCTGCACCAAAATTATAGAGTGCATAGACGTATTCCACCGGCTTCGTGGCCATCGTACAATCGGCCACGTTGGGGTATACGGGGGAAACGATGGCTGGCGGCGGCACTGGGTTCCCGACTACACGTGACTTACGCGCGTGCTATGGAAGGTTTCGCGATCAAATTACAAACTGATAGTTGAGGTCGACGGGGTGCGACGTGCTCATTTGTGGCTTTTGCGAGTATTTCATCGCAAGCGCATCACTGCGGTTAGTGTGTATAGCATACATACCGAGTAGCGTTGAGCAGTTGCAAGTAGGACAGGTTCCTGTACTCGGAGAGGACTTTAATAAACGCCCAGCTCATCGCACCCGTGGCCTTGCCGGCCTCGGTTGCGTCTGCACTCGTTTGGCTGTCTTTGCATCCCGAGAGCATGATGACGTCTGCGCCGGAGGAACGCGTCTGGCGCGTGTACTCCGCGGCGTTGTTGTTCACAGTGGCAGACTTGAACGTGGTAAAAAGGCCCGACACCATGCCACCGATATCACCGCGCGCATAGTTCATCGCCGCACCAAGAATGCCTTTGCCGACATTCACAGATACTTTTGTCTCCTTCACATTGCCCGAGGTGCTGTACACGTAGGGCAGATCCAGCGCGGTACCAGAGTGACACGAGCTGCTGTTAGCGGGAGGAAAACATACTCAAACAGAGCGGTAAGACGGCAGCCAACAGGCAGTGGCCGCACCATTCGCGCGTGCAGTTCCTACGGTCAGTGCAAACGTGTACGTACGTCGTCGGGAATCTGACCGGCGCGGTCATAATCCAACGGCAGGATCGTCTCGTTGTACCCATCCTCCTCATCCGGCTCGACAGCGCGCTCCTGGCCGCCGTGGCCAGAGTAGTGGAAGAAAAGCGCGTCGCCAGGGGCAGCATCGTGCACCAGCCAGTTCATCGCCGCAGTCTTGCGTCAGCACAGCCTGCACATACCATGTTTTCACGCGTCGGCACCGATCGCATATTCACACCAGGCTGATCCGTAAGGATCACCATATCGTCGCGGCTATATCCTCCGAACCGCGCGATAAAGTTGGCCATATTGTGTGCGTCGTTAATACACCCACTCAGCTGACTGCGCTTGCCATTGTAGTTGATCCCAATCAACAATGCCTTGCGCTTACCACGGGGTGGACCCTGCGGCACCATGTCAGGCGTGCCTCGCTGTGAATAGCCATGACCTTGCGGCGCGCCGTTATTCCCGTACATCGCTAGATGCTCAGAGGCAACCGCGGACGTTGGGGTGTTGTCCATCACGTGAGTTCGTTTCCTACCATCGTGACATGGCCAATGCGGCGGAAGCTGCGTCGTTTTACGCGCATTTCCCGCAGCAGCTAGAGGGTGTGTGCAGTGTGCGCCTAACAGAAGCATTACAGAATATTGTGGCGGAGGCAAAGGATACACGCTCTGATCTTGTAGTCGATGCCATTGTCGATGCTCGGAGCACATTGCAAAGCGCCGCGCCTTTTCTTCCTACTTACGACTTGCAGCGCTACGAGCAGACTCTCGGTGCAATCCAGCGGCAGAGAGCGGAGCAGGGAAAAAGCGCGCGGGGTGCATTTCGATTTCGCCGCACAGAGCGCGCTCCACGCCCAGCTGAACAGCCGCGCACCGCAGCACCAGCGTCCGAGCGCAGCGCAGTGCGGCGCGGCTTGCGCTTAGGACAGTCTGATTTTACGCATGACGGCGCGTTGCAGATCACAGAGCTGGATACGTGTATTGTAGATATTGACACGGTTAGCGCCGTGCATATACAGAGCGTCGCGGATTGCGTGCTTCTTCTTGGGCACGTCCAGGGCAGCATTCTAGTGGAAGAGTGCGCACGGTGCGTCGTGGTAGGAAGCGCACAGCAAGTACGCCTCTTTTCGTGCACTGCCCTTGCAGCGCTAATCGATACGCCTAGCACCGTGACTTTGGAGAGGTGCGACCGAATACAGATCGGCGCCCATGTCCGCGACGCGCCGCCGCCAGTGCAAGATTTTAGCGTTGCGTTTGGCGGCGCGAGCAAGCACTGGTCCTATCTTTCTGCGCCACTGCACGAGCGTCTGATGGCCTCGATGGAGCGCTCAGAACAGGCCGTGCAGGACGCCGTGCGCTCGGCGACGCATCTTGTAGTATAAGCAGTAGGGATGTCATTTAGTGTCGAGGACTATGGGATTCCAGCGCCATTCTCCGTTTTTTGCGTTTCTTAAGCTCGCGCCGCGATTTTTTCGCAGACGCTGGCGAGGCAAGCCCCGCAAGTTCCATGTCCACGCTCGCCTCGTCTGCACTGTCAGCACTGTACCGAGGCGCACGGTGCGTACTGACAAGGGCTTCGTACGCGCCGCGCTCTACTCGTTCACCCAGCACGTCTTCATCGTTCGCAAGCAGCGGTTGCATCTTGCGCTTGCGCGCAGTGACAGCATTACGCTTGTCCGGAGAAGTGAGCGCCGCGCGCCTCTCTGATGAAGCACCAAACGATTTCGCCATCGCATCGAGGCCTACAGGCTCGCGCAGGTAAAACAAGAGATACGCGCTGGGGTCGTCCAGTGGACTGCGACTCATTCTTGTGACACACGAGTCGTCCATCCGCATCCATTGACCGTCCGGCGCACGGGTGCTGGCAACGTAATGACCGACGTTGGGGCCGCTCCCAAAGTGGTGCACGACCGCATAGAGTCGGTACTGCTGCGCGGCACCAACCATGCTGAGCGACGCTTCATCCGCGCCTAGACCCTTTGTTCGCTCGCTCATATATTTACCGAGATGCAAGCGTTCTCCAAACGAAACTGCATGGTTGATCTTGTTGCCGAAAATGCCAAAGCGTTTTAAGTGTACCGTGAGTGCAAACGGCGCCGCATCGATGCTGAAGCGTTTGGTCGCATCCACACGCTTCTTGCAATGGTCACATCTGTATTTCTCCGTACCAGAAAGGGATTCGGGTGCAGTAAAAACATCGAGCGCCTGCTTCACGCTGTTAATGCCTTTGCGCACATCCAAACTCAAATCCATGATAGGGTCGTAGGTATCGGAATTGTGACGGCAGCTGTGGCACGTCACACGACTACGCAACCTGCCGCCAAAGGTGCTCTGCACCAAAGTCGTGGACAGCACGGGGTCGTTAAATTTTGGTTTTTCTTTTGCAAAGCATATGCTGGCCTGCTGCATTGCCTCGAGGAGCAAGCGCAGGTATTCATGAGCGTCTTCTTGCCGTCCGGGCCGCAGCGGCTTTGCAAACTTGCGCAAATTGTTGATAAACTGTGACGGCGCAGTCGCCGCTGGGTGCGCTCCATTTTGCCAAGCACGCTCAAAAAATTCTTTTAACGCGGCAACAGCGTTGAACATGCTGGAAAATTTCACCGCTTGCTTCGGCGTATGCGGGATGCCGTACCGGCCTAGCAAAACAGGCAGGCTTTGCGTCAGCATCGCTGTAGCGAGCGGCGGCGTGTGCAGCAATGCTTGCATCACGCTGTTCATGTAGCACGTGTTGCCACGATTGTACAGGCCAGCAGCGTGCATTTGCGTGCGTGGGAACCGCGCAAAGAGTTTGGGTGTGTACAGCGGAGCAACGCTGCCTGTGGCACACTCCTGCTCCTGCTCCTGCTCCTCCTGCTCTTCCTCGTCTGCATTGGTATATGAGGGCCGCGCACGCTCGCGCTCTCTTGGCTCGGTGTCATTCACTACCTCGTACTTGGCTGCACGTGCCGCTTCCACAGTCATCCCCGCACGCAGCTCATCGCGCTGTGATCCGACAAAGCGCACCGGGTCGTCCAGGAGCGATTTCAGCAGTGCGCCGGGCTTAATCACATCGTCAGCGCTTACTTCGTGCGTGCGCTTCGACTTGGATACCTGTGTACGTGCTCCCGATGTCCTGTTACCGCTCGCCGCGCCTTTTCCGCGGGCGTAGTGCACCACTTGGGCCATTCCACACAACCTCGTCTTTCGCAGCTACTCGCCGCGCCTTATTTTTTTCCGATTTTTTACGCGCACATCGGGCGAAACTTGTCATGCTGACTCAGCGTGCGCCGCGCTTGGACCAAGACGCTGGCGCGCTTGTACGCCTCTGCAGATATGGGTAGGTCTTTTCAAAGGTGCATCGCTCACGCTAGATCCATCGCTACAAAAGGCGCTCTTTGATCGTGTGTATGACCGCCGCAAGGCGGCTGCTTTGGAGCTCGAGCGTCAGGTCCGCGACTGCATGGCAAAGAATGACCGCACGCGCGTGTTCCAAATTATCGAGCAACTGTGCACATTCCTGACCAGTCCCGAGAAGAATGCAAACGCACGCAACGGGGGGCTGATTGGGCTTGCTGGTGTGAGTATTGCATTGGGGCAGGAGATGGCGGGCCACTTGGGTACATTTATCGTGCCCGTCCTCGGGTGCTTCCAAGATCCCGACGCCAAGACGCGGTACTTTGCATGCGAAAGCTTTTACAACATTTCCAAAGTGTGCAAAGGGGAGATTCTCATTTATTTTAACGATATTTTTGTCGTGCTCGCCAAACTAGCAGCCGACACAGAAGTATCTGTGAAGAACGGTGCCGAACTACTAGACCGCTTGTTCAAAGACATTGTGACTGATTTTGCGCCCCATTACGTCTCTGTGTACCAAAATGTGCCGCAGATTCGGGCAAAGCAGGATAAGGAGCAAGGGATTTTGGGTGGCGAGAACGAGTTTAGTCTTGCGCGAGAAAAGGCAGCCAACGAGCGCCACATGGACGAGCTGCATCTGCAGACCGAAGAGCGAAACAAGGCGATGAACAAGGCATTTTCGCTCGCACGTTTTGTGCCGTTGCTGGCAGCGCACATGAAGGTCATAAATCCGCTCACGCGCAATTACCTCGTCGGATGGATCACTGTATTTGACGCTGTGCCGGACCTGCAGCTGGTCATGTACCTTCCTTTCTTTTTGCAATACCTTTTCGAGTACCTGAGCGATCCCAATACCGATGTGCGCGTTGCAACTGCTGAAGCACTGACCAACTTTCTGCACGAGATCCGCGTTGCTGCGGAGCACGGAAATGCGCTGCCATTGTCCGCAAAAAATACGGAGTACGAGCGCCCGGATGATCCGGACGACGATAAACTCCTTTTGGTGCACACGAATGCGATGCGTATCGAATACGTGGACATCTTCGAGATTCTTTTGGAGCAAATTTCGAGCCCGGACCAAGAGACAAAAGCCACCACACTGGAATGGATCACCGAGTTTTTGCAGCTCGTGCCGCAGCTCGTAGTTCCTTTCACGCCGCGCTTGATTCTCGTCATCTTGCCGTACCTTGCACAGCCTATACCGGCGATTCGGAACGCAGCGACCGAGTCGAATGCACAGCTTCTTCACGCGGTGGAGATGATGGACACTGCAGAAGGAAGTTCACACCCTGGCTTCGACTCGTTTGCCACGATCAATGCGCTCAAGCAGCATTTGCACGACGAGAACGACAGAACGCGCCTGAATGCGCTAGAATGGCTTACGATGCTTCACGCAAAAAGCCCATCCAAGCTGCTTACGATGGAAGATGGCAGCGTTTCTTTCTTGCTGAGCGTGCTGTCCGATCCCTCTGAGGAGGTTGTACTCTGTGATTTGCATCTTCTCACACAGATTTGTAGCGCTTTCGACGAGCGCCACTTTCAGCGGTTTATCCAAGATCTTCTGGAGCTCTTCCACACTGACACACACCTGCTCGAGAAGTGGGGAAGCATGATTATTCGCCAGCTGTGCATCGAGATGGACACGGAGCGCGTGTTTTGCACGCTGGCTTCTTCGTTAGAAGCAAGTCTTGATCTCGAATTTGTGGGGCTCATGGTCCAGAATTTGAACATGATCCTTGTGGCAGCTCCAGAGCTGTCCTCGCTTCGACACCGGCTGCGTACGCTGGACGAGAAGAAGAACCAAACGCTCTTTACTGGCCTCTTCCACTGCTGGTGCCACAATGCCATTTCTGCGTTTTGTCTCTGTCTCTTGACGCAGTCGTATGAGCACGCCTACAACCTGCTGCGCATTATCGGCGAGATGGATATCACGCTCGCAATGCTCATTCAGATTGATAAACTCGTGCAGCTGATTGAGTCGCCCATCTTCACATCCCTACGCCTGCACCTCTTGGAGCCCACCATGTACCCATACTTGTTCAAATGCTTGTATGGGCTCATGATGCTCCTCCCTCAAAGCTCTGCATTTGCCACGCTGCGGAATAGATTGCACGCTGTGAATGGCGTGGGATGTATCAAAGATCCAGAGGCGCGCACTAGACCCAAGCCGAACAGCGCGCAGCTTCCATGGGACGAGCTCTTTGCGCACTTTTGCGAGGTGCAAAAGCGGTACGAAACCATCCGCGAGCAACAAATTGCGCAGACCACCGCACGCTTCGAGCAGAGCTCGTTAAGCAGCGAGGTGCAGCGCGAGTCGACGCCGACGTCAGAACCACAGACGGCCGTGTCGCGTTTGCGCCGCCGTGCGAACGAATCCATGTATCGCGGCTTGAGTCCGCTGCGCAGCGCTACAGCGCCGCTTTCTAGTGCAGCGATCGACGAGCTCTCTGTGAGTCGCGAATGGGGCAATGTAAAAGAAACTAGAGGCTAGAGTTCGCGGATATAGGAAAGTAATGCGTGGATAATGTCCTTTTTGCGCATCCCACCATGCGCTGCATCAACAGCAACCATGGCGTCTTGCCCGGTCAAATCATGGTATTCCTGGAGCACGTCGAGTATGCTGGAAAATGTAAGGTTCCCACGCTTCAGCAGCATGCGAATGTGCGAATGGGCACCGTCATCCTCCATCGCGAGCCATGCAAGGATATAGTCGATGAGCTGCAGCGAATAGAGCCCGGATTCCATACGGCGCAGGTACAAAAGTTCCGCCTGGTCCGTCGCATCGAGGCCTTGTTCCGCCCAGATCCGCTTTTCTTGCGCCGCGCTACGGTCCAATACAGCGAGGCGGTGCAATGTAGCGTCACGCAGTTCCATGAGGCGGTCCAATTTTGCAAACTGCTGCTCGACAAATTTCGCCAAGACGCGGATGCGCGGCAAGGAGTCGGATGCAAGGTTGTGCAACAGGGATGCAAAGATACCAAGTATGTGCTCCATATCTTGTGTGCTGGTCGCATGGTGTTTGTGCTTGCCCGCAGCCTCGGTCGGCAGCATAAAAATGGGAAAGAGGTATTTAAGGCCCAGGGCCTGGACCAAACGCTCACACGACGCTACACCATAAGCTCCGCCGAGGGCATGGTCAAGCAGTTTGATTGCACGTAGCCGTGCCTGCTTCTTATCGCGCAAGATAAGCACCATGAGCTCGATCCCTTCGTCGTCCAAGAATTGCTTCTTGTTCGCGTCGTACAGCAGTGCAGAGCACAGCGCGTCGAAGCAATTCTCCATAAACTCGGTCTCTTCTTCGTCCGTCGGATCGCGTTTGCGAAATGGTGCAATGGTTCTGAGCAGCGCATCGACCCCGCCTTGCTCGCCAAATGCGGCGCGGTTCGGTGTGTTGTCATGCAGGAGAATGGCAAGCAGTTCACCGGCATACGCCTTATTCTGATCAAAATGACTCGCTTGGATCCGTTCCATAAGCCATGGTAGGATGGATGTGGTACTCACAAGCTCTTCCGAGGCGTCGGGCTGCAGCGCAACCACATTCTCCAAGAGGCTGAGCGTGTAGTATACGCCCTGGAAATCGCTCTCGTAGTTTGCCAGCGCTGCAACATCGTCCGCGGATGGCCGCCGGTCATGAAAGCGCGACAAGTTCGAGACAAGCAGCGCCAGGCCTTGGCTCTCTCGCACGGTGCGCACAAGCAAATGCATCGCGTCCACCCCGGAGAGTTTCGCGTCGCCGGCCAGATCCTCGTCGAGCACGTCGCCATCGGTGAGCTCCTCAAGAACATGAATAGCAGCTCCCGCAATATCTGCATTCTCGTGCGACAGCAGCTCCAACACGCTCCCTACCCCATTTAAGCGGACAAATTCGGGATAGAGTCGTGCATAGTCGGTCGTGAGCACCACCAACGCACGCAGCTCCGCATCCAAGTCCGCTTCCGAGCCAATAAACCGCTGCGGATTATCCGGGTATTTCAAACGCATTTCCTGGTTCTTGCTAATCGTCTTTTCCAGCTGCAAGAGCTGCTTGCGCAGCTCGGTAAGCTGCGTACTGTTGTCCTGCACTGCCTCTGCGCCCTGCCCGCCGTCGCGGTTCATTATTTCCAAAATTTGCTGCTGCTCGTCTGTAAGACCACCACCAAAAAATCTGCCTTCCTCGTCGTCGTCCTCAAAGTAGTCGGCATTGTCGGACGCAAATTGTGGGCCTTCTTCGTCTTCGTCGTCTACACGCGCACGTTTGCTCCCATTATCGTCTGCAAGGGGGGGCTCTTTAATCGCATCCAGCGGCCTTCCAGCAGGTGCATTCCATTTACGTTTGTTCACCGACGCGGAGGATACGCTGGGAAGATTAAACAGCTTCCCTACATCCATCGTGCCTGGGCGTTGGCGAAAGCGCGTTGCGTTGGGGAAATAACCGAAAAGGGGCGTGCAGCTTTTCTCCACACGACGATGAGTGCGGCGCAGCACGACGCAAACGGCGATCCGTACGCGCCTTTTTATTACTGGGACGCGCTGAAGGCCAACTGGGAGTTTGACTATGAGGCATATTATAAGACCTATGGATACCCTTCCGCTGCACAAGGCACGTCGTCAAAGCCTGTGACAAACAGCAATGATCTCGCACAACAAGAGCAACAGGCTGCGATTTACGATTACGACCCGCATCGGTCTGCACGACTCATGCAGGAAAATAAGGTCGGCACGCTGAAACCGGGAGAGTCGCGCAAGACGGTGCTGCGCCGCGCGGCGGGGAAGCTGTGGGAGGACCAAACGTTATTACAGTGGGACCCAAACCACAAGCGACTCTTTGTCGGCGACCTTGGCAACGACGTGACAGACGATATGCTGACCAAGGCGTTTGAGAAATACACAACCTTTTCGAAAGCGCGCGTAGTCCGCCAGCGTGGCGACGGCAAGAGCAAGGGGTATGGGTTTGTTGCGTTCGCGGACCCCGAAGACTTTTTGCGCGCGTGGAAGGAGATGGACGGCAAGTATATTGGCTCGCGCCCCTGTCGTCTCAAGAAGGCAAACGAGCATGTTGCGCCCGTTTCCATCGGAGCTCGTAAAGACAAGATTCTTGCCGCGAACGCTAAATACGATCATTATCTTGCCAAAGGCAAGACTGGCGGCACAGTAGGCCGCACGCTACGGCGAAATGGAGGTATCGGCAAGCCGTATGGGAAAAAATAGTTGCTATGGATAGAAGCGTGTTTCCAAGTGCTACGCAGCTAACACTTAAATCTTCATCTCTTTGAGACCGTCCTTCCAGAAGACAAAGTACGGGGTCACACCGTCCTCGCGGTAGTTAAGGAGGGCAACCATACTGTCGGGGTTCATCGACTCACCGGTGTAGAACTCCCAGTCCTTGAAGCTGGCGACGACTTTTTTGGCGAACTCGGCGGCCTTCTTCTCGAAGATGGGCACACGGTCGGGGTTGTTCTCCTGGAGCTCCTGCTTAATCGTCTTCATGTAGCCCTGTATGTCAGAACTCGACGCGACAACATACCTTGAGGTACGTGAGATACGACTTTTTGTCGAACGACGTGGGCTGCAGGCGGAAGGTGTGGACAAGGTCGATGGCCTGCTCAGCACCGTTTTCAAGAGCCTCAGCTTGCTCCTCAGCGGAGGGGTTGCCACCAATGTCGACCTCACCGTCCTGCACAGTAATAACTTTGGCGTCAACCTCGTACACAACGTCGTCAATTTCTTTCCTACACGCGTTAGCCATCGTCGCGAAAAAATAATTACGCACATCTTGTAGCCATCAGAAACCATCTCATCGCCGCAAATTTTGTCTGTGAAAAGCTGCATAGTTAGCTTGACCCAATCGACACGACATACCTTCATGGCGGCAAAAAATCCTTTTGGTGGGTGAGAGACTCGTATGCAGCGCTGAAATGTACTTTTTTCCTTGCAAATGAATGCACCAGCGCGACTCGGCCGGATAGGGCCATTCGCGCTCGCTGCACGTGGACCGTCCAAAAAAGCCCCAGAGCCCGACCGCGATGCAGTCGACAAGTCGCGACAGCGCGACTAGCACTTGGCCGTGGACCAGTGCAGGCCAAGGCACGACATTAGCGGCTGAGGAAACTGAGGAAACGGGTTTGTTTACCTACTTTTCGAATGGTCTATCCGGCTACGTACCGCTCCGCAGCGCAGATCGCTCGAACGAGGAGGAGGCGTACCTGAGCCTAAGTCATTGGGAGCGTTTTTTGGGATTCCTCATGTGCATTGCAGGTAGTGGTGTATGCTTCCTTTTTTCGTTCATCTTCCTTACTCCGCCGATTCTGGCGCTGAAGCCGCACAAGTTTGCTTTGGCGTTCACACTGGGCAGTATATTGTTCATGGTCGGGTACGTGCTCTTTTTGCTACTCACCGCAGCTTTGCTGTACTCTCTGGGCCTATGGCGCATTTTCGTCACTTGACGAGCCCCGAACGATTGCCGTTCTCTATCGCGTACGTGCTTTCCCGCCACTGACCGCAGCTATATCTCGTCCATGATTGGCACGCTGTATTTCGCGCTTGGGCCGCAATGGCGCCTCGTCACGTTCCTTTTTGCCATTATCCAGATCGTGGCATTGCTCTTTTATCTTGCAGCGTACTTCCCTGGTGGTATGTATCTGCCTACATTTCTGACACGCAGGCGTCACGACACTGCGTTACGCAGGCACACTCTTTACTAGAGGTAGTAGCCTTTTACCCATCTAGGCATGTATAGAAGCACATTTTTGCAATGATTGGTATTGCTTTCCTAACCGCACGGCTCTATCGCGCCACGCAATTAGTGGTGTGCCTCGACCTTGACGTCGGCCTGGAGCTCTTCGAGGTAGGCGTTAATGTCTTGACTCTCGGAAGTAGACTCCCCTGTATTGGCTGTGGGCTGTGCAGCGTCAGGCTGCTGCTTGACGTAGGCCTCGAGCTGCGAAGAGAGCTCGGCAGAAGACGGCGCCGACGGCGCTTCGGGATTAGGCGCCGAAGGGAACTCGCGCACGTTTCCCTGGTGTGCGTTTGGGTCCTGCTTGTAAGTCTACTGCAGTGCATCACCTACCTTGGTCGGCGGCTTGTACGACTTGAGCTCGCGCAAGTACAAGTCCTTGATCAGGTCTGTTGTTAGTCGCTTTACAAGGAAAATACACACCCTTGCGGACAGCAGAGGTGGACAGCGTGCGCATGCTGGACACGCGCACCTACCTATTAGATTTCGGAATCTCACGTATACGTACCGACTGCATGGAGCGTTGGGCAATGGCAGCAAGCATGATCAAGATCGTTGCAGGAGACAGCAGCCAGTCCGGCGCGGTCTGTTCGGCCGGGCGCGGCCGGGCGCGGACACACGTGACATGGCCCGCGCGCACAACGCGGGGCCCGCCGCAAGGTTTCCCATCCCCCATGCTTGCTCTTCGCTTGAACACACCCACACTGCGTGCTACTGCCAACCGTACTATTGGTGCTATCCGTATGTACACAGACGGCCCTAGTGGTGGTTCCGGCTCTGTTGCTCAGGACAAGTCCTGGAAGAACCGTGAGCAGGCGGAAGAGAACATGTACGTTCTCCGCCAGGAGCAAGAGAAGCTCCGCAAGAGTACGTGTTGCGTATTGCAAGCTAATGACAGTGCGCGAAACTGCTGAGAAGCAGCAAAAAGTTGTTGACGACGTACGTGCGCGACATGACTAACGTGCAGCTCAGTAAGAAGGATTCCAAGTAATTCTGTAGAAGCAACGACCTTGCCGCCTGCTTGGTACCCAGCTATGGGTTATTGCAATGCTATGCATGTTAAAACCTCTCACTTGGTGTTGCTAGCGCGCATGTCGCTTGCTATCACATACAGCGATAGTCTGCACTTTCAAATTGCTACTCTGTACATTTTCTATACGATGCCAGCCGCTTCATCGAGCAGGCGATCGTATGCCGTATTCACGTCCACGACCATCCCGTTGGCAAGTAGCCATCGTGCGTACCGTCGAATGATTTGCACATCGCTTTTTTCCACCGTCGCTGCGCCTTTGGTGCCGAGCCGTGCGGAGAGAAGCGTGTCCAAATTGCCCACGACAAAAAGCTGGCGTTGCGCGCGCGTGAGTGCGACATTCATTCGTCTTGAATCCGCAAGGAACCCCACGTATCCACCTCGCTGCACAGTGAGTGAAGCCAGTGTATTGGCGGTTTCTTCTGCAGGGTGCATCAGCGCGGAATGTAGCGCAGCGGAGCCGCAGAATGTGCCTCCGCCCGCTTTGACGGTGGAAAAGAGCATCACCGGCTTTTCCCGCCCCTCGAACCCATCGACTGTGTGCACTTCAATGTCGGCCATCTCGGCAACCCTCGTGGGATCAGCCAGTGCGAGTGTTTGCATCGCGTGTTCGCTTAGGTTTGGCACCGCACACTCTTTCGGCAACGCACCCGCCGCCAACATGTGCTGCAAGAGCCGGACTTGTGCCTCGTACGGTGTGACAATGCCGATGTGTGCGCCGCGCAATCCTGGATTTTGGTATAAGAGATCGCACGATAAGGCGAGAACAATGTCCGCTTGCGGAACATTGTAAGGTGAAACGCTGCCGTGCATGCCAGCAAGCCCAGGCGCAGTGCTCGGCTCGACAGGCGCATGTGCAACAAAGGTCAGAGGAAGACTCTTGCCGTCTGCACCGCGCGCCGCAAACATACTTTCATACGGCGTCAGTGCCGAGGTAGTCGCCGCATTCCGCAGTGCGTTTGCGTAGAACGCCGCGTTCGGGAAGCACGACAAGGTTGGATGCATGCGGAATTGTTCTTCCAGCATGACGGAAGGAATCTCTGGGCGCTCTGCTGCGTCCGGATGCCTGGCCTCGCGCGTTCCCTGATAAATCAGACGCTCGAACAGACTTGTCGACATGCCTTTTGTGCGCGCTTCAGTGCTCCGCAAGACCGGCGGCAGCTGTCGATGGTCGCCAATGAGCCCCAGCTGGGCACATCCCTTCATGAGGGGAATGAGCGCGACGGGCTCAGTTGCCATGCTGCCTTCGTCAATAAACACAATGGGAAAGTCAATCATGTCGAGCTTGCGCGAACTGGCGCTGAGTGCGGTAGAGCATACCACGTCGGCGGTGTGCAGAATATCTGCATACATACGGCTGCGCACCATGTGGTTCTTGGCGATACAGCGGCCAATGCGGCGCCGCGTATGTTGGCTCTGCTGGCGGATGTCGGCTACATGCGGAGACACATGCGTTGCACTGTCCTCGCGCAGCGCCGCCTTCAGCCTGTCCTCTAACTCTGCGCGCTTTGCGCGCAAGGACTTGAGCAGTGCGTCTGTTTCTTTCAGCACGGCTTGCTTTGGATGGCGTGCAAGGTGTGCTTCCAGCGTGTGCTCCTGGAGTGTTTCGCGCACCGCTGCAGTAGAGCCTACTCGCACGGGGATGAGCCCCTTTTTTAGGCACCCCTCGGCCAAATTGTCCACGGCGACATTGGTGTGCGCCGCAAGCAAAATGGGCTGCGGGACTTGAAAATGCTGCTTGAGCAGCGAGACGGCGCTGACGAGCGTGCGTGTTTTGCCCGTTCCAGGCGGACCTTGGACCAAGCTCAGGCGTTCGCGCAGCATCATTGCCACCGCCATTGTTTGGCTTTCGTTGAGACCAAGATCGGGGTCGCCATCAATCTTGATCGCGTTGCGCTTTGCGTAGCGCTCGTACCACGACCGAATGCGCCAATCGTCGGCAAACAGCCCAGGCCTGGATTCTTGCATGGCTACAGGGAGCAGCATATCGCGCAATGGCGTTCCGGCAAGCGAATAGCTGCGCATCGGCGTGCTCACACGGGCGATATCGTCGGGGTCGTACACGAGCGCATCGAGCGCTGCTTCCATGCGGTCGTATGCGACATCGCTCTGGCCCTTGTCCAGGCGCCACGAGTCGATTTTGTCAGGGTCAATGTGCTCAAATGCCTCGCTCACACGCACGCAAATCTGCGTGCTGCTTGTATCCACTACTTCTGCACTCACGCGCTGGGGCGTTTCTCGTTTCGGCTGCGACTTGGATGCTGGCTCGACGCGGTCGAGCAGGCGCAGTGAGAGGTGCCGCTCTTCTTGCTGCGCTTTGGACCACTCGCCAGTCGCGTTGCTCGGCATGAGGTCCACGACATGGCCAGGCAGAAACTTTAGCGGCGGGAGACGCCGCGCGCCGGGCAATTTAAACACAGCGACCTTGGATCCATAGTACCGCTCCGTCTGCCAGTAGCCCAAAAGCCCGTCCAACGCAATTCCAAGCGCAGACAGCTCGCTCATCGGTCGCTCGCGCTGCTCGATAAGCTCGAGTTCCTGCTGCTGGCGCTCCAAAGAGAGCATTTCGCGCCACGCATTTTGGTAGCGCCGCGCAGCGATGGTCAGTGCAACGTCGGGAGAATGTGTCTTGCGCGCTCCAAGCGCTTCTTGCGCCGCACGGTGCGCTACGCGCAGTCGCAGCGAAAGCGAAGGCGCGCGGCGGCGTGCGACCCACGCGGCAGGGTCCCAACGCTGCCCTAGAATGTGGGTGCCTGGCCGGCCATGCATCCCGATGCCTTGCTGCGATGCTGCAATGGAGCGCCAGTCGTATACATCATGCACACCGCGCTTTGGCCGCGGCATAGTTTGCATTTGCGGCCTAGGTTGGGGTGCAAAGAGTTGCAGCGCTGGCGGCGGCGGTGTCGCTGGCGACTCCGCTTCGTTCGCGAGCGCGGCCAGATCCATAATAAAACCATTTGAGTATGCATCGTCGGGCAGCGGTTCTACGGCGTGCTCGTCAGCATATACTTGCTTGTCCGTATCCCACGCCAACGTCGGCCCTTGGCGCGGCGGCGGTTGCATGGGCGGCGATGGCGGCTGCCACGCCCTGTTCAGCGCCGGCTCACGCTCATGATGCACTGCATGCACACTATGCCTACTTTTAAATGTGCGGTGCTGCACCGCACGCCCAGCGTGCAGCTGGATGCGCCCCACGGCAATGCGCATCGTCGCGAAAAGAGCTGGCGACGCGGCGACGCGTCTATCGGGAATGTATATCGGGACATCGGGTATGTAACGGGGTATTGCTATATCGCCAACTCGCGCACTGGCGGCGCTTTTTCGGGGGTGGGCGAGCGTGCATTTTTGCGGCGCTGGGCGCGCGTCACACGGACGGGCTGCAAAGCCGTCTTGTTCCTTTTTTGGTGGGGGCACTCCGGGCACAGTTCCAGCAGCTGTGCGCTGTGAGCGAGTTGTGTGCCTGTGCCGTCGCTCGAGGCGGGCGACGCGCTGTGTGCGGGCGAAGTGCTGCCAGAATGCTCGCGCGCGTCGCACTGGATAAGCTCTTCCACCACAAGCTCCCAGTCGCCAAGCTCCTGCAGGAGCCGGCGCACTGTCGAGCGTGGGTGGCCCGGGGCGCTCAGCATGACCAGCTGCTCGTCCTTGTTGTTCACTTCGAACGCGGATGTGCTTGGATCAGGGATGCACGGGAGACCCGTATGGGGACCATGTATACTCCGTAGCGAGCTGTAGTGTTCCCAATTATGGTACGCAATGTGCAGCGGACCTACACTTTCGAGCGGCTCCACATACGAGCCGTTGGACAGAGCCAGACGCTTGCGCCGGCGCGTGCGCGGTCCGACTTGGGCGTGTGCCGCGGAATGCTCTTCTGCGTGCTCTTCAAGCGCAACCTTTCTCGCCCATTCACGCTTCCTGCGCGCGCGTTGGGCCGCGGCGGTTTCGTCGCCACACGCGACGACATACACGAGGCCGGGCTGCACGATCCGTATATTTTTCTCTTTTAAATGCGCGAATGCAGAAAGCTCGAGATGGCCACCATAGGTGCCGAGCTCGCGCATGGTCGCGACATACGCGTCAAACGGCCCTGTCTCGACAAAGCCTGCATACTTATCGGGGTACCTTTCGAGCTGCGTACATGTCTTTGTGAGCTTTTTTGCGACACATACCTCCTCACGCAGCTGAGCATGGTGCGACGGCGTGCCGTACAGCTGGTCGCTGAGCGCACGAAACAAACAATTGCCGTCGCCGGTAGTGTCCGCGGCATACAGCCCCATCGCCTTGAGCTGAACAGAGAGATCCTGCTCCGTCTGTTCTGGGTCCACGATCGGCTACGGTAAGTGTGGTGCACACGCACCTGAGCCCGCCCGCGCCGCCGACTGCGCTGCGCCGCTTCTTTCCGCGCCATGAAACAAGGGGAGAAGCAGCGTGGAGAAACGCGTCACGTGGAATCCAACACGACGCGTTACGCCACCATGCAGGAAGCGGCGCTCGATGCGCTCTTGCCGCAAGAGACGCCGCAGCTGGTGCGCCTGCGCACGATGGTGAATGATGGACTGGTCATGCTGCGCAGCAAAGGCCACTGGGACGCGCCGCCGCAGGACTCGTGCCTCGATCGAGCGGCGCTGGACTGGGAAGGGCGCACCTTGACGTGGAAACGCGGCGCTACCATCGTGCAGACGTACACATTTACAGAGCCCATTTGCGCTGCATGTACGGCGTGGATGGAACACAATGGGAGCAAGATAGAAAGCGCACTGTGTATTTTTCTGGAGCGCTCGGCGCTGTTTTATTTTCCGCGGCTGGGCGAAGAGTACGTGCAGCCATTGTATTTCCGTCTTGCAAGCGTCTTTCCACTCAGCGTAGGGCTCATGCTTTTGCGTGAGCGCGAGCCGGAAGACTCGAATGGGCAGCTCGACGCTGCGCACGAGGCGGCGCCGCTGCCTTCGGCGTTTTACTTGCGCAACGTATTCGACGACCTCACGGGGTGGGTCGAGGCGCGTCGGATCACTACATCGGAGAGTATATCTACATTGCACGGCGTGCACACACCGTTTCCGCATCCCGATGAGCGCGTCGTGTACGCCTGCGGCTCCGAATGCGCCTTTCCCATCCTTGTGACGGCCAACATTAGCACCGCGCGCCTTCGTGTATATGCCTACGTATGTGCCTCGGAGCCATTTCCACGCACCGCTGACGAGCCGTTCTGGGAGCAACGCAAAGCGCGCCGCTCGAGCGCGCCGCTCGCGCACCGCCGTTCGCGCCGCAGCAGCGGCCGAGCCGAGCCACGCAGCGATTTACACGTCATCAGCGAACTGGCTCCGTATCCCCGCGCCGATGCGCTTGTAGGCTTGGACGCGGAACTCGGGGAGCGCCGCGCATCTGCAGCATTTCCCCGCAACACGCGGCAGCGCAGGTCGTCGCTGCCCGCACACACGCCGCCGCCCGAGGAGGAGATCGCCCCGTTTGACGATTTTGTCCACGCACACGCCGCCGTGGCACTCCTTGACGAGATTCACGCGCCTGCACTCGCGTCCGGGATCGATGCAGCGCAGGTGCACTGCTTCTTATGCGCAGCACGCGGCACGACGTATTTGTACATTGGCCTCCCTGCCACGAGCCTCTATTGCCGCCGTTTGGACGCGCATCGGAGGGGCGATGCCATGGAGTGGATTGCTGCTGTGCCGCACGAGGTGGATGCGGTCGTGAGCGCAAACAAGGCGCGTGCCGTGCATGTGCTGGGGCAGGCTGCCATGGTGCTTGCGACGCCCGCGCCGTGCCTTGTCCTGGGGCCGCCGACAAAACGCGTCGCGCGCATTCCTTTGCTGTGTGCATTTGACGACGTGCAATGGGACAAACTCGATATCGAGCCGCAAGAGCCGCTTGCGAGGCACCTGGTGCACACGCTTCTCGCGACGCTCCCTGCGGATGACAGCAGCGCGCTCTTGCGCGCGTGCGCTATAGAAACAGGTCTGGAGAATGGGTATGCAGCGCGACTGCTCACTTGGCCGTTCGTGCAGCGCCTTTTGGGCGTCTCGGTCCACGCACCCCCGCTCGATCCGTTTCTTGCCGACGTGCTGAACGAGCCATGCGAAATTGCGTACGAGCCGTGCACGCCGCTCGTTGCGCCTGCGCCTCTTGCGCTTGTCTTGCACTTTCTCGCGATGGACGCGATGGTAGATCTGGAGCGGCGCGCGCACCTCGCCCATCTCTTGCCCATTCTTCAAAGTCTTTTGACCGCGCTTGGATGGGGCACCTGGGCTGATTTCTGGGCGCGGCGCTTTCCCGACGTGCGTGCAGCGACGCATGCCGCTGCCGAACGTGTGCGGCCGCCCGACGTGTATGAAATTGTGCACGCATGTCTTGAAGGACGCGCCGCATCGCTCGATACCGTCTATGCGCAATGTGCCTCGCAGTCTGGCGTCGTGCCCACCAGTATTGCGCGGTGGTGTACGTGGAGCGCACAGCTCCTCGAGCTCTACAGTACGCTCGGCAACGCTGCGCTTGGCGCTGACTCTGCGCGGCGCGTCGTGCAAACGCTGCTCGACGTGCATTGGGGCCATGCACAGCTGGCCAAGCTTCCTGCGGGACTTGCGCTCCCTTTCGAGGAAGCGCTCCGCACCGTGCAGCTTAATCCCCCGCGCGACTGGCACCACGAAGCGTACAAGCTGTTGCGGCGCGACGATGCGTCTGTACAAGCGTCGCACGCGCCCGCCGAAGCGCACGTTCCTACGAAGCTCTACCGCACGCTCCCCGACCACGAGCTCGATCCTCTCTCTGCACAGCTTTTCCCGAAAGACTATCGACTGTGCGAAGTTGCGCGCATGCTGCAGACGACGAGGCCGAACAGTGCCATGGTGCACCACGACGAGGACCGCGACGAGCCGGAGTTTCAAGCGGAAGTGTTTGCGCAAGGGCGAGCGCTTGCAGAGCGTACCATGGCGCAGTGCATTGGCCGCGGCATGTTTCGCATGGCTTCGCACGCGCTGCGGTCGACGGTGACGTGGCACGCGCCGCGCCTCTGCTTGGCGCTGCGCACCTTTCCCGGCGGCGGCCTCCTTGATGATCTGTACGTGGGCGATGCCAGCGAGCTTGCCTGGCCAGAGTTTCACAATGGCGTTGCATCCGCACTGGAAATGGCCGTGCACATCGATACCAGGATCGAAAGCAACTGGATCTTTGCACACACCACGGCCCACAACGATCCCAACCGCCACGCTGGATTTTTGCTGGGCCTGGGCCTGCATGGCCATCTGAAAGGGCTCGGTAGAGTGCATGCGTACCGCTACTTGACGCCGCGGCACGAGCTCACCACCATCGGGCTGGTGCTTGGCCTCGCGGCATCGTTCTTGGGCACTGCCGATCCTGCCGCGCGGCAGGTCATGGCCGTGCAAATCACCGCGTTTTTGCCGAGCGGCAGTGTTCCGCTGCACTTTGATACTCTCACGCAAGCAGCTGGCTTGCTTGGGATGGGCCTTGTCTTTTGTGCCACCGACCACCGCTGGACTGCGGAGAAGTTAGTCGAGGAGCTATGCTCGCCGCATCTCGACGCCGAGGCGAGCAGCGCGATGCACGACGTGTACGCAACCAGTGCAGGCCTTGCTTTGGGGTTCGTATTTCTTGCACGCGGGCGGCGCACCGATATGGAGAGCCCGTCGGACGCAAAGCTTTTGGCACAGCTGCGCAAGCTTGTTCTGGGAGGGGGCGAGCGCATCCCAGCGAACAACCGTGCGTCTCTCGCCGCTGTCCTCGCCATTGCACTTATTTTCTTGCGCAGCGGCCGGCAGGACGTGGCAGAGCTGCTGGCGCCGCCGGCGAGTCGCGCACACTTGGACCACATTCGCCCGGACCTTTTGCTGTTTCGCACACTTGCGCGCTGCCTCGTCTTGTGGGACACGATCGCGCCGCACGAGGCATTCTTTTCAGGGACACTTGCGCCTTGCATGCACGGAAATCCGCTCGATATGGGGTACGCCGAGCAGCTGGGATGGTACAATATGCGCGCAGGCGCATGCCTTGCGCTTAGCCTGCGCTTTGCCGGCACTGCAGATGCACAGACGCGGTCCGTGCTCCTCCGGCAGCTCGAGTACTACGTCGATAGCGTTCCTGCACCTGGCCACCGCGCGCGGTACTCGGACAGAATTGTACACGCCGCGCGCGAGACGCTCCGCGACGTGCTGCACGTAGCGCTGGCGACTGTGATGGCCGGCACGGGCGACGTGGACCTCTTGCGTCTCTATCGCATGGCACACGGCGAAGCAAAGCGCTCGTACGGCGGGCATATGGCAACGCACATGGCGTTGGGCCTCTTGTTCCTGGGAGGCTGCCGTTTTACGCTAGGCCGCAGCGACGTTGCGATTGCAGCGATGCTCACCGCCTTTTTGCCGCGCTATCCATCCACGCCGTCCGAGAATTACGCACACCTCCAAGCAGCACGCCATCTCTACATCCTTGCCCTCGATCCGCGCCTCTTGGTGGGGCGCGACGTGCGCAGCGGCGATACCTGTTTTCTCCCGGTACGTGTGCACGGCAAGGCGCGATGCAAGCTCGAGGCGCCGGCGCTGCTGCCGCCTTTGGTCGAGATCGAGGCGATTGAGAGCGTGAGCAGGCGGTACTGGCCGGCGGCGTTGCAGGTGCAGGATATCTTGCACGAAACGCGCGAGGCGCGCCACATTCATTGGTTCCACGTCCAGCGCCGCACAGGCTACCTGAGCTACTTGGACGATCCGCACGGCCAGCGCAGCATCTTTGCGCGCTCGCGTGGCTGGGCGGCGCATCCGTTCAGCGCAGGCACGCGCCAAGAGGCCCACGCCGTCTTGCGCGATTTGCGTGAGCTGGTGCACCACTTTGAGACCGCGCCGCAGTATGCAGCGCTCGTGCGCTTGGTTTGTGCGCACGGACAGCACCCATTTTCCGTGTTTTGTGCGGCGGTGCTAATGGACACGCTCACAAAAGATACACCAGCGCTGAGCCGCATATTCTTTGCGTTCTGGGCGGGCCTCGCGCGCGGGCAAGAAGGAAACGATGGCGCATTGTTCCTCGCAGATTTGGCGTTTTTGGACGCGTACTACAAATGCGACGCGGATGCACGGCTCAGGGAACACCGCGAGGCACTCTTGGAGCCGGCAGTGCTTGCGAGCGTGCAGAGCACCGCACACGCCAAGGCGCACGGCGAGGTGGACGCGTACTTGGACGGGAGCAACGCAGCACTTTCGAGGAGCGTGGCGTACCGTTTGGCGGCCCTCGGCGCGCCATTGCAAGCAGATTTGCAGGACGTACGCGCCAAGTTTCAGAGCACGCCGCGCACGGTTGCTGTTGACGTGCTGCGCCAGGTCGTGTGCCGCACGGTGCGCGGCGTGCGCAGCGAGGCGCTTGTGCGTGCATTGACAAAAGCATGGTAAATAGCTACATTAGAAATGAATGCCCTGCTCGTGGAATGCCGCGAGCAGCGCAAGGAGATCGTCTACGTCCAGTTTCGCCGCACGGCACTCGGCCATATCGAGGCGCTGAAGAATTTCGTCGATTTTCGCGGCAAAGGGCACGGCGGGGTCCATGGGGGCATTGTGCTCGGCGCACCACGTCTTCCAATTCGCCTCCAACATGTCCACCACGCCGCGCGCGCCAAAGAAGCACGCACGCAGCATTTTATTCCTGCGCGAAAATACAATGCGCGTAAGTCCGTCAAACTCTTCAAAGCGCACGGCAGGAGGGGGATTGAGGGGGACAATGCGCACGACGCTGCTGTCGACTTGGGGCGGCGGGCGGAAGGAGCCGCGCGCGACTTTCATGATATGATCGACTTTCGCATACAGCTGCACGTTTGCCGAAAGGCGGCCCCACAAAGGCGAGCCGGGGCGCGCGACAAGGCGCATCGCAAACTCGCGCTGGAACATGAGGATTGCACAACGAAAGAGAGGGCGGTGGGACAGCAGCTTGAATACGAGCGGCGATGAGATCTGGTATGGCGTGTTGCTGATGACCACGTCAAAGTACGGCAGATCCGTCTTGCATACGTCGCCTAGCACAATGTCCAACTTGCGTTGCACGGGTCTGTGGTGAGTGAGCGTCGTACGTACGTTCCTTGGACACGCTTGGTAAGCTCAGCGGCCATGCGGGGGTCCATCTCGACTACAACCACATGCTTCGCTTTTTCCAGTATGCGCACGGTCAAATTTCCCGTACCGGGACCGACTTCCAGGACAACGTCGGTTGGTTTCAAGTTGGCCTTGTCTACAATGCCTTGGGCGACCAAGGGGTTCTTTAGGATATGCTGGCCAAACTTTTCCGTATTAAATATGGGATTCTTTGTCGTCAAACTTGTGTTTTGCTGGGTACGGGGGCTCGCATTCACCGCCTGCGTCCGCGCGCTCGTCACTTTGTTCGACACTGCGCGTGGCATGGTGCGGCGAGCAAACCAAAAAAAAACAGCGGCCTCCACGCACAAAAAATGGGCCGCACTGGGAATTGAACCCAGGACCTCTCGCAATTGAGAATATTGTGATTCACCCAAAGCGAGAATCATGCTACTAGACCATACGGCCGGCAAACTAATAGCGCTGCGCATTTGTGCAACTATCAAGAGTCACGCTTGCTTACCGCAGCGTCGCGCATCGTCCACCTGTTTTTCCATCCCTCCACCGCGCGGATGAGCAGACCCGGCTATTTCGGGAGCGCCCGTAAAGGTACGTGTGCAAGTGCATGCGGCTAACATACAGGCGAGGTCTACGAGCTTCGTGCCGACTGTACGTGGGATTTGCGCGGCTAACCATGCAGTAAATAGCGAATATCGCGATCGGCGCAAAGATGGCATCAAGCGCGTGATTGCCAACATGACGGTCGGAAAAGACGTGAGCGGACTCTTCCCCGACGTGCTAAAAAACATGCAGACGGATGACATCGAACAAAAGAAATTGGTTTATTTGTACCTGATCAACTATGCCAAGACCCAGCCCGAGCTCGTCATTCTCGCAGTCAACACGTTTGTCAAGGATGCAGAGGACAGCAATGCGCTCATTCGCGCACTTGCAATCCGCACAATGGGCTGCCTACGTGCCGAAAAGATTATCGACTACCTTCCCGATCCGCTGAACCGCTGCCTCGCGGACGACAATCCGTACGTGCGCAAGACAGCTGTGATTTGCGTTGCAAAGCTCTTCAATTTGAAGCCGGAACTCGCAATGGAGGGGGGATTTGTCGACAGGCTCAAAGAAATGATTACTGACAACAATCCCATGGTCGTTGCGAACGCCGTTGCGGCGCTCAACGACATCCTCCAGACCGCAGAGGAAATGCAGATCCACGAGCTGCAAATGACGCTGCTTGACTCGGCAGTGCTCATGAAACTGCTTGTAGCGCTGAATGAGTGCACCGAATGGGGGCGTATTGTCATTTTGAATACGCTCGCGGCTTACCGGAGCGCGGATGAGCGCGAGGCGGAACATGTTTGCGAGCGTGTCTTGCCCCAGTTCCAGCACGCAAATGGTGCAGTTGTACTCGGCGCGGTAAAGGTCATCTTGCTGCACATGGAAGCCACAGGGAAACCTGAGCTTGTCCAGCAGCTGATCCGAAAAATGGCACCGCCGCTCGTTACGCTGGTGTCGTCTGCGCCAGAAGTGCAGTGGGTTGCGCTGCGCAACATTAATCTGATTCTCCAAAAGTACCCCGAAGTTCTTTCCAACGAGCTCCGCATCTTTTTCTGCAAGTACAACGACCCGCCGTACGTGAAAGCAGAAAAAATCGACGTGATGATCAAGCTCGCCAAGGAGGACAATGTCGACATGCTCCTGAGCGAGCTGAAAGAGTACGCGTCGGAAGTGGACGTCGACTTTGTCCGCCGCACAATTCGCGCGATTGGACAATGTGCCATTGCGATCGAAGGCGCCGCAGAGCGCTGTGTATATGTACTGCTGGAACTCATTGGCTCGCGTGTGAGCTACGTGGTGCAAGAAGCGACGGTCGTCGTGAAGGATATTTTCCGCAAGTACCCCAACCAATACACACGCATCATTCCCTCGCTCTGTGCGAACCTTGAAGACATTGACGAGTCGGACGCAAAAGCCTCGCTGGTGTGGATCATCGGCGAGTACGCAGAAAAGATTGACAATTCCGGCGAGCAGCTCGCCGTGTGCTTGCAAGAATTCACCGACGACGTTACGGCCGTCCAGTTCCAGACATTGTCCGCGATTGTGAAGCTTTTCTTAAAGAAGCCAGACTCGGAGCTCGCCCAACGACTGGTTCAAGAGGTGCTGGAAAAGGCGACGAAAGAGTGCGATAACGCCGACTTGCGCGACCGCGCCTACGTTTACTGGCGCCTCTTGTCGAGCAGCGATACAGACGCTGCCGGCTCGGTGGTCCTTGCGCCTGTTCCACCCATCTCGATGCCCCCGACTAGTGTTCCGCGCGCCTTGTTGAACGAACTCATTCACGAATTGTCCCTGCTGTCGAGTGTGTATCATAAGCCTGCCTCGTCATTCATTGGTCAAGGGCGTATGAGCATGCAGAGCCTCCAGGCGGCGGTCCATGCGAACAACGAAGATGCCGAGCGCTCGAAAGCAATTGCGACGGTCGCGCAGGGCCAGCACAGTGAAAATTTGCTCGACTTTGGCGACGAGGATGCGTCTGTAGCCTCGACGCAGGCGCAGGGCGCAGCGGCACAGAGCTTGGGCGACTTGTTGGGCAACGATGCGTTTGCGCCGGTAGCGGCACAAGCCGAGGCAAAGACGACGGACACAATGCACAACTTGATGGGCATGTTTGGCACGGACGCGCCCAATGCGCCCGCACAGTCAAAGCAAGACGATCTTCTCGGTCTTTTCTAGTGAATCTATAGATAGCAGCGCTTGGCACGCTGCTGCACCGACCATGAGAGAAATGCGGCAACGTCCTCGGAAATTTTGGCGTCCATCATGAACTGAGTGAGCGCATTGTAAACATACCTCTTGTAGACGCAGCGGGACATAGCCCTGCGAGTCCGTCTGGACCGACATGCTAACGTGAGCAAAAAGCAAAACCTACCTCCACGCAACGCCGCGATCCTGTGCGCCAGGCAGGCGCGGTGCTTTCAAAACGCCTTCTACGCTTGTATAGTACGCGCGCAAGTACCCGACAGACGCTTCCATCTCTACAGGAATGCTTACCACCATGAACGATGGGACATGGTGCGCAGTAGGCGCCGCTTCGGTCGCTTCGGTCGCTTCGGCCCCAGGCGCCCACGGCCTTGCTTCCACGGTCGTTTCTTCGTGCTCAGTCGAGAAGGCCGCTTCCGATGGCGGCAGCGGCAGCGTTACAACAAGCTCTACAAAGTCACGGTCCGCGGTCAAAAAGGGCAGCGCGTACTGGAGGTGCCATATTGCGGCAATGTCCGGCACGAGCGTTTCGACGCACGCGGCGTGCTTGAGCGACTTGATGTACTGCTGCTCGTGCAGCGAGTGGTCCTTAAGCAGCCCCTGTTCGAAATCACTGTACTCCAGCTGCTCCATATGGTGCACCGAGTCGCGCGCATGCCAACGTGCGCTCTGCAAACGCGTGTTTTCATCCTTGTGCGGCGCGTCGTAGCTTCCCGTACGAAGCGCGATACCTTGGCTCCGGCGCAGTTTTGTAGCCGCATTTTTTCCGCAGCGCACATGAGCAAATCCTTCGCGGACTACACTTTCCATGAACGAGTCCCATGCGTCGCTTCCCGGCGCAGGAATTGCGCCGCGCGGCAGCGGTGCCGCACGCAAGAGCATCGTGGAGGTTTGATCGGGCGGTACATCCCCGATATGCCAAGGCTGCCGTCGATTTTACGTGCAACATCTACGCACGGACGACACTTAAATGCGCCGGTGCACAGCAATGTCTCCCACCCTTTCACCCACGTATCGGTCCGTGCTGCGCAGAACCTTGGTCAGGAGCTGGACTCCTATTTGACTGGACCACACTATCCCTCACTCCCTGGTGGAGACAGAATCAACATGCTTGCCCCTAAATTCCTTTCCCTTACCACCTTCGTGGTCGTCGCGATGCACTTTGCACGCTTCGCGACGGCGCACGAACAGCCGAACCCTGCGGACAGTATCCCCGGGAACCCCTTTGTCCAGGCACTGCTGGGCGGTGCCGGGTCGGGAGCAAATCCTATGAAGGGCGTCTCGAGTACCACCACTTCGGACAATCTCTTGTCCCCACTGCTGCAGGGCTTCAAGGTCAAGACACCCAAGCAAGACAAATCCATGTACATCAACCACGAGCCTGTGCCTCGCTGGGGCGCATCGGCTGCATATATGGCCGGCAGCAACACTGTTGTGTTTTCAGGAGGACAGACTGGCGAGCACTCGCAGCTCACAAACGAGACCCTTTTGTTGGACATGTCTGGCCTGCGCGACCTCGGCAAGACGATGGCCGCAGAGACAACCACGCCGTGGCTCCGTGTGCAGACGGCGAGAAACTCGAGCGCACTGCCGCCGCTTGCGTACGCAGCATCGGCCGTGTCGACAAGGATGTGCGGGAGCGGCTCGCGCGATACATTCTGGCTCGTTGGCGGCAAGACAGAACACTGTGACACCGACACGCCTCTTGTCTGGACATTTGGTGTGGAGCAAGACACCCAAGGTCTGCACGGCACATGGAAGGCTGTCCACACCAAGGGGGGCAACAAGATAGCGCGTCGTGTACACGCAACGGCCGTGCTTCCCAAGCGCGGTCTTGGCGAGCGCCGCGATCAGTCCATGTTTGTTATGGGCGGCGAGGACTGGAATGCCATGTGCACAAAAAACAAGCCGGCAAATGAAACATTGTCCGGTACGCTGGACGTGTACGCCATGCCCGTGCCGTTCGGGCCGCAGTGCGCCGGCACCTTGCCGCGCTCCAAGCTGCGCGTCAAGGCAGACACGGACGAGCTGAAGCTCAGCGAGCGCCTCGATGGCATGCCGCTAGTTGACTACGCGTCTGTCTCGCTTCCTGAAGTCCAGACAAACAACACAGAGCACCCGTACCGCGAGCCAGTCATGTTCCTTGGCGGCCGTGTAAAGAACGGTACGCTTGCTTCTTTCCAACGTCCTTGGGTGATGGACACGTCTACCGGCGAGTGGGAGCAGTGGACCACTACCGGCGAAATCCCGCCGGCGCGCGTTGGCCACTCTGCTGTACACACGTCCGACGGCCGCATACTTGTCTATGGCGGCTATGTACAACACAGCGCAAAGGGCGTGTCGGAGACGCCCACCCATGACTTGTATGAGCTCAATCCGCACGTTACCCCTGCTCGCTGGCACAAGATCGTGTACGAAAGCACGCCGGAAAACCACCCCATCCCTACCGAGGCAACCAAGCGCGCTTACCACTCGGCCGTCATGGTCGACGACCTGATGGTTGTTGCTTTTGGACAGCAATTTAAGAGCACGGGATACGGATACCAGAAGCGTGGCGGTGCGAACTTGGACGCCAATGCGCGTCAGGTGCTTTTCCTGGACACCACCAAGACCGCGATGCAATGGCGCTGGACAGATAACCTGGGCGCGATTGTGTCGGGCCGTGTCGCTGCAAGCTTTTTGGGCGAGCATGGGGACAATACCGGGATGCCGACCAACTCTGACGCTGCGCCGGGGCCTGGGTCGATGGTTTCTGATGCTGGCTATGCGCACAGCCATGGCAAGCACGGCAACAGCCACGGCCACGGCCACGGCAAGGCAAGCGGCCACGGCAAAGGTTCCACAAAGACGAGCCAAACTGACAGCGCCAAGGCTGCTGCAAACGGCTCGTCGCACGCTGACAATACGTACCCCGACATGTTTCCGATTGCGCATAATGGCAAGGCTATACAGACGAACGCGCACCCTAACGATGACCCATACGGTGCAGGCAAAGGGCCGCTGAAGAACGGCGGCACACCTCCACACCACGACTCATCGCCTGATGCCGACGGCGGATGGTCGCCTACAAGCTCTTTCCCCAAGCCAAAGCCGTCAAGTGCTGCACCGAGCCCCGGTGCTGACGGAGGGAAAGGTGCAGGCGGAGGGAAAAACGCAGATGCGGGCGCAGATGCGGGCGCAGATGCGGGCGCAGATGCGGGTGCAAACGCGGATGCAAACGCAGGCCCAGATGCAGGCCCAGGCGCAAGCACAAACGCGAGCACTGGCGCAGGCGCGGGCGCGGGTACAGACACTGGCGCAGACACGGGCGCAGACACGGGCGCAAACACGGGCGCAAACACGGGCGCAGACACGGGCACAGATGCTGGCACAGATGCTGGCACAGATGCTGGACAGCGTCCAGGCGAGGGTGCTGACCAGGGTGCAGGCACAGATGCAAGCAACGCGAACGGTGCGGGCGACGCTGGCAAGGCCGGACAAAGCGACAGCAAGGCCGGCCAGGACACACACCAGGACCAGAAAACCAGCAACGACCAAAAGCGCAGTGGCGCAATTGCAGGTGGTGTCATTGGCGGCGCCGCGCTCGCCGTAGGTGCCGTCATCGGCGGCCTGTACGCATACCGGAAGCGCCGCGAGTCACAGCACATTGCCCAGCTGCGCTCCAACGGTGTGATGCCTTATGGCCGCAACGACGACCCCGAAGGCGGAGCGCCGCCCGTCTCGTCGCTCTGGCTTCAGCAGCCCAAGCAGCCGATGCAGGAAACGGATGTATATGGCCGCCAAACAAACTTGTCTGGCTACTCGACACAGAACCAAGCAGGCACGTCGCTGCACGACTCGCCTGTGGGCGGCCGCGCCATGGCACAAAACGGTGTGCGCAACCATATCGGTGGCCCTCGCGCCGAGCATCTCTCCTCTGCCGCTGGCTACATCCCGCAAAGTCTCGAGCCAGGCTCCGGTGTCGGACTTGGTGCTGCCGCTGCCGGTGGCTACGCCGCACATGAGTACTTTGGCCAAGAGAACAACTCGAACGGTTCGCACTACTCGTACCCCTACCTGAACGGTGTGCAGCGCACCAGCCCCGATGCGTACACCAACCAAGGCCTTGACTATGACGCACCCACTTCTGCGTCGAGTTCTGTTGCTACTCACAGAGACGGCGATTCGGAGTACGCTGCAGACGAGACCACACGCCATGACGACGGGTTTGCCCCGATTCCCAAAAACGGCATGGCGAGTGCGCCTTCCTTCCGTTTCCCGGAGATGCGCGCAGAGTCTCCGGACCCGAAATCGTACCCCATGCCCACGCGTGCACTTGGCTCAATGAACTCGGACCGCTCCATGCTCCGAGTCACAAACTGATGCACTGTTGATTATCCATTATGCTGTATAGACATTTCCTTGTAGACGTCAACTTTGCATTTCTCCACATCTTGTCCATTTCGCTCATGCGGCCGATTTTTGGACGCGCCTCCCACGACTTGCATATATACGAGCGTCCGCTCGCGTGCACGGCCGCACCTTGTAAGTTACACACACCTTTGCGCGCCGTATCGCTTTGGACAATGACTATGCATCGATAGCAAGTCCGACCCCATCTTACCGCAGGCCCCTGTCTTGCGCTGCAAGCCGCGCCGTGTTGGTCCTAGCACGTTTGCATCACGTGCGCTTCGACGTCGGCGGCGCGCGCCGTGTGCGGCTTGGAGCGATGAGCGCGCAGGCTGGGCTCCGTCGAAGGAAGGAGGAAAAGCAAGTGGGAACTAGGGAAGATGCTGATGAGGTTATCAAGAACACGAACAAGCGTCCCACCCATCCGCGGACTCTGGGCTGGATACAGGTGGCCGTGGTGCCACTAATCCTTTTTTTTGTCGCACTTGGCTCGCGATTGTACATGATAGAATACCCGTCCGAGGTCATTTTTGACGAGGTGCACTTTGGCAACTTTGCTGCACAATACGTACAGCGCAAGTTTTTCTTTGATGTGCACCCCCCTCTTGCTAAATTGATTGTCGCGCTCAGTGCTTGGCTCGCTGGGTTCAACGGGAAATTTGGGTTCGAGTCGATTGGGCTCGATTATATTGAGCCGGGTGTGCCGTACAAGGCGATGCGGTCGTACCTGGCGGTGATCGGTGCGCTGCACGTTCCGCTCGTGTACTCAATCATGCGCGAGACTGGCTTCGGTTTTGTGGCCGGACTGCTCAGCGCGTTGTTGGTCCTCGCCGACAATGCCCACTTTGTCCAGTCGCGTTTTATATTACTGGACTCGCCCATGATTCTGTTTATGCTGATGAGCTTTTATGCCTATATCCGGTTCTACGCGCTGCGGTTTAATCCATTTACGCGCATGTGGTGGACATGGCTCTGCGCTACCGGCATCTGTCTCTCGCTCACGATATCGTGCAAGATGGTAGGTCTGTTTGGCTTCTTCACGATTGGAGCTGCTGTGGTGCTTGATTTATGGGATCTGTTTGATATCCGGCACGGCAATTCCCTGCGCGTCATGACCCGTCACTTCTGCGCACGCGCCTTGTTCCTAATTGTGGTGCCTGTATTTGTGTACCTCTTTTGGTTCTGGGTCAGCTTTGCCATTTTGAACCGCTCCGGCAGCGGCGACGATTACATGTCGAGCGAGTTCCAGCAGACCCTCGCGGGAAGTCCGCTCCTTGCCAACACACAGGAGCTGCACGCATGCGACGTAATCACGTTTAAGCACGTCGGGACCGACCGATACCTTTTTTCAGGCCTAGGAAATTATCCGCACAAGTACGACGACGGGCGCATCTCGAGCGACGGCCAAATTGTCTCCGCAGTGGACTCTGCCGAGGACGGCATTGCGTGGAAGATTGTGCCGGTGGACCCTGTAAACAACGAGGACGGCTCGTTTAACATTACACGACGCCGTATATACCATGGACAAAAGCTGCGTCTTTTGCATGTGGATACAAACGCGTATCTCATGACGCACGACGTCGCTTCGCCGACGATGCCGACCAACGAGGAAATCACAACCTATCCCGCAGAAGAGAGCACGGACGATTTTGAGGACAGCGTCTTTCAAATCTACTTTTCCAGCTCAAAAAAGGGCGCAGCGTGGGAGTCGCTGCGCACACGATTCCGCCTTGTGCATGTACCGACGCGCGTCGCGGTGTGGACATGGG
Organism: Malassezia vespertilionis; assembly: GCF_029542925.1. Lineage (NCBI taxonomy): Eukaryota > Fungi > Basidiomycota > Malasseziomycetes > Malasseziales > Malasseziaceae > Malassezia > Malassezia vespertilionis. Next base: position 44,675 of record NC_079251.1, on the reverse strand, counting down.
AAAAGTCGCTGTTGCCCGACTGGGCGCCCGACCAGTACGAAGTGAATGGAAACAAGAACGCCAAGGACAAGACGGCATACTGGGTGGTGGACTCTGTAGTCCCGGATCCTGCATCGCCCATGCACCAAACACGCTCAAAACCAAGAGAAGCGCGTCCTGTGCAGCCACTGCCGTTCCTCAACAAGTACCTCGAGCTCCAGCGCGTCATGTTTGAGCAGAATGCGCGCTTAACCGATGTGCATCCGTACTCTTCTCGCCCCATTACCTGGCCGTTTTTGGTCAAAGGCGTCTCGTACTGGGGCAACGACAAGGTGCGTGGCCAGATCTACTTTATCGGAAACGTTGTCGCTTGGTGGGGCGGCGTGTTGGGCGTGTCGCTCTTTGGCGCGCTGTTTTTCCTCGACATGTTGATGCGCCGCCGCGGCGTGTATCAGATCCCAACCGTGATGCGCCAGCGCTACCTGCGCACCACAGGCTTTTTTGCGCTTGCGTGGGCGTGCCACTACTTCCCCTTCTTTTTTATGGGCCGCCAGCTCTTTTTGCACCACTACCTTCCAGCGCAAATTTGCTCTGTCATGGTGCTCGCTGGCATGCTCGAATTTTTCATGTCTGCCTCGCTGGACCTTCCCCTGTCGCGCCCCGGGCCGACGCTCGACCAGGACCAGATCCGCTCGCCGTCACGGCGCAGGACGACGGGGCCGCTAAGCGCCGTCGTTCTTCTGCTCCTCTTGCTCGCCGCGCTTGTTTTTGTCTACTTGGCGCCGCTTTCCTACGGGCTATCCATGCACCCAGAAATGGCCCAATCCCGCAAACTGTTGCCCACCTGGCAATTTCTTTACGTCTAGGTCTTTTCCTATATACAGTTATTTACACATGTACTCCTCATACATCTCCTCTTGCACAAGCGGCACATCCATTATCGGCTGGCCTTGCGCGTCGGTGCGCAGCGGCTCCACCAGGGGCGAATCGCCCGTTTTGCTCTCGGGGGGCGTCAGCAGGGGCTTCTCTTCGAGAAGTGCGTGGAGCATTTCAATCGCCTGTGTACACGCCTTGCCATGCTGCTGCATTTCCGTAAATGAGGCGCGCTCGAAACGCGCTTGCATCTCTTCCAGCGCTTGCAAGACTCGGTCGGACAAAAAGGTCGTCGTATCGGGTTCAAGGCTCGGCGCGTCGGAAGCGTGCATCAAGTCCGATAGCGCCTGTGCGGCAATGCGCACGACTTTGCAGTTGCGGTCGCCAAGCGCCTGTGCCAATGCAAGCACCGCATCTTGGATCCGACTGTCAACGCCGTGGAGCTTGGCGCGGCACGCTGCGTCCACGGCTTTTGCCAAACACGACGCGGCATTCCACCGGAGCTTTGGCAGACGCGCAGTTTTCAATGCGGTGCATGCAGCCTCGATCCCACGCGAAAACATGGTCTGGAACTCGACTGGCTTGCGCTGAGGCGACGCGTCGCCAGACACGAGAGGAGTCGACGACGACATCAAGTTGGGAGCCGCAAGATTGGGCGGCGTGACAGGCGCAAGTGTGACGCCCGGCGCCTGTGGCTCGTAGCAGCTGGACGGTGCGGTGCCGGGCGTGTGGTCGACAGCGAGCCATTCGCGCTCGACTCCGAGCACCAGGAGGACGCCCAGCGCGCGGATCGTATGCACAGCAACACGCTCATCTTTTGGTAGGTTGGCCACGGTGGCGATGAGTGAGCGGCCAGCGCCGTTGCCAATGTGTGCGCGCGCAATAAGATCGGCATAGTTGGACAATGTCCACGCGGCACACGCACGAACGCACAGGTCCTTGTCGTTCAACAGACCGTGCGGTTTGCGCGCGTGCAAAAGGCGGGTCATGGATTCGTAGGTAAACGTGTCGAGGAGCGCTATGCACGTCTCAGTGTCCATGTTGCGCGATTTATCGAGGCGCGTGCCAACTGCACGCACGGCAGCAGCACGCACATGGGAGTTTGGATCGCGCATGAGCACATGCATGTGCGCAAGATGCAGTGGTGAGGAGCCCGGCGCCATGTACATATCAAAATCGGGCCACAGCGCACACACGCCGACCCGCACGTCTGCATTTTTGTCGCGGATGACGCTGGCTACGAGACGTGGGAGCATGACGCGCAACGTGCTGCTGTTTTCCTGGCGTTCTTTTTGGCCGACAAGCGCAGAGATAAAGGTCATCACGCCGAGACGCTGCTCGGAGGATCCATTGCCCAGGTCACGGGACAAGAGGCCGACCATGTCGGGGGGAATGAGGACATTGATGCGCGACAGTATGGCAGCGCCCACAGTCCAGAGACAATCGCCAAGGCGCGCGGTAGTCCTGTCGTTCGCGTTAAGGCACGAAAATACCCAGTGCATGCCTTGCTCGGCCACCATGCCTGGCGAAACCTCGCCCATGGGCGGGGTGGCGGCAAGGCTCGGATCGGTCTCGAGGCTCTCGCGCGAGGGAAAAAGCAGCACCGCACACTGATATCCGGCCAAGATCTCTTCTTCGCCCTTGCCCTCGACGACGCAGCCCAGGACAGGCGTCCAAAGTACGCTGGCGTGCGTGGCCTGCAGCGGGCGCGCGGCTGCCGTCAAAAAGTCGCGCGTGAGCTCGAGGATGGCGATGTGGTGCGTATCCGGCGCCTCAAGCAGTTCGGCCAGGGTGGCGCGCATCTGGACAAGCATGCTGGCAAGCAGCTCCGAGTGCGAAGTGAACGCGCCTGTTTTTGCGTGCTCGCGTGCCACTTCCCAGAATTTCTTCCCGTGGAGAAAAAGCGCAGAGAGCGTTTCGCACGCGGCGCGCTGCACATCCCAGTCTTTGTCCGAAAGTACAGCACGCAAACCGCTGTGTGTATGCTGCACAGGGATCAGCTCGGGCCACCACGCCACAACGTCTTTTGCATTCGCAATGCACAGGAATCGCAAGAGCATAAGGCTTTTTAGCCGCACATGAATGTGGTCTGTAAGTGCGATGCTCCGCATGAGGAGCCAAATGTAGTGATCGACAGCATGGACAACGACTGGGCCTGGGTCTTCTGTGGGCACACACGCTGCGAGCGCATAGGTCGTGCACTGCAAAGCGAGCACATCGCCTGCTGTGCTGGGTATCGCGGCCAATTTTTCTTTTGCCCAGTGCGCCATCGCTCGGGGAATGCTTTCCTGAGCAACCCGCGCGCCTTGCTCGTCGCGGAGCGCGCGCGCACAAATCTTTGCGGCGCGCCGCGCCTGGGATGCACACGGAACTGTATTTGCACGCACATATTCCAATATAGCAAGCAGAAAATCCACATGCTTCGCCGGCGCCAGATCCGTCCCCAGCAGCGCACTCACCTCGGCGCATATACTGGGCGCTTGTCCACGGGACGCTGCGCTGGGCATCGTGTAAGGAACGGGGAAAAAGAACTTTGGAGCAAGAATACCTTATCTATAGACCTCCACATTTTGCGATAGGCTCTATGTGCAATCAAACGTGTACGCCTTTTTTGTCCAATAAATCTGGCGCATGGCATTCCATCGTTTACAAATGAGGAGCAGGGGTGCTTGTTTCTACCCCGAGTGCACGTGCCATATTACGTGCGATGCCGCGCGAGGTGCCCAGGATGGAGAGCATGGGGTTGACGCCCGTTGCCTCGGGAAGCGCGGAGCCGTCAGCAACCCAGAGATTCTTGGCGCCACGAATCCGGCCGATGGGGTCGGCGGCAGAGTACTTGGGGTCCGCGCCGATACGGCACGAGCTCATCTGGTGCGCCGAGCCCATCATAATTTTCGTGGGCTGTGCGCCGCCTTTGCGCACTTCCTCCTGCCATTTGCGGAAGGTAGGGTGAGTACAGTCGCCCTGCTTGGGCAGCTCCTGGAAATTGTACATGTTTGGAATCGTGTTGGACGTCTTGACATTCGGCACAGCCACGTTGGTGGTGTTGACAAACGGACGCATGCCGGGCTGACTCGTGACAATCTCGGAGACGCCCGCGTTCATATGAATCTCTGTAGCGCGCAATACACCCTCGATCATGCTGCGCTGGTCAAATTCACTAATAGAGTAGTTGATTTCTGGCTCGCCATCATTGCCGATCGTGATGGACCCGCCATACTTGTCGCGCACAATGACAATCAGCGCAAAGCTGTAGCGGAAGCGGACAGTGCGTGCCTTGTGGTGCAGCACGCCCTCAAAGGGAATCATGGCCGAGTACAGCGAAGGGGTGCTCGCACCCACCTCGATCTTGGCGCCCCAGCCTTCTTTGTCGACGAGCTCAGCAGCGTTCGAAACGGTAGTGAGAATACCACCTTCCCAGGGGTCGATCGGGTAGTCGTAGTAGCCCGTGACAAAGGCGACGGGGTGCAGATGCAAATGCTTGCCGATCTGCGTGTTGGACTTGAGTTGCGGCGTACGCAAGAGCAGTGCAGGCGTCTGGATACTGCCGCAGGACGTGACGACGGCACGGCGCGCATTGAGGCGCACGGGCTGGCCATTGACGCTGCCCACGACACCAGTAGCGACGCCGTCCTTGATCAAGATGCGCTGCACATGACACTTGGTAAGGAACTGGGTGCCGTGCTGCGCGGCATCCTGGAGGAATGTGCGCGTTCCGTCCATCTTGTGTCCAGAGGGGCAGCCATACAAACATTTGCCGCAGTAGTGCGGAAGGCCGCCCGTGTTTTGCGGCACAGGGTTCACCGGCTGCCCACCACGCATGGCGCCGAGGACCAGCAATGAGTTGCTCATATTGTGCTGCGTCGCATCCGTGCCTGCACCCATGCGGGTGAGACATGCATCGAGGTCCTCCGCAAAGGCGTGCGAGTTAAAGTACGGCACACCGTGCTTCTTCTCCCACGAGTCGCGCACAAAGTAGAGGGGCTTGAGCGAGGCAGACCAGTTGATCCTGCTACCACCACCAAAGCCAGAGCCACTGAGGATGAAAATGGAGCCGTCTTTGCTGGGGGCAAGACCCAACTTGTCGTACATTTGCATGAGGCCGTACTCTTCGTCGCCATTCATGTGTTTTGGGTCGACGTATATGCCTTTGTCAACAACCACAACCTTGAGGCCACACCGGGAAAGATAGTCCGCGACAACGCCTCCACCGCAGCCCGAACCGACAATCACAACATCCGCTTCGATTTCGACGGGCGTTTTCGTCGGCGGGGACGGGAGCGACTCGTTGAGGAACTTGAACGGGTAGTGCTCCGCAGCAACCTGCTCCTCGCCTTTCGGAGGGTGCTTCCAGTCGGTAGGATCGCCGATAGGATAGCCAATCGCTTCAATCGCGTTCGCACACGAGCGGTAGAAGGCAATGAGGGTCAGCCCTCGGATACCGTTGCCGCCCTGGCGGAGCATGAGCAGGCGCGACGTTGACCACGACTTGAGAGCCTCAGTACGCAACGAGCGGTCGATCTCCCAAACGGGGCCAAGGCGGCCAAAAAGCAGCAGGCACCCAGCAGCAGAGCCAAGGGTGGAGAGCAGCAAGTTGGTCCTCATACGCATTCCCTCCGGCACCGTGATGGTAACATACATTGCGAGTATGTTCATACGCCTAGGGTCTTCGGAAAAGTTCATCTCGGCGTACTCGTCAATGCGCTTGCGCTGCGCTGGGCTCATATCTGCCGGGAGGGTCCGGTAAAAGGCGTCCTTTTCTTCCTTGGTGAGCGCACCGATGATGGCATCTGCCATTGCCGCCATAGCGCGTCGTTGGGAATCCGACCATAATCCATCAATATAATTCTTGTTCAAGTCAACAACGTAATCCCTTTCTGCCGCCATGATGCCAGGTTGTCGTGCGAGTGTAGGGTGCGATTTGGAGGGGCATCTTGTGAAAGTGGGGAAGCACGGACTCTACCACGTGGATAATGGGGCAAGGGCCACATGCCGGTTCGCACCGCGCTGGCAGGCCGATGACGCGCAGGACAGATGCAGCGCAGGCTGCATGACATGCTCCTTAGCAGCAGCGTATTAGTACATACTATATAAATCTACATTTTTGGGCTCTGCATTACCCAGGGCCACGCAGGCAATTCTGCTAGGCTTGCGTGCACCGCCGAAAGGTATGCGGCGTCGTACACACGTGGCCGCCGAAACACAAGAATCGGTCGTTTGAATCCTGGCATAAGTCACGCGCGCCACATACCAAACCCTCCCCCTGTGCCTACAGCTCCCTCGCACTGCAAGCCAAACACCGAGGTCAAGATCCATTCCATGTCGTCGGGGCGGATTCGAAGCGCCGTGTACGCCTTGCGCAGTGTGCTGGACAACGACCTCGCCTGGTCGTACGATTTCCACGGTTGAATTTCCAGTGCGACCACGCCGCCCGGCCGCAGGCATTTTGCGAGCCTTGCTAAGAACTGGATGAGACCCGCATCACCGTCGTTCAGATGAATCCATTTCGTAAGGGAGAAGCTAGCGTCAGCGATACGGCTACCTACCCAAGGATCAAATCGTAGCCGCGCCGGTCCTCGACTGCAAGGGGATGTTTCTTGTTGCGGTCCAGTGCCTGCCAGTCGCCAATGTAGAACGTAATGGTATTGGGAAATGCAGGCTGGATATCGTGCGGCGGGAAGGGAAGTGGCGAAAATAGCTGCGAAAAAGCGATGGGAAAGTAGTGACTGTCGCGTTGTGCTCCTGCTGGGCGCATTTGCGACCAGGCCTTGCGCAGCGCTCCCTGTGCTTGGTGAATCAAAACGGGATCAATATCTACACCAATTGCACTCTTTGGCGGCGACTCCATGCACTGGCACAGCTCGATCAGCGGCTTGGCCGCATTGCAGCCAATGTCCAAGACGCGCTCGACCGCGGTCGCAGTCGTCGCAAGCCACGCGACAAGCGACAAAATTCGCTCATCCGCTCGAGCTGGAGCCTGCACGCTCTCTCCATGTAGGCGCGCCGCACGCGCACTGCGCATCCCATAGTACCGACGGAAATTGCCGTGCGTCGGCAGGTGCTGCTCCATCGCGCCCCAAAAACCTCCACCTTTTTCTATAGGGCCAGCCCGGGCGAGTGGCTTCTGCTTTTGTTTTGGGGCCTACATGAATGCCGCGGGCATCTGTGGCGACAGCCACTTGGAATTTTTTCTCTGCTGCTTTCCTACGAAACCGTTGGTAGTGTCTTGTTTGGCGTACACGCCGACTATTGATTGTTAGTGCTTTGCACCACAACAAGGACGGATTGGAGGCTGTGCAATACCAAACTTTCCTCAACTTGACTGTTTTCTTCGCGTTTGGCGGCACCGACATTGATACATCTTTTCATGTTGCCACCAGCATCGCTGCGGGCGGGCCTGCGCACAAGCAATGTAGCGCACAGGTGGCATGCTATCGATTGGCGCATGCGCCTGACGTCTCGCAGCCATACTTCCACGCCCCGCCGCAGAACAGGAGCTGCAACTGCGGCATCAACGCCTGTGGACCCATACTCTGCAAAGCTGCCCTATACACATTTACCGACGCCTCTGCCTTTGGATGTGCGCGATCGACACGCATCTATGCGCCGGAGTACAAAGAATGTGATGTCAGCCGTACCTGAGATTGCGGGACGCGATGCAGAAAGCTTTGCGATCACAAATTTGGACGAGTCCTACTTTCCCACGGCAAATACGATTGAGAGCATAGCGCTTTTGCAAGCCTGTTTGTCCACTGGGCTTTTGTCTCGGGCACACAAGCTCATGACGGATATGCGCCTCGATGTACATCGCCGCATTCAAGAAATGTACGACGCGCGCGGCGAGACGGATGCAGACTTTGCCTATTCTCCGCCGCTTAAGCAGTGGACATACAATGCTATTTTGCATGCATACCTCGCTAAAGCCGCGCAGGTGGAAGAACCAACCGAGGTGCAGCTTTGGATATCGCGCGCTTGGGAGCTCTGGTACGCAATGATGGACATGGGCCAGCCCAAACTGGACCCGCGCCCAGACGCTGCAACCATCGCTGCCATGGCGCTGGGCGTGGGGCATTTGAAAGAAATGCGCAAATATCCTAAGGACCAGCCTGGTCTCGAGACGCTTCTGCGTGCAGCGCGCCAACTGAGTATTCCCCTCGAGTCTGTCTTTTCCTCCTCGGTAATCCAGTTTGGCACGGGCGAAAAGCAAGAAGAGGAAAATGTCGCTTTGCATCCCACACTTCCCGATGCCAACATACGTCCTGACCTCCTCCTTACATACTTCCGTGCTGCCGCAAGCGACATTGGCGATCAAGCGGCGCTTCACGAGCTGGACCATGTGCACAATATCTTGACTGACTCGGTGCAGCGTCTAGAAAAAGCCGAGCATACGCCGCTCGACCCACTGCAGAGTGTCGCGCAGGTGCGCCCGGTGTTGAAGCAGGACCCCGGCGCGGCAGACGGCGCGCAACAAAAGCCATTTAATCTGCAAACATTACAGGAAAGCTTGGCAATTATGCACGACGCGCGTATGCGTGTCCCTGATTTGTACGAGCGCCAGCGCTGGCTCGAGCATTCTGCACTAGATGCTGCGCGCAAGCGTCTTGAGCACGACAGTGAGAAGCTGGAGGAGCTTGGCCTGAAGACGGGTGCACTGCAGTCCAAGACACTGCAGACGTGGATGTGGGAATGGTACCAAAAGCTGGAGGTTGCGTTGACAAAGGACCTCGGGAGCATGGAGAAGCAGCTGCAGATGCCAGAAGCAAATGCGATGGATTCCCAGTTATATCCATTTTTGTCCCTCATACCGCCATCGAAAATGGCTATGATTGTCATTTTGGAGCTGATGCGGATGCAAGGTGTTGGCGGCGTTGCCGATGGTATCAAAACCACGCGCACGCTTTTGCATATCGGTAAAGCGATTGAAGCCGAGCACCACGCCACGGTTATCAACAAACATCCAGAAATATTCGTGCAGGCACGCACCGCACAAAACATGCTAAAGGACCGCAACTTGATCAACATGGCCATGCGCCGCGACTTGAAAGCATGGCAGGAGCGGTGCAATGAGGACAGCCTCGAGACCCAGATCCCGAAATGGACCCAAGTGATTCGTGCGCGTGTGGGAAGTTACCTTGTGCGCCATCTCATGGACATTGCCACTGTGCACCGCAAAGAGTACGACCGCGACGGTGATTTGTGGGAGGAGGAACAGCCCGCATTTTACGCCGCATACCAGTACATTGCAGGCAAAAAGCTCGGCGTGATTCGTCTCAACGAAGTTGTCGGCCGGCGCCTGGACAAGGAATCCGTGCGCGAAACGCTTCATCCTCGCCATCTCCCCATGCTCGTTCCGCCGAAGCCATGGCTCACCCATGATTCCGGTGGCTACTTTTCCGTCAAAACCAGCGCGATGCGATACAAAGACAGTATTGAACAGAGCTCTTATCTGCGTGCTGCGTCGGAAAACAATGGCCTGGAAGTCGTTTTGGCGGGCCTCGACGTGCTGGGAAACACGGCATGGAACATCAACAAGGAGGTGTTTGACGTAGTGCTGCAGGTGTGGAACTCTGGCGAAGAGCTCGCCGATATGCCCCCTGCACTTACCGACGAGCCGGAGCCGGAGCGCCCACCGCCAGACGATATCAAGGCCAAGGGTGTATACTTGCAGCGGATGCGCCAGTGGAACTTGAACCGCGCCTCGAACCACTCGCAGCGCTGTGATATCAATTATAAGCTGGAAATCGCGCGCAGCTTTTTAGGCGAGCGGTTCTACTTTCCGCACAATATGGATTTCCGCGGGCGCGCGTATCCTATTCCCCCCAACTTGAACCATATCGGGAACGACTTGTGCCGCGGCTTGCTCAAGTTTGCAGATGAGAAACCACTGGGCAAGATTGGCTTGCGTTGGCTTCGCATCCACTTGGCCAACGTCTTTGGCTACGACAAGGCGAGCTTTCAGGAACGCGAAGTGTTTGCCATTGATCACGAGCACGACATTATCGACGCCGCCGAGCATCCATTGGACGGCAAGCGATGGTGGCTCCACGCAGACGACCCGTGGCAGTGTCTGGCAACGTGCTTTGAGCTGTACAAGGCACTCAAGCATCCAGAAGGCCCGGAAGCATTCCCTTCGCAGCTTCCCGTGCACCAGGACGGCACATGCAATGGCTTGCAGCACTATGCAGCGCTTGGCGGCGATTTGCACGGCGCAAAGCAAGTCAATCTCAGCGGCGGTGAGCGCCCATCGGACGTGTACAGTGGTGTTGCTGACTTGGTCATTGCGCAACTCAAGCAGCGCGCCTCCGAAGGCGACCACTATGCAACGCTGCTCGAAGACAAGGTAACACGCAAGGTTGTAAAACAGACTGTGATGACCACGGTCTACGGCGTCACCTTTGTTGGCGCAAAAAATCAAGTAATGCGCCAGTTAGTTGACCGCGGCGACGTCCCGGCTGAGGAGCTTTGGGGCACCGCGTCTTATCTTGCCAAGGTAATTATGGACTGTATCGGCGACTTGTTCACCGGCGCAAACCTTATCCAGGAATGGCTTTCTGTCTCAGCTCGTCTTATTGCCAAGAGCATTCCACCAGAGCGCATCGAACAGTCGATGATGTCGTATATGCCACGCACCAATAGCAACGCTGGGCGCAGCGGCTTGCCTGCTTTGCGTGTGGGAAAAGAACAAATGACCTCGGTTATTTGGACCACCGCGCTGGGCCTGCCGATTGTCCAGCCGTACCGCAAGGTAAAGAAGCACCAGGTGAGCACCGCGATGCAGTCCGTCTTTATCCGCGATCCGAACCAAAACTTTGAAGTGAACCCAAGCAAGCAATCCAGTGCCTTTCCGCCCAACTTTATCCACTCCTTGGATGCTACACATATGATCCTTACCGCACTCGAGTGCCAGTCGGCTGGGTTGGTGTTTGCAAGTGTGCATGACAGCTACTGGACACACGCGGCGGATATCGAGACGATGAGCGACGTGATTCGCGACACCTTTGTTCGCCTGCACTCCCAGGATATCCTTGTCCGCCTCCGCGAGGAGTTCTTGCAGCGCTACAAGGGCTACAAAATTCCCCTTTCTTCCCTGACAAAGGCGTCCATGTTGCGCTCGGATCGCGACGCGAAGAAGCGCGACACTGAGGAAGTGGAGCTTGAGGCGCAGGAGATTACGCGGCATACGCGCACATCGCAGGACTCGGCGCTGCAGGCGCAATTTGTGGACTTGGCCGACGTGCTGCCCGCCATTCCGCAAAAGGGCGACTTTGACGTGAACGAAATTAGACGCTCGCTGTACTTTTTTAGCTAGTCCATACAATGCGTCTTGCACGTGGCACTTTCGCTGTGTCGCCACCGTCCACGGCTTGCCATGGCTCGAGGGCAGGAAGCGGATGCACACGGCGCAAGCCAAGTGACGACGCCGCTGGCGCTGGACAGCGCACAGGACGTGGCCGAGGCGCACGCGCGTCTCGGCGTAGACGACGATAGCGCGGTGAAACTCGACGCGCTGGGACCGGTCATCGTACGTGCGTGCGCACTAACTCTAGGTAAATACGGACGGCGTACGTGCTTCTGCAGCTTACCGTAGACACTCGCGCGCGTGCCGAATTGGCATGCAATGCATCAAGACGAAAAGGACCGCACATCGCGCATTATCGCCGCACGGAACAAGAGACGCCTGGAGCAGCTGCGTGGCGAGACGCCTGCGGATCATAGAACGTAGCGTTGTAGAGAGGCATGCATGCGCCCCGCATCCCAAGACATGGGAGCGTGTTGGAACTGGGATTTATGGTGTCGACGGTTGCCGTGTTACCATCATGCGGAGCAACAGAGAAGCAAGTTACACTTTCTCTGATACTAGCACGGACCACACACAGCACCGCAGTGGTGGCAACATGTTTGTCGAAACGCCGGTGATGCGGTACGTTTCCTGCAGAGCTCACCCAGTTTGCAATGGTACCGCGAATTGGTGCAGGAGCAGGCGTCGTTTGCGCCGCAGCCACAGTATGCTCCAGCGCCACTTCGAGACAGCGATACACAACACGGGCTTTTAGCAATGCCTTCGCATATGGCTTTCCAGGCAACGCACTACCCTACTGCATCGTCACCGCCGCGCGCGATTTCACGCTCGATGCCTCACGATGCGGGGCATCTCGATACGTCGCTGTCGCCTTTGGACAAGTACAAAAAGCCTGTACTTGTCCGCCCAGCGCCAGTCGATGCAGAGCACCATGTGAGGCCGCACATTTCGAGGGACGTGGAGTCTGCAAAAGCTGGACACCGGCTCCGCTTTGACAAGGACAACCGCCTTGTGAGGTACGTTGCGCCGCATCTCACACACAGCTACGCTGAGCATGCCGCGCCGCACCGCATGGCTTGATGCGTGTACGCACATGCTCTATCAGAATAGGCACGGCCCTGCTCTCTTGCCAGCTTGTATAATGGCTATGTATGCTATGAAATAGAATGCAAAAAATGTACTTCTTACTTTGCGGCTTTAAGGCGCTTCTCTGCCTCCTCAAAGTTGATCACGTTCCAAATGTTTTTAAAGTAGCTTGCCTTGTCGTTCTTGTATTGCAAGTAAAATGCATGCTCCCAGGCATCAATACCAATGAGGGGCACCTGGTTCACAACCGGGTCCTGGTTGGCCGTCGCTACAATTTGCAGCTGCTTGCTGGTGGGGTCGAGGACAAGCCAGCCCCAGCCAGAGCCTTGGATACCGGCAAGTGTGGCGTTAAATTTGTTCTTGAATTGATCGACACCGCCAAAATCGCGCTCAATGGCGGCCCTGAGCACACCGCCTTCAAGTTGGCCACCGCCCTTGTTGGGGGGAGCAAGGTTCTTCCAAAATAGAGTATGGTTCAGGTTGCCACCACCGTTAAAGTTGATGGCCTTCAAGAGACCCACCTCAGACTTGAGATTCTCCATGTTGTTGGACTGGCGCACCTTGTCAAGCGCCTCCTCGGCGGCGTTGAGGTTGTTCACATACGTCTGATGGTGCTTGTTGTAGTGGACTTCCATAATCTCACCGCTAATTGCAGGCTCTAGCGCACCATAGTCGTAGTCAAGCGGGGGAAGCGTGTACTTCGTGCGCACACTCATGTGCACAGCAGGCTTGAGGGATGTAGCAGCACGACGGGTTGCGAATGCAAACATGATCGTAGGTCGGGAACAAATGGGCAGCGGATCGAGCACGGACGTTTTTCGGGATAACCTTACGTGATCATGCATACGCACAGGCAAACCACCCCCGCCCATTCTTCCGGCTCGTGGGCGATCATGTCAGAAGCGCTCGACGCGTTGGTGGGACCAACCGCAGCGCGCGGCGCGACATATGCGGACGTCTGTCGTGCATGTGCGCAGCTTGGTGAGGCAAGTGCAGAGGCGCGTGAAGCTGCGACGGCTACACTGCTCGCGTTTGCGCAGTCGGATTCGCTCGTGGACGATGCAGCATACATAGTAGGACGTACTCGCGATGGCGTTGTTCAATTCCATGTGCTAGGCGCATTATTACACGCGTTAGCTCGCATTTTACCGCATGATCCGACGCGTAGCGTCGTAGATCTGCTGGCGCTGCGCGAATGGCTGCTTCAAGCAGCGCTTGCGCGCACCAGAAGCATGGCGTCAGCGCCGGAATCTTGGCCAGCATATCTCCGTGCTAGGCATGTGCGCTCGGTGGTACTCATATCAAAGCGTATTGCAGGTATCTGCGAAGATGCGGATGTTTTGCTCATCCTTGCGCAGCACACCACGTTCTTGCTAGCGGCCTGCGTCGACGATCCGTCGCTGGCGCCGCTTGGTCTTGAGCTTGCAATGGCAATTGCAGACGAGCTGGATGCTGGAGCGACGTCTAATGCAGAGATAATCCCGCTGGGATTGTCCATGGATGCACACCTTTGGTGTCACGCCATTGCACAACTGCACATTATTCCGCAGCTTTTACCCGCTGTATTGCGCGTCGTGTACCAGGCACACGTCTCCAATGCACTACACACGCTTGCACTTGCCGCAAACGCATCGAGGGCACTGCTAGGATGGCACTTTGCTGCCGTGCCAGCCTTGCCAGAGCATGCGACGCCAGCCGAGGTCATGGAAGCGGTCCGGCACCCTTCGCCGCACCAAGCGACGATGCCAGCTGCCATTGCGGATATCTACTTTGCACAGGAGCTGTCAGTAGTACTCGTTGCTGCAGCGCACAGCGCAACGAAAGCTGCCGACGTGCCGCAAGATGCATGGGCCGCACACGCCGCAGTAAGGCATGTTCACGAAGCAATTCAGCAGCTCCTTCTCCAGGAACCACCCGCACAAGGAGAAGGTGCGTGGCTTGCGCGGCAAAGCGCCTTGGCAACGGCACTGCACGCCTACGTCGACCATGTCACCCAGCGCCCTGCACGGACCCTGGTGGTGGAGGATCTTGAGACGCTCCGATTGCTTGCACAGGTGTACCAAAGCATCACGAGCGGAGATAGTGGACGTGCATTGCTGCGCGAGCAGCCACAGGCGCTGCTTTTGGCGCTTGCACGCATGACCGAAGCAAGCTTTTACGCCTCGTTTGTCTTGGTGCCTGCGGCGGACGATGAGTCGCTTGCAGCCTCCGCCGACGCTGCCGTCAACGAAGTGCTTGCTCTTTGGCGCACACTGCTCGGCACGTTTGGCGCCGAAGACGCCGTGCAAGACGCCGTCAAGGAACATTTGCGCGATCATGTCGTGCTTGCCTACCTGCAAGGCCGCCTACATGCCGCCACACGCAGTGCACAGATGGACGATGTGGACGAGGCGGAGACGGGCGATGCTGAGTTGTATGCCGAGCAGCTGAGCCTTTACGCGGCACTTGCACGCAGCTGTTTAGCCGAAGTGGTCGCGGCCATTTACACATCCCTCGACCCAGTCCAGGCGCAGCTGCATGGGCCTAGCGTGCCGGACGCGACATGGGAGCAGCTTCATTGGCTTGCACTTATTGCCGCTGCCGTGCTTGCAGATCCACCAGAAAATGAGCAGTTGCAACTGCCAGCGTCGGTCCTACAATCGCCACCTGCAGCACAAGACACGATCGTGCGCATCATACATACCCTGTCTCTGGTGCTGCTCCCTGCGCTGCTGCCGCATGGACCCACCGATGCGCTTCCCGCAAGTCCGCTCGCCTTGGCTTCTTTGCTCGCATTTTGCGCGCGGTGGGTCCCCGTATACCTTTTCCCGAGCGACGCTACGTCCTCATTGGTTCTCGCCACGGTGTTTGCCTCCACAGAAAGCGAGAAGATTTTGGATACCTTGCTGGACTGCGTACAACTCGCATTTTCTGTATGGCGCTTTGACCAGGATGTTTTGCTCGCCGCCGCAGCGCTTGTCGAGAGCTTTGCGCGAACACCCGGCGCGATGCGTGTATTGCTTGCGCGCGATGCAATGCAAACCCTTGTCAAGCATACGCTGTCCACACTCGAGCAGCTCCCGGATGCGACGCACGCTCCGATTTTGCGCGCTTGCATACGATGCGTGGACTGCACGCGCGATGGAATTGTTGCAGCACACGATGCGCGCGCGGCATACTATCCACACATACTTGACGCCGTGCATGCGCGCATACATGCGGCAATGCATGCGCCGCGCGCGGCAAGTCTTTCGCCCGCGGTGCATTCTGCGCTTGGGTTGGTCCGTGCGCTGGCGCAAAGTGCGGATCCGTACGTGAGCCGAACGGTGCACGAGCATCTCGTAGCTACATTGCCCAGTGTAGTGGCCTTGGCGCAGACGCATACGGAGGTCATGCTTGCATCTATGCAAGCAATGCACGCTGTGCTGGAGGCACAGGCCGAGATGGATGCACCGGAATTGCACGCGCAGGTCGCGCAGTGCGTCTATGCGCTTGTCCAGGTCGTGCGTCCTGAGCTTGGGGACGAAGAGCTTGCTGCTGCACTTTTTCAGCTGCTGCATGCACTTGCTGAGATGGTCGATACTACACAGCCTGTTGATCATGGTGCCGAGTACGCAGAACCAGCTACGGTGTGCGTTGATGTGCTAGGCCAAGCAGCGCCGCAATTGACGTTGGAGCTGCTTGCCGTCCCGCTCGTGCGTGAAGCAGTTGTGGATGCAGTTACGACACTCTTGCTCAAGACGAGTGCCGCGCTGGTCAAGGCGTCAGGCACATGCCTGTCAACACTTTCTGTGCTCGCGCTCCTTGACGCACACAATTTACGCGCCGCGCCACTTGGAGAACGCGGATCGAGTGCGCTTCATGTCGCGCTTTGCGCCGTTGTATTTTTTTTCAGCACTGCAGATACGTTGATCGAAACAAAACTCGCTGCAGTGCCCCCGGCGTTTTCCATGCTTGCCGCGCATATACCTTATCTCGAAGATGTCGTGCCACCGGCTGAAGCACAAACAATGCTGGACACAATGGCATGCTCACTCCTCCATATATTGTTGTTGCGGCCGCTACACGCACCGTCTCTTGTGCCCATATTGCTTGTGCTGCGCACCTTGACGCTGGCGCGCGTGCAAGCTGCATGGCTCGGTGGCGAGGCTTCTTTTATGCAGAGCATTGCGCACTACTGCGCAAATGCGGTGCCGCGCGCAGATACCCAGCGCAGCCAGCTTTTTGCGCACGCGGCGCAGCACCTGTTTCAGTGCATACTTGCATCCCACATTGCTCCACAGTCCAACGCGCCTCCTGCGCTAGCAGCGAGGCTCATGGTAAACGAGGAGCAGCGTGCGGCGATACGCTTGTGCCGTGATTTGCGGCCTTTTCTTTTGCAGACGCACGGTGTGCTTTGCATGCGATGATGTACAGGCTATGGATCGTAGTCTACGGAGATATCGCCATTTTCCATCATGGAATCGTCCAGAGAGAGTGCGATGGACACCTCTCCAGGTGTGTCTTGACTCGCGCTCGGCGAATCCTTCTTGCGCTGGACAAGCTTTTTGATGTAGTTGTGTGCAAATAGCTTCATCTTCACCCGTTTTTCCTCGCTGAGGGTCGCTAGTGAGGTGACAGGGCCGTCTTTGGTGCGCGGCGGCCATGCTTTGGGATTGCGTTTTTCCTTGTCGCAAAGAACGCGCGTTAGCTCTTTGGCGTGCCGCTTGAAGCGCTCGCGGTCAAGCACATCCTTGGCTTTCGACATTTGCTTCACGACAAGTGCGCCGACTAATTTCTGCAGCTGGTGCTCGAGCGCTTCCATATCGACTTCCGGTTGTCTTGCACGCTTTTCTGGATACGCATGCTGCTGCGAACGTCGCCGCCGGCGCTGTTCTGCCTTTTCCTCCTCTTGTTTTGCCTCGGCGTCTGCTTTGGCTTGTGCAGCTGCTTGCTCTTCCAGCGCCGCGCGCTGTTTTTGCTCACTGGCCTCATTTGCGCGCCTTATAATCTCCGAGATAGACTCTTTGGGCGCAGTTGTTTTCGGTGAGCGAGGACGCTGTACCGGCGCGGAATCTACTGGCTTGTGCACCACATTTTCGTCGGCTGTGCGGTACGCGACAATCGACTCACGCAGCTGCGAGGAGAGCGAGGCAGGGACGGTTTCCTCGGGCACGATCTGTGCTTCTGTACGCCACCGTGCAGCTAGCGATCGGATCGGGCCCACACTCTCTGTCTGGTCTTTGGTATCTTGCTCCCGGCGTGCGATCCGCACCGTCGAGCTAAGCTTACTCCATGCATCGACGAGGCTCTTCGCAAGAGTCTGCATTTCCTCCTTGTGTGCCCCTGGGGCATGCTCCAAAAACCGATACACCTGCATCTCCACACCAGAATCGACTACCTTGTCGCGCGCTAAAAGCGGCCACTTTGCAAGGCATTGGAGGCTGAGTCCCACAATGTCTGCATCGTCCGCCCACTCGTCCAGCACTTCTGCCATGACCATAAATCCATGCAGTTTTACACAAGACTTTTGCACACCTACCGCGTCGGTCATGGCAATCCGTGCAAGGAGCTTGTGAAGAATGTGCCTGCGCGAGGTTGCTTGTCGTACCGCAGTCATTACACGCGCACATTCTGCTTCGTGCATTGGGTGCAGCACTGGCTGGAAATCCTCGTCCAGGATGGCGCTCTTCTTGTTCCGTGGGAGCGAGGCCCGCCATACTGCCACTTCGTCTGCAATGCCAAGAGCCTCAATAAACAAATCGTCCATCGTAACCAGGTCTGTTTGGATGCGACCGCCCAGTGTACCTACACAGTTCGGCTCGCCGCAGTAGCACTCTTGTGGGTCGTTGCCGTAGCGATCCACATTGTAATTAAAGGTAAGCTCTTCGTCTTGCTGAATGGCGCGCTTGGCAAATATGCCCATGCGCACATGTTTGCCAACATGCCATTTGCTCACGTAGCAGTTTGGGCTGCAGCTGTGGTTGATAAAGCGCGAACGCGCGCCTTTTTTCGTCGCATCCAAGTACTCGTCTCGCTGCAGCATCATAAAGTAAAAGTGCATAATGCGCTCCTGCTTGTATTGCTCCATGCGACGCACAAACGTGTCGTGATGGATGACCTCGCCAATGTACTCGTACACAAACGCATCGCTGCAATTAGCCTCGCACACGCACGCACGCCGCAATATCCTCCTTGGCACGCAGTCCAAATCCTTTTTTGCCTGTATCCACAATTTCCACCCGCGCGTACGCTTTTTTCTGGAATCGCTGATTTTGGCACAGCACGCCGCTCTTGCACGTATCGCTTGTGCACTCAATTTGGGTGAGGCGGTTAATACAGCCGCCCTCATCTGTGCACGCATACTCAATACCATGCTTGCTAGTGCACTCGCACGTCAAGTCGTCATGGCCGCGCGTCCGACCCATGTTTTTTGTTTGGTATACACACTCGGCCAGTTCTTCGTACGTCTGCGCAGCGGCTTTTTCCGCTACAGGTAGGTCAGATATAAGCTGGGGACCCGCGCGAACGACACTTTTTGTTCGCGCATCCTGTGACACAGACGCTGTAGGCGGCGAGGCTGTGCCCGCCTGCGTCCCGTCCGGCATGCTCTCCTCACACGCCACCTCGAGGTGGTAGGCGAAGGTCAACACGAAAAAGCTTACTAAACACATTACAATTCCTCCACTACCGTTTGTTGGCCGCAGGTGGGACACTGCTGCTGGAACGCGGAGCCAGGCACTGGCTCCCACGTGTGTTGGTGCTCGTTATCGCGGCGCTGCTGCCAGATATTTCCGCGGATTGTGCGTTTGCGAAGATTTACAAGCCCTTCATTAAATTTTCGCGATCGCTTCTTTGCACGCTCCTGATTTCGTTGGTGGTATTCTGCGTCGAGACCTTCAGCAGAGCCCCACTTCGCGTCCGAGAATGCAAACTGCTCTACTTGGCCCCGGAGAAATAGCATCATGCTGCTGTACGTGGATTTTAGGGGATTCTTTTTTAACAAGTGGGGAAGTAGCTCGCCGTCAGCGAGCTCGGCATCGGTTAGGAGGTAGTCCTGTTTGACCTCGGTCTTGGTCAAAAGACTGTATTTTTCGGGGTGTGCACGCTCGCAGTTGCGACATATAAACACGTTAAAGACACGCTGGAATGGATCATAGAGGATATCTGATGACTTGCACATCTCGCACAAAGGCCGTGTCGTTGGGTCAAGCGTAATGCCGGGCTCCATCTGGTCGCGCAGTCGCTGCTTTTCTCGCTCGCGTTCCTTGCGCATATCTTCAAGAGCTTGCTCAGCATTTTCGCCCTCTTTTTCACTCAGCAGAAACCCACCTTTGGAGTTGCGCAAGCGAGTCAGGTCAAACTCAATATAGTCTCCAAGCGCTTTGTCCCGTGGCAGGGGAGCCTCGCTCGTCGCCTTGGACGTGGACTGTGGCGTAGCAACGCGTGCGGTCGTGACGGTGCTACGTGCGTGACGCGAGGCCAGTGCGCGCAAGTTCTGCTTTGCGCGCTCACGATTCGCAAGCACACGCTCGGCGCTAGCTTCGCTCGCATCCCCTGCCCCATTCTCCGCATCCATCGCGTTGCCACTGGTGGAGGCTAGGCGAAGCGTGTACGTCGAGCGCTCTTTTTTTTTGTCCCTCCTCCACATCCATGGCGCTCGGCCAAGCGCCTGGGAAGCGGTCGGTGCGGGCGTATGCGATTTTGATTGCGCGGAGTATTTGGCAGGAGCGGCGCGTGAACGATGTACCATGTCTAGACGATCATACGTGTGCGTGGTGGGCGCATTGGACGCTTGAGGAAAAGAGTCTTTTTTATCAGGGCCTCGCGCGCTACTCTCGTCTTCAGCCAGATTTGATTGCAGAGCATATCCGGACGCGCTCCGTTGAGGAGATATGCACGGCACTCTCTCAATTTCGGAAAATGCTGCGCCGTGTAAAACAGATGGAGACTGCGCGGTACCGTGGCGATCCGCATGCAAGGGCGAGGGTGCGCCGTGCATTTCTCATTGCCGCGCCTGCTGCGCGCCAAATGTCGGCAGCGTGGCTGGAATTTGAAGAAAGGCACGCAAGCATACTGTGCGAGCACGAAAATACGGTGGCTAGCAGGGCAGATGCTTTGCAGATGGCTCTAGATCCAGCGCCATACACAGCAGAAGCGGTCGCCAATGTTGCGCGATTTTTGCGCGCAGAGCAAAGCGGGAGCGTGGAGCAATTGTACTGCGTACTCCGGCGCATGCTTCATTTGGATGACGAGAAGATCCCAGCTGTACCTGTGCCGACGCCTGCATACGCAGCATCGCACTTGGTCCTCCCGCCCATTCCTTCGAAAAACGCACTTGTTGTGCTTGTGCGCGATATATCTTTGGCTGGGTTTTGGTCGTTGGAGAATGAGGAGGGATGTATGGTGACACATTCCGCGGAATTGCTAGATCCACGTTTACGTGTACGTTGGCCTACGGACGAGCGTATTTCCCGCGCCGGGCACGACGCGGAATGCATTGATGCAGAGGCTGGATTGATGGAAGGGCTGCTGGACACGGCATTGCCTGCGCAACGTAAAGGCATGCAAGTCATGCGCAGTTGTTCTACCGCGTTGGAGCACGAACTACACGCTTTTCTCACGCGCGTCATGTACGAGCTAGTGAGTGTGGGCGAGCGGTCTTTGTACACAAATAACGTGGATGAGCAGCATGTATGGGCGACCATTGCACGACTAGGTTTTCCCATCTCCATTCATCCAGATGTAGTGGAGCCGATTGCAGAAGCGCGCGCTGTCGCCGATCCTCCTGCTGCATGGACAGCAGAAGTGCCACTGCACGCACAGGACCCTGATATTGTGGTACCGGAAGCGTATGTGACAAACTCGCCGCCGTTCTCGCCGAACACGCCGCCAGAGCTGCCAGAGCTGCCAGAGCTGCCCATCGAAAATGATACGCCATTAAGCCCGTTTTCGCTTAGCGAGTACAGCTCCTCCTCCGAAGCGCCATCTGACACAGCATATGACTTTCCCTGGCGTATTGGCGAGCTACATACCTTGGTTCCATTCGAGCATACCGAGATGCGCGGTGATCCACGGACAAAAGTGGCACACGACACTCCGATGCCCGAGGTACCGGCTGAACAAGCATCGCTCGCAAACACACACGCTGTATCACAGGATCAGGTGGCACTTGTAGTGCCGCCTGATCACCATGTGGACGTATTTGATACGGAGCAAGATACCAAGTATGAGCAACGGCTTGTACATGCATGGTTTGGCGACACAGCTATGAATGACGACCGCGCATCATCAAGATAGCGACCAGGAGAACAAGTAAACAGAATGCGAGAAATATAAGCTCGTCGGAAACCGCTATGGTCAGTCGTTGTATTGTACATACCGTGCGTAGGCACAAGGCCACTCGGCAAAAGCACCGCGCGGACTGAAGAGTCTGCGCTCGCGCTCACCACAGTGCGAGAATCCGGTGAGAATGCGATGCACGTAGGCGGGAAATCATGCGTTTTCTCAATTTTCAGCAGTGGACGAAGAGTGCTGGCCTGCAAAATGCGTACATTTAAATCCGACATGCCGCACGCGACAAAGCGGCCGTCGGGGCTAACTGTGAGCACGGTAGCGGGCCGCTGCGACACTTTTCGAATTGCGGTAATCTGCCACTTGTCGGCATTCCAAGCGACAATGTAGCTTGGGCGCGCCTTGGCATCTTTCGATGGCGCAGTGTTGACAAGGGTAAAAAGCATATCGCGTGTGCCGACATCCATCGTCTTTGTACGGCCAAACTTGGCCATGCGGAACGCGCCGCGCTCCGACGTACCGATGGTTGCGCTATCGATGGTCTGGAGGATGCGAGGGGTGTATGTAAGCACACCGCCTTTTTCTTTCGTCCTGGGAGATGTGGATAGAACAACGACCTTGGACTGCGTGGTGCATGCAAGCTGCGTCCCGTCCTGAGAAAAATCGGTGTCGTAAATCTCTTCGTCGCTGGTAAACGTGTCCTGAGTAGAGCTCCATACGGGTTCCAGGCTTGGGTAGCGGTGCAATTGAAGCTATTGTAAGTGGCACAAGTACGCACACGCCCATCACTGCTGCCAACGGCAAGCAGCTTTCCATCCGGGGAGAAGGAAACGGTTTTTTGGTACTGTTCGGGATCGGCCATACCGAGCGATGCAAGTGCACTGCGCTCCCGGATATCGACATGCAAGTCACTAGCGTTAGAGGAGCAAAGTACGCACGCTTGGCCTTCTGCACGTGCGCCAGGACTGGCTTGCACGCCGAAATCGTACACGCGCAAATGACGATTCTCGCCCCCGCGCACAATGTCCGCCGCAGAGTTAATGCCAACCACGAGTGCATCGCTCGATGGCGACACAGTAACACACATAGGTGCATCTTCATCGCCGCGGAGCTTGAATTCGCCGGCGGGATGGAGCGTTAGTGCATTGTCCCCGCGCTGCAGCTTTGCGGATTTCTGACGTGAGCATTTTGTGCACGTACAATTGCATTCGACACTCCAGAGCGGCCTGCGCCACCACCGCCTACGTAGAATATGTGCATATCATTGCTAAACCCGATCGCATACACGGGAATGCCCGTTTGCAGGGTTGCATGCTTCGGCGCTTCCGTCATGGTCGCCGCCCGAACAAGGCAGACCGTGCGCGTTCGTCGTGTGAATGCACGTGACATACTCGCGTGTCTTTGCGACACGCCTTTTTGACACGACGATGGCGACGGTCTGCGGCACTGCTACCCCAGCATGGGGCACGCACGATTTGCCAACTTTGACGCTGACGCGCGCACAAATAGCCGAAAGAATCGCACAGGGCGACGTGCTTGTACTGCACCGCCGGCTCGTGTACAGGCTGAATTATTGGGTTGATAAGCATCCTGGCGGCGACCTCGCCATCCTACACTTTGTGGGCCGCGATGCAAAAGACGAAATTGAAGTATACCATTCGGAAACAACGATACGCATGCTAATGCGCCGATTTGCTATTGCACAATTGGCAGAAGAGGACGCTACCGACATACAAAACGGGCGCGTTTTTCGACCGCTCATGCCACCCATCCAGCTGGGCTACCGGGATGGCAAGCTGGACCATCCCGATGCACAGCTGGATGTGTGGAAGCGCTCAAAATCCGTGCACTCTACGCTTGACGCGCGCGTGCAATCGTTCCCTATACCGACCGCGATGCTAGAACCGCCGCCGAGCAACGTGTCGCTGCTGGACGAAGCGCGCATTTCGCATGCGTTTGAGGTTATGCACCAGAGAATCAAAGATGCGGGGCTGTATACTTTGAATCCGTGGAACTATGCGCGCGAAGCTGTGCGATACGCAATGGTCGCCATATGTTCCTACGTGCTTTATCATGCTGCGCCCCATTTGCAAGGATGGTGGAGTACCACGGCGTACCTGGGCTCTGCGCTCGCGCTGGGCGTACTTTGGCAGCAGCTTACGTTTGTCGCACACGATGCAGGTCATTGCGGCATTACACATAGCTGGCCCGTGGACCACTTTATCGGCGTCGTCGTCGCGGCGTACATTGGCGGATTGTCGCTTGTGTGGTGGTGCGATAACCACGACGTGCACCACCTAGTGACAAACCATCCGGAACACGATCCCGATATCCAGCACATGCCCATCTTTGCCGTTACGCCGCGTTTTGTGCAGGAGCCAAGCGCACCGCGTGCAAAGCAACATTCGCAAGCGCCGCGCGGTTTGTGGTCATCATACTACCGCCGCGTCATGTACTTTGACGCTGCGGCGCAGCTCTTATTGCGTTTCCAGCACCGACTTTATTACATCATCATGTCGCTTGCGCGCTTCAACCTCTACTTTTTATCCTATAGCTTCCTCTTTCTCAAGGCCAAGTGGGACCGCTGGTTCTACTTCGAGGTGGTGGGTTTGGTTTCGTTTTGGGCATGGTACGGCGGGATAGTCCTAGCCAATTTGCCCAACTGGCGCATTGCGCTGGGGTACATGCTTCTTTCACACATGGCAGCGAGCCCTGTGCACGTCCAAATTGTCCTTTCGCACTTTGCACAAGATACGTCGGACTTGGGGCCACAAGAGTGCTTTCCGTCGCGCCAAATCCGCACGACGATGGATGTGCAGTGCGGCAAAGAAATTGAGTTTATCCACGGCGGGCTGCACATGCAAGTCACACACCACTTGTTTCCGCGCTTGCCGCGGCACAATCTGCGCGCCGCGCGCGATTTGTTTACGCGGCCGTTTTGCGAGGAGATGGGGCTGTTGTACGAGGAAATGTCGTTTGGGCCGGGAAATGGCAAGGTACTGCGGCGCCTGAAGGATATTGCCGACCAAGTGTCGTTCTTGTTTTGCGTTGCAGATGCACAGGCGAGAGGCGAGTTGCATGGATAGATATACAATAGCAGGGTTTGTACAGTGCGTGGACATACACTTGTGGTACTAGCATGGGTATCTTTCATCCTTGGCGCACTACAACTTTCCCTGCACCAACAGCGCCGTGGCGTGCAATTCCACGCCCACGCCGCGCAAAACCACGGGGTCGAGTGCGCGAATGCTTGCAAGAAGCTCGCTCGCAAACGCCGCATACCTTATTCGCTCTTCTCCAATCGTAGTTTCCAAGTAGATGCGCACGCTGGAAAGCAATGCGGAGACACACTGAATCACAAAACCTGTGCCGAGATTTTGCACGGCGCCGAGATTGCAAAGAACACGCTGGAGCAGCTGGAGACGCTTTGCGACAAACTCGCCCGTATCCAGCGGCGGCAAATGCGCTGCATGCTGGCTTGAAGGCACCGGTTCGTCCCAGAATAGCTGCGCAGCGCCGTCAAAAAGCGCAAGGGGCTCGCCGGGCCCTAGCATGAGCAGCACGGAAAGAAATGGCTGGAATGTGATGTCGCGCGCAGCAATGCACTGGAACCACACGGCAAGGCATTCCATTCTGTGCGCTGTGTACGCACTTGGATCCAGTTTTGCCATGTTGACCACGAACCGTAGCGCAATATCGCGCTTCTTGATGGGGTCCGCAAGTCGTTTCCAGGACTCATTTCCAAGCGTCAAGTACGCACTCCAATCGCGCAAATCATGCTGCACAAGGACGTGCGCTGCGCCAGCCCAGCACTCGACCAGCAAACTGATCCACTCGTCCTCTTTTGCGTAGCGCACCAGCTCTTCGACATCGCCCCCGGGAGTGCGCGACGACTGCTTCGGCTGCAGCTGCAGCGTATTGGTCATGGCGGCAAAAATAGCCGGAGATATGCGCGTGTGCAATGCTTGCGCAAGCGCATAATCCATTGCGTCATGACGCGGCGCAGGCACTAAATCCGGCGCATCTTCCCCCAGCAATACAGCCAAGGCAGGGTCTGTCCACAATGCGTCTTCTTCCAGTGCCACCAACGGAGCAGTCACAGCCTCGCGCTGGTGCAAAAAGGTGCGGATCACACGCAGAATCTCGACGTCTACTTCATGGTCGCATTCAAGCGCGTGCCGCAATAATTCGTCCGTCCACGTCGGCTGCAAAAGGCCAGGCGGGGGGAACGCGGGCGGCGCTTGCGCGTCCAGGGAGCCGTGCAAAGTGAGGTGCTGTATGGAACGCAGGAGGACCACAAGAATGCGGATCGCCTCTTTTTTCTCCGCGGCATTGCGCCGTGCTGCAAACGCGTCCACGGCTGGGACCTGCGCGTGGAGCTCGGCGTGCTCGCTGCATGCCATGCGACACACATCGACAAACCAATGCAGCACAGGATCCAGCGGCAAAGCGTGGTGCCGGAATAATGCGCCGGCATACACCATGGCGCGAATGCACGTCAGCTGGCTGAGCCTGTCGGCCGTACGGAAGGATAAAAAACTGCGTATTTGGCGCAGGCGTTGGACGGCAGTGCTTGGAACAAAGTAGAGAAATAGCATCACCATCGAGTAGTGGTTGAACAGCATCGCACGCTCTGCCGCGGTCGGTATGTTGGTGCGGCTGAACGGCATTATGCGCACAGGCGTCATACGCGAAAATAAACGCGATAAGCTCCGGTCGGCCTCGCTGGGTATACATGCAGCTTTGCGCGCGTGCGCGGCGCGGGCCAACAGCTGGAGAAAAACGTGGTACGCCGTGCCGAGCGGCGCGCCCTGCAACAGCAGAGCAATGTCAAAGCGCCGCAGAAACGGCGCAAAATCGTGGTCTTGCTCGCTCGGCAAATCTTTGAGACGGTACGCATCGAAAATGTCAAAGAGCCATGCTAGCACACCGTCGGCATGCACAAGCGACCACCGCCATGCAGATGCGAGGTGCATGCAGCGCCGCAAAAGTATATGGATGTACGCATCGCGCCGGAAAAGAAGCGCACGCGGCGCGGCGCGCTCGACGCGCTCGTCAAAACGCAGACGCGTCATGCGCAGTACCTTTAGCACAAACGGCCAGTGTGCGTGGAGCAAAGTGTGCGAGCCTGCAACGCCAGCGGCGGCGCCGAAATGCGCGAGGGCTTGAACGGCAAACAAGACATACCATGCGCGCTCGGCCCATAGCAGCCCCGACGCCGGCGCAAGCTGCATCGATGCATCCAGTGCAGTGCACAGCACATCCCAAAACGCTGCGCCGTTTTCGTCCATGCTATGAAGCAGGTGCGCAAGGTTGATCCAAAGCTGTGCGGCGTAGCTGGTCTGCTCGGGTGCCGTGCGCAGCGCTTCAATGCACTTGTGGATGCCATCGGCGAGCAGGTGGGCCATGAGGGGCTGTGCGGCTTCAAGAACATGCAATTCATGCTCAGCGCGCACTTCGGGCTCCGATGCAGCATACAGGCGCCACAGCACCTGCACACGGAACCATAGCAGAGCGAGGCGCGTGCCATGATGCGCGATGCCGCGGTCAAATATGGCTTCAATCTGGTCGCACAAATAGGTCGCGGCGCGCTGCGCGGAAAAGTCGTCTTGGACGGTGGGGCGTTCGGAAAGGCGCGTCTGCCATGTGAGCCACACGCCAAGGAAAAAAAAGAGGTCGTGTGCTTGGCTGGTCGTGTCGCATTCTTGTGCTGCGTCCCACAGCGCGTCCCACACGGCAGGAAGCGTTTGTTCCATTTCATCCATGCTGCTCGATAGATGCACATCGTGCCCAAACAAGTGGTATGTCGAGGGCTCGGGGATAGAGGAGGATGGGTGCAGAAGGCTGTGTAGCTGTCCGCGCGCAAGCGGCGTGAACGTGGCAAAGCGCATGCCAAGGGGAGGCGGTGCTATGCCAAAGTCCATTTGGAAATGCGCTAGCGTGTCCCAAGCGTGGAGTTCCTGCAGTGCATCAGCTAGCGAGGGCGGGAGCGCGTGCGGCGACGTGGCCGGCACGGGGGGTGTCGGCGGTGCTTGTGTTACACCGGCAAGAGGCGCCGGCACTTTTACGGAGCGCTTTTGTGTGCGTGGCACAG
Organism: Malassezia vespertilionis; assembly: GCF_029542925.1. Classification (NCBI taxonomy): domain Eukaryota; kingdom Fungi; phylum Basidiomycota; class Malasseziomycetes; order Malasseziales; family Malasseziaceae; genus Malassezia; species Malassezia vespertilionis. Next base: position 17,091 of record NC_079251.1, on the reverse strand, counting down.
GATGGGGAAGCGTGGGCATGGCGCGCTGGGTGGAAAAGGTGAGGAGCGCAGCATGATTGCGCATGTCTGTGCGAGGCAGCCGTGGCTTGCTGGGGAGAATGGGTACGTGCGCTGCACCTTGCAAGTCACCACGCTTGGACTGGATACGCTCCTGGCCGTGTACATACACATGGTACATTTGTGCACCGGCATGCTTTTTTTTCGGGCGCGCAGGCTCCTTCGCGTGTTGCGCCGTGCTGCGCATTGTCTGCTGGCCAAATCCACGCGCACTGCTTTTAGCACGTACGAGCATCTGATCGATCGCATCTACTTCGCGTCGCGGGGGCGACAGTGGATTTGGCGCCATCCAGGCGCGCAAATCACTTTCTTGCTCGAGCGGCGGCGGCGATGCTGGCTCTGTATCGGTGCTGTCGTCGGCGTCAGAAATAAGAGGGGCGTCGGGCGAAACGTGCCCACGACGCTTGCGCGACTCGCCGGGGCGGAGTGCATGCTCCGCAGATGGACTTGCACGGCGCGGCACCTCGCCAGCGTCGTCGTACGCTTCTCCATGACGCATCGCACGCAGGTCGTCGATACATGCGCGAGCCATGCGTGCAGGCATCATTCGTTTAAGCACCCGGAAACGCCGTTCATAATCGGTGCTGTCGCCGCTATCGCTTTCGTGAGGAGGAGAAGGCGATGCTTGCGGCGACGCTCTTGCGGCGATTTCGTGCACCGGTGTGTGCGATCGTGCAACGAGGATCGGCGAGGACGACCGCGAACGGCCGCCGCCATTCTCACGCTCAGAACCTTCGTCGTCTGCATCAGACTGTGCATGCCACGAGCCAAGCTCGGCGTGCTGGGCCAGTGCAAGACGACGTGATTCGCGCTGGGAAACCACTGCGTCCTCCCAATTGTTCTTGTACAACTCGCGGCGGTATCGCAGTGCCTCGAGCGTATATGGATGAATCTGTGTTATTTTGCGCGCGCGCAAACTGCGCCGCCGCGGCGTGCTCGGCGCTGGAGCTTGCGGCGCCGGAGCCTGCGGCGCAGGCTGTGCAAACCGCGCTGGGATGCGTTTGCGCGGCGCTCTCCCAAACAAGGTGTGCCGCGGGGTGCGCACAGGCAAAATCTCTGCACCGCTCGATACGGACGCATCACTGCTGGCCAGCCCCACCGCCTCCTCTTCATCCGAGGTAGGAATGAGTGCCGGTGCTTGGACCATCCGTCAGTGCATCAGAACAAACGACGCGTATGCACGTGGTGAACGCAAAACCTCCACATACCTACCTACTCTACGCTAGTTCGCTATGGAGCACAGACTGGAGCTGCACGGCAGCGGCCGAAGCAGAGCGCGGCATATCGCTGCGGAATGCTGGCGCTGCAGGTACAGAGCCCAGTGTGAGTGAGCCGGACGTGGACGTTTGCACGGGGCCAAGCAACTGTGCTTCCGCGGACGGCACGCTCACAATCGACCAACTCCGCTGGTGCGAGGGACGTTTCAGCTTGACGCTTCGGCGTGCGCCACGGCGTACAGGGGTAAGAGGTGGAGGCATTGTTGATGCCGGAGAAGGAGCTTGATTCGTGATATCCAAAAGGTTCGGCATAGACACACCCGGTCTGTGCTGCACCGCGCGTTGTACAGCCGCTGAAGAGGGCTGCGCGCGCGCGGGCAGCATCATGGGAACACGCTCGCCAAATGTCGAGGTGAAGCATGCAGTGCAAGCACGCATACAAATTGGCTTCGCCGCATCGATTCGAAACAGCATGTTGGAGCACGCATGGCAAAATACCTGTCCACACAAGCGGCAATGGTGCTTGCGGCGCCACACGGTAAACGCATCGCAGCATCGTGTACAGTGGAGTGCAAGGCTATCTGGAATCCAGATGGGCGCAGAGTACTGCTCGGGCAGCAGCGGGCAGTCCAACACTTCCGCCGGCCACGTCTCGGAGCTCGTGGTGGAAAATGCGCTGCTGCTTGTGCTGGATGGACGCGAGGCGAGTATGGACTCGGCTTGGTGTGGTGTGTGCAAAGAGCGTACAGCGGCGCTGCACTCTGCTTGCGCCTCGCGGATCGCAGTGATCCATTCTTCTTTCGAGGCGTGTGTTGGCGCGTAAAGCGAAAAGCTGCACTGCGGCGAGTGCACATCGAGCCGGTGGCGCAGCGTGGGTGTGTGCGACAATGCATCGGCAACGACAGGCTTGCTCGGCGCCCCATGTGTATTCCCATCACCGCTCACGATCGTAAAGTCGGCCAGCCTGAGTTTTTGGGTGAGGTGCTTGACCGGGGCGTGCAAAGACGTTTCTGCACGCTTGTCGTGCACGTCGGCGGTAGAGCGATCGCTCGCAAGGAGGACCATGTCTGAGAACAAGTAAATACGCCGCAGCTGGATATCTTTGCGCCCCGTCTTCAGTAAGGAGCCCCACTTGAGCAGCCGCCGCCCCGGAACAATCAGCCTTTCGTCCATACCCAGAAGCGTCCGCTGCAGGCCGAGCGCGACGAGCATCGCATCGTGCTCGTGGACCTGATCGTCCATGGCTGCTGCAATCTTGTCAACAGTAAGCGATACGGTATGCAGGAACGCATGATCTGCATGCCAGCGCGGCGTATTGTGCAAGAGAGCTTGTAAAAAGAGTCGGTAGCGAGGCACGCGCTGGACCAGTGTAAGCAACTGGGACTGGAAGCCTAGATCGGCATTGCGTCCACCCTGTGCACCTGCACGCACATCGGCGCGCTGGACAAATGTGTCAAATCGGGGGTACGTCTTGCGGCCTTGTTCGATATACTGTACCGAGCCAGCATAATTTTTTGTAAACAAGGTATACATCTTGAAAAAGGGTGCAATGGGAACCAAGAGATCGCCCAGCGTATCTTTCCGTGGATCCCACGCAGCAAAAGGTGCAGAGGTCGTAAAAGTGTCGTACACAGAATGGCCAAGCCGCTCTTCGAGCCGGAAGAAGAGCTCGCGGCTGAGCTGCACAATGTCTACAAAGTTGCAGAAAATGTGGCTCAGCGCATGGCGAGGCAAGATGGGGTCATCAGTTTGGCTCGAGATATACAGAGGATTATAGTAAAGCTGCTGTGAGAAATAGGGAACGTACCGTCTCGAGCAGGGCCAGACCCTCAACATAGATCCGCTCCGAATCGTACCACTCCATCGCGATTCTGCGCCGCTTCTCCATCATGCGGCGCGTACTCAAGTCATCTACATCGTTGGGAGTTGTGGTAGACCGGTTCCAAAATGCACCCCGACTCTCCGCCAGGCTCTCGCTCAGTTCCTGCGGCGAGAGGCTCGAGCGTCGATCAAAACTGGAAAGCGAGTATCGCGGACGGCTTGTACGGAGGGCCGTATGCCGTTCCCTACGTACTTGGCTACAAGCGCCTGCACGCTCCTCACCTTCCGCCATGACACGCAGTCATCCAGCAGCAGATGAGTACACGGCAGCGCTGCACGAACGCGCGTGCCAACGTTGGGCCGTGCCAAACATGGCCTTCCTTGCCTGAGGCACGCACACCTCCACACGCACGTGATCGAACAGCAGGGTATCGGTTGCCGCTAGGCATTTCTACGGGCGCGGCGTGGGTCGTGCGTCGCGGCTGGGGGTGAGCGTGCGCCATTGGGGGGTGGCGAGGACATGCCGGGGACCGGCATCGGCATCGGCATCCCGGGCATGGGCATCCCGGGTATGCTCATCCCTGGCATTCCCATCCCTGGCATGCCCATCCCGGGCATGCCCATCCCTGGCATTCCCATTCCGGGCATGCTCATTCCCGACATTGCCGCCCAGCGTGCATCGGGTTCTTTTGATAGCGTACCAGACACTGTGATTAGTGCAATAAATACATACTCAGTGCCATCATCAGCTCTTGGGCGCTCGGCTCATACTGTGGTTAGTTACACAAACGAAAAAAAAAAAAAAAAAAAAAAAAACGTACATGATACGTGTTCTTCCACAAGACAGAAAGGTGCTGCCATTGCGTAGGATCGGTAGGGTCAAACTTCGACTGGTCAAATCCGCCAAGGTCTGTTGGAGGAGGGGAACTCTGTGCGGGTGCGCGGCGCTGGGCGCGGGGATCCCGCGATGCGATGCGTGGATCCGCACGAGACTCCATGCGCGGATCGTCAGCGCGAATGGCCGTGCGTGGGTCCACTGCTGTAGGCTGCTCGGCACGTGGATCGGCAGGCCTCCTTGGGTCTGAGCGCGTCTTCACACGCCGTGGATCCACTCGTTTTCCCGCTATATGACGTGGGTCCATAGTTACGTGAGATCTGCGTGGGTCCACCGGAAGCGGTGGCGTCGTGCTGCGCGCGCCGGATGGCACAGCGGGCGAGATAGCGCCCGAGGGGCCGCTCGCCCCACCGAGCAAAGCAAGTACATTAGCAGGCAAGCCAGTAGCACTATCGCGAGAGGGCGAAAGCATTGCGTCTTTCCCAGGTGCATGATCCTGGATGCGCTGCAGAATCTTGGCCTGAAACGTGCCTGCACGGCCCCAAATATCAATCACCTTGAGCACTTTGTCGATCTGCTCGGGTGGCGAATGCTCCAAGCAGTCGATCCCAATCTGTGCTGCTGATTCTTGTGCCACACGCAGGAATACAGACGCTTCTTCCACAAGCGTGTGCGGTGCTTTCCCGTGCTTTGTCTCCGCCCCGTTGCGTCGCACGATATCCTGGGCATGCCGTGCAACAGCATCAAAAAGATACAGCGACACTAGCTTGGTTTTCGGAGCTGAATGCAGATGTGCATGGACCATGCTTTTCGCAACTCCGGCAGGATCCTAAGCGTTAGCACTGCGCCATCCACAAGAAAAACAACATACCGACATGGCTGCTACAGCACTGTCTGTGACACGCGCTACACGCGAGCTAGATAATTTGTTTTGCGTTATCGTCTCTTGCAAGAGCGTCGTAAACGTCTGGTGTCAGTGCACAGGCCCAAATACCCACCGCCATCGCGGCCATGCTCCACTGCACAAGAAGCGCCGGTCGCTGCGAAAATGCCGCGAGAACAAATTTGCAAATGTACCCCTTTAATAAGCAACGCCGCGCCGTCTCTTTCTCCACGCTGCATGGTGTACTGCAAGCACTGGAACGAGTTCAAGGCACAGGCACTGGCGCTGTATGCACGATCGCCAGATGTGTCGCGATTTGTGCTCAAATCACGCCCAAACACAGAGACTTTGATTCTCAAAGTGACTGATAATCATACCGTACGTCGCACTGCGCTACTTACCCAGACACTCAAATACCGCGCGAAATCGACCATCATCCTGAACAGGCTGGACGAATTTCAAAAGGCGCTGCTCGAGCTCATGTCGAACGTCAAGGCGCCAGTCGATCCGTCGCAGATGGTGACAGAGACTGTACAAAAGAGCGCCCCGTTGGAAGCGCCGAAGCAAGCGCCCCCTAAGGGCAAAGGAAAAAAGAAGGGAAAAAAGAAGTAACCGCATCTCTACATTACATTCGGCAGTGCGCCTGCATCGCGGAGCATGCCGACTAACAGACCATCCTCGTCTAACTGTTGCAACCGATCGCTGCCGCCCTATCGTTAGCAGCTTGTGTAGTGTACATACCAGCACCTTTGTATTGAGCAACACCTTGGGAAACGTGGGGTGCCCCGTCACTAATTTTAACAGACTCTTGAATGAAGTAACTTGACCACTTGATCCAATTTCGTCGGCCTCGACAATAGAAAAGTTGGCCTGGAGTGCACTGAGGCGCGCCTTGGCCGCGCGCGAGTAGGGGCAATAGGTGAGGGAAAAGACGCTAGCGCGGAACTTGCGTCCGTGCTCCCTGTCCCACGCCACGGGATGCTCGAGGAAAAAACGTGCATCAGTTGTAGAGCCATTCATCCGGATCAGCTCGCTAAGGAACTGCACATGCGCGTCCGTGGGGTACTGCGCCGTCTCGAGCCACGCGCGCCACGATGGCCACACCGAATTTTCAAGCGAGAACGTGCCACCGTACAGCTGCTCCAACAGGACTACACGCATGTGCGCCTGGGTTGGATATGCCTGTCCATCGTTTCCTCCATCTTCTGCGCCTGTATGTGCATTCACTACGCCGGGAATTGCGCCGGGGATGGTGTGCACGAGCGCGTACGCGTCCGTTTCAAATTGCGCGCCGTGCATACGCCAAAAGGGTGCGCGCGCTTTCGCCGCACTTGATGCACCTGCATTATGCGGCAACATTCCTAGCCATATACACAAACATACCACCATCGCCACTACAACGAGCAGCGTCTTGTGCCGCACGATGCCATACAACGACCGCATGTGGGTGTGTTGGGCGAGGCGCCAAACCATTGGCTCGGCCGAGCGCACGGCTGCACGAAATTTTTTTCATGCGCCGCCGCCGCGTTTTCCAGCCGCCATGCGTGTGGAACATTGCTTTTTTTGCAGCGCGCCCTCCTACCCAGGACGCGGCATTACATTTGTGCGCAATGATGCAAAGGTATTCCGCTTCTGCAAATCCAAGTGCCACAAGAACTTCAAACTGAAACGCAACCCACGCAAGGTGCGCTGGACCAAGGCTTTCCGCAAAGCGTCGGGAAAGGAAATGACGGTCGATTCCACGCTCGAGTTCGAGAAACGCCGCAACATTCCTGTTCGCTACAACCGCGAGCTCGTCACTGCAACGATCAGTGCCATGGATCGTATCATGCAAATCAAGGCACGCCGCGAGCGCGCATTTTACCGCGCGCGCATGGCCAAGGCTGCCGGCGGCAGCGTCAAGACAAAGGCAAAAGAGGTCGACCGTCTTGCTGTGCATCGCAACCAGCACCTACGTCGTGCTATGCAAGCTTCGCAAGACCGCGATGCGCGTGTGGCCGAGCGCACCAAAGCCCGCGCCCCTCGCAAAACCGCGCTTGTCCCGTCCGAAGGCATGTCGATGGGCATGCACACCGATTAGCTGTGCTACCAGCACTTGTACAATAGTATGTAGACTATAAATCGCCCCACAACTTGAACGTGCGTGCCCACTCCCCACTGGCTAGGTACTTGCCATCCGCGCTGATGTCCACGCTCATGACTTTGCCGGAGTCGCCGCTGAGCGACGTTGTGAGCTGCCAGTCGTCTGCACTCCATACTTTTACCAATCCATCGTACCCAGATGAAGCCAAGTACAGACCAGCTGTGTTGACATGCAGTGGCGCATCCGCGTCGCGCGCCCCCGTATCGCTCTCGACGTCCATCGGATCGGTACGTGAGGTCCAACTTGGCGGAACGGGCGCACGCTCATTCCCAGCATAGTAAAAGCGTACATCCGAGACAGACGATCGGTGCGCTGGGATCGTGTAAATGCTGGAAAGCTTGCGCATATCCCAGATCCGTATCGTATCGTCGCCAGACGCGGTCGCGATTTGGTACCCGTTCGGCGCAAATACTGCCGAGAGAATTTCGCGCGCGTGGCCATCGAGCACCATGGCCGTGCGGCCAGTGCGTGTGTCCCAGACGCGCCCAATGGCATCCAGTCCTCCAGACACAAGCAAAGCGCCATCGCATTGAAAATCAACCGCGTATACCTCGCGGCTGTGACCCTCTTGCACCATGAGCGTTTGGCCACTCTCCACATCCCATAGTCGCCATGTCCCATCAAACGATGCACTCGCCAAATAATCGCCCATGGGATGGAATGCAATGCGCGCGACACGCGCTTCGTGGCCCGCCATGCGCCGCAGTGGCTGTTCGCTGTCAAGCGACCACAAATTCACCATTCCGTCGCCCCCACCCGTGCCAAGGTTCACAGCCGCACTCGACTGGCCGATCGTTGCGCGCGGATGCCAAGCTAGGCCGGTAACGCGGTCTTCGTGCGCGACGTACGTTGCTTTCTGCGAAGCATCAGGCACACTCCACAATGCGGCATTGCCGGACCAGCTTCCAGTAGCAAGGAGCTGTGCGTCGGGAGAAAATCGCACGACAGAAATGGGCCGCTCACCACCAACTTGCGACCCAAGACTTGCGTACGCTTTCAGCGGGTCAAGCACGGCTTTGCGCGCTGCGGCCACTTGCTGCATCGGTATCTTGGCCTGCACACGCTGGTTGGCAATACGCCTTTTCGCACGCGCAAGCGAAAACGCAGCCATGCGCCGCCGCGCGGCAAGCAACGCTGCGTCGCCTTCGGTAAAGAATTCTTCTTCGTCTTCAGACCAGTCCTCGTCGGCTGCCTGCGGAATGTTTTTCAACGTGCTACTCCCTTGCACCATCATCACCTCTTGCAAACGCGCGCGCCGATCGCCTTCGCGCTCCGCAAAGACCGTCATTGGTTCGCCGTATTCGCGGAGCCGCGCGCGGACTTGGACATCGTTTGTCGGTACGGCCAAACGCCGCGCCGACTTGCGCTGCTCCAGCATCGCATTGCGCTGTGCATCGCTTGTCCCAGTCACAAAATGCGCCCCTTCCGCTGCGGTTAGTTACCGTGTGCAGTAACACACCTAGATCCTCAAACGCGACGCTCTCTGCCATGGCCTCCACTGGCAGCGCGCGCGGTGCTCGGTGCACGGATGATCACGTGCGTATCGCTGGGTGTCCTTCCTTTCGCCATGGCCCAACAAGCGCCGCGCGCAGAAGAGGTGCTAGCACTCATTGATGCCGCTCCGGGTGGCGAGATAAGCGACTCGCGCACCATATCTCCGGTACAGCCATGCGGCCTGGAAGAGTCGCTCGCTCGAATCGAGCAGAGCACGTCTGCAGAGCAGGATCAGCAGGCGCTTGCCGAAGAAGATGCCATGCACAAGGCAGCTGCGCAGTGGCAGCTTGGGCTCCAGGGCACTCTGTTGAGCCTTCAAAGCAAGGAGATGATCAAGTTTTCCAACGTCGATGCACAGCCGCTCTTCCTCACTCTGGACGGGCGCGAATGTGTGCGTCTAGGCTCACCGGAATACCGCCTGTGGTCGTTGCTCCCTGCGTCCACCGAGCAGGGCATTGCACAAGCGGAGCTAGTGGACGCACTGGGTGCGGATACATTTAAGCAAGCACAGGCGCGTGCATTCCGCAACAAAATCGCTTGCCGGCGCCCGGATGGCAGCTTTGCGCGCACGGAAGCGTTTGCCAATGCGCTCACCGATGACACACGTCTTGAGCTGCGCGAGATTGCCAAGACAGGCGGACTCAAGGACGAGAAAAAGGTTGTTGAGCTAAAGAAACGCAAGATGCTGGGAAACCGCAAGCTGCTCTATTTTAGCATTACCAAGGGACCTGCTTTCGCGCTTACCATCCAGAAACTGGAAACGGATTTGACGGCAGATATGCTGGCCACAGGCTCGTGGAAAAATGCTGATTTTAAGGGGTACAACTTTAACGCCGAAGGCGCCGTACCTACAGCGGGCGCATTGCATCCTCTCTTGAAAGTCCGCCAAGAGTTCCGCAACATTTTCTTCGAGATGGGCTTTACTGAGATGCCTACAAATCGGTTTGTTGACTCGAGTTTCTGGTGCTTTGACTCGATCTTTGTCCCACAGCAGCACCCTGCGCGCGATGTCCAAGATACATTTTTCGTCGCGGACCCGCCGGCCGCGCAGGAACTCCCAGAGGAGTATCTGAAGCGCGTCGTTGAGGTGCACGAGAAGGGCGCATTTGGATCAATTGGCTACCGCTACCCTTTCGATCGCGAGGTCACCGAAAAGCTGGTCCTGCGCACACACACGACGGCCGTCTCGGCTGCGATGCTGTACGCAATTGCGAACCAGCCGGGTGGGTTCAGGCCCGCGAAGCTGTTCAGTATTGACCGTGTCTTTCGCAACGAGTCGACCGACGCCACACATCTCGCCGAATTCCATCAAGTAGAGGGAGTGGTCGCGGACTACAGCCTCACGTTGGGCGACTTGATTGGGTTCATGGAGGTTTTCTTTGCCAAGATGGGTGTCAACAATTTGCGTTTCAAGCCTGCCTATAATCCATATACCGAACCGAGCTTGGAGATCTTTTCCTACCACGAGGGGCTCAAGAAGTGGGTCGAGATTGGCAACAGCGGCATGTTCCGCCCTGAGATGCTGCGCCCGATGGGGATTCCCGAGGGAGTCAACGTCCTTGGCTGGGGACTCAGTCTGGAGCGTCCTACCATGATTCGATACGGCATCAAGGATATCAGGCATCTTGTCGGCCATCGCGTTCCATTGACCAGCACCGAGAAAGCAGCTGCTGTGCGCTTTTAGTCCGTAGCGACGTAGCGTGGCACTCCACGTGCACGTGGCTCCTGGTGACGACCCTATTTTAAAGCACGCTTCTTTTCTTCTCCAAAACACCGACATGCTCCGAGTGTGCGGACATGCGTTGAACGATTGGTCTATAGCGCGAATTTCTTGCAGAGCATCGCTGCACACGACGCGATGCTTGTCTAAGCTGGAGCGCTCGAGCGAGGCGCTGGAGCAACCCGGTGTGCACCTTTGGAACCCCACACGCAACCTTCATATGTCGCGCTCGCAAGCCTCGGAGACGAATGCGCTGGAAGTCGGCGTGCCACCCATGATTGAAAAAGATCATGCTCTGCTATGCAACTTGCTGAACAAGCCCCGGAGCGGTGAGTCAGGCCGCGATGTCGCGGGGCCGCCGACGGGCCTTTTTAAAATTGAGGCTCTACGCGAGCCCCGCGCGTTTTTGACGCTTGCGCAGACGACGCTCTATCGAGCACAGTTGCTTGTGAACCGCATAGCGCGCGCTGGAGAAGAGGATGTCGGTATGGACGAGCTGCGGCGCGTCGTACGCAGCCTCGACCGGCTCAGCGACCTTTTGTGCGGGGTGATTGACATGGCCGAGCTTGTCCGCCACGCACACCCCGACCCCACTTGGGCAGACGCGGCAAATGCGGCTTATGAGCATCTGTGTAATTTCATGAATATTCTCAACACACACACAGGGCTTTACGTCGCGCTCAAGCGTGCCATGGATGACCATGCTGTGTGGCAGTCGCTATCGGAGGAGGCGCGCGCTGTCGCTATTATTTTCCTGCGCGACTTTGAAAAGTCTGGTATTCACCTTCCGCCTCAGGAGCGTGAGCGGTTTGTAGAGCTCAGCGACCAAATTCTCGTGCTCGGCCGTGCCTTTTTGCAGGATACGAGCGCCAGTGCACCGGACAGTGTCACAGAAATCCCAGTCGACTTGCTCGAGGGGATGGACAGTCAATTGCTCTCGACGCTCATGTCGAGCGCAGAGTACAATCGGCGCCGGAACGTGATTGCCGTGGTACCCAACTCATGGGAAGCGCATTGCATCAGTAAACACGCGCCGAATTCGCAGGCAAGGCGCCTTGCATACATGGCCAGCTATACAGGCCGGCATAACCCCGTTGCGATCTTGGAGTCACTTTTAAAGGCGCGCGACAACCTGAGTAAGCTTACAGGCAAGCGCAGCTTTGCCGAGATGACGCTGGTAGACAAGATGGCCGGCACGCCACGCAATGTGGAAAACTTTTTGCGCATTATCTCGCAGGCACAGCAGCCCGCAGCACAGTCGCTCTTGGAGAAGATGTCTGCAATGAAGCAAAAATTAGAGGAGGGTTCCCAACAACCACCCGCGCTTCAGGCGTGGGATCGCGATTTTTACGCAGAAGCGTACGCACGCGCACACCGAGCATCAGACTTGCCTTCGCTTTCGCCGTACCTATCGCTCGGCTCCGTCTTTACAGGGCTTTCGCGTCTTTTTTATCTATTGTACGGCATTCATTTCCGCGCTGCGTCCGTCCAGCCGGGCGAGCTGTGGAGCCCAGACGTGCTTAAACTCGACGTCGTGGACGAGAATGAGGGCGGCGTGATCGGCACGATTTATTGTGATTTGTTTTCGCGCCCGGGAAAGCCGTCGAGTGCCGCTCATTATACCGTGCGCTGCTCCCGCCGTGTCGATATGGACGATACGGAATGCGATATGAAGCTTGGCTGGGCCAATGGTATGCCGCAGGATATCGATATGTCGAACCTTTTGAATGTGAAGCCTGTTACCTCGCCAGGACGCACCGGTGTCTTCCAGCAGCCCGTGGTCGTGCTCATGACCGATTTCCAATGGCCCTCACCCTTTCATGGCGGCATTAGTCTCCTCCGCTGGCACGAGGTCGAGACTCTTTTCCACGAAATGGGGCACGCGGTGCATTCCATGATTGGCCGTACCGAGTTCCACAACGTGTCTGGAACACGATGTGCAACTGATTTGGTCGAGCTGCCTTCCATTCTCATGGAACACTTTTTGACCGACAAAAATGTGATTCAGCTGGCGGCACACCACCACAAGAGCGGCGCACCGTTGCCTTACAATCTTCTGGTAGCACACCTGCACACGAACAGCAAACTGGATGCTTTGGATGCACAGCAGCAGATCTTGCTCGCTGCTTTAGACCAGTGGTACCATTCGGAACGTGTGGGCGAGCCTGGGTTCAGCACAGTTGCTGGGCTTGAGGAACTCCAGTCGCAAATGGGTATGTTCCCCGTCGTTCCGAATTCGACCTGGCAAGGGCAGTTTGGCCATTTGTTTGGGTACGGCGCGACGTACTACAGCTACCTGTTTGACCGTGCCATTGCAGCGCGCGTTTGGCAAAAATTATTTTCTGGTAACCCTTTGTCGCGCGAGGCAGGCGAGAAGTTCAAAAAGGAAATGCTCCAGCATGGGGGGGGTAAGAACCCTTGGTCAATGCTGTCCTCTTTGCTTGATGACGAGCAAATTGCAGTTTGTGATGAGCAGGCTATGGAAACGATTGGCCGATGGGGATTGGGCCATGTAGCTCCATGATGTACTTGTATGTAGCGGTGTATAGATCGTGTAGCATGCACGCTTGCATCCATCCTGTAGCTTGGGCTGCTTAAACTACCAGCGCTGCACCGCGCCGCTCGTTCGCGCAGCCACGTGCAAACAAAGTTTGCTCACAGCACGTGGAGCTAAAAATTCCTAGTCACTGAGCAGTGCAGCATCCAACTGTGGCGGCGTGGACGGCGTCATGGGTAGCATTGGGCCTGTCACGCGAATCAGTGCACCAGATCAGACGGAAATGCGACAGTGTGGTGCTTCGGACACAGGCTCATCCATTACATGTGCCGATCCTTTCGATTTTCCGCGAGAAGAATGCGTAAAAGATGTCGACGACGTTGACGAGGACGAAACGGTTTTTTCGGCATTTCGGCCCGCTATAAAAACATTTATTGTTGTCGCGGCTTCTACGACTGCATTCATGAGTCCATTTGCGATTAATATCTACATGCCTGCAGTGCCTAGCATATCCAAGGACCTAGGTATTGACAATGGCGAGACGTTGGTCTCTGTCACAACATATATGATTTTCCAAGGATTATCGCCTTCTTTTTGGGCGCCACTCTCAGACACGTACGGGCGGCGACCGATACTAATTCTTACGTTTCATGTATTTTTAGCAGCAAACTTGGGCCTCTCTTTCACGAATACGTACTGGCTTCTGCTTGTCCTTCGTATGCTTCAAGCTTGCGGTGCGAGTAGTGCTATTTCCATTGGTGCAGGATGCATTAGCGACGTTTCTCAGCGAAAAAAGCGCGGGTCGTACATGGGGTACTTCCAAACAGGAACACTAATTGGGCCCGCCGTGGGGCCTATTGTCGGCGGCCTTCTCTCCAAGCGCTGGGGGTGGCACGCAGTCTTCTTTTTTCTCTCTGCATTTGGCGGTGTTTACCTTGTATTTATGATTCTCTTTCTTCCGGAATCGCTCCGTGCTCTTGTGGGGAATGGGTCTTGTAAACGGGTTTCTATTTGGCGAACGGTGGTTCCTTTGCCGCTTTGGCGTGCAGGCACCGAGCCAGAGCTTATGAAGATGCCTCCGCGGCTCAATTTGCGCTCCATGGGCTTTGATAAGCCCTGGCGTATGTATGCTCACGCAGACATTGCTTTGATGATTACTTCGTTTGCATTTCCATTCGCCGTGTTCACCATGGTATCGAGCTCGTTATCGCCGACACTCACGGGAAAGTATGGCTATAATCCGATTGAATCTGGTTTATGCTATATTTCTATTGGCGTCGGCAGCGTGGTGGGCGCTGTGATTTCGGGCAAGTTGCTCGACCGGAACTACAAATACGCTTTTCGTAAGCATGGTCCTCTGTTGGATTTGCACAAGACAAGGTTGAAGCATATACACATATACAGTGCTGTATTACATGCGACTGTGATTATCAATGGTTGGCTGCTAGACAAGAGAATCCATATTGCGGCACCAATGGTGTTTCAATTTATTCTGAGTTGCTTCTCCATCCTTTATTTCAATGCAGTGCAGACAATTCTGGTAGACTTGGTCCCAGGCCGTGCAGCATCTGTGACTGCGGCACTCAATATTGGACGATGTTTGCTTGGTGCTGCTTTCGTTGCAGCTGTACAATATGTGATTGACGCCTGGGGCGAAGGATGGACTTTTACGCTGTTTGGCATTGTAAGCTTTATTTTACCTATACCCATGATTGAGCTGGTGATGCGCTTTGGCGCAAAATGGCGGCGCAAAATTGAAGAGAAGGAGACGAGACGAGACGAGACAAAAGGGCGCAATTCGCTTGAGTAGTATTTTAGGATTTGTATTGCAGAACATGTATTGTTGGATCGGCCACGCATCACCCGTGTTGCTGTTGGCCTCCACAAGTAAAAATGTCCAAATTGGGCAAGTGCGTATTGTTGGCGTCGTACTCCCTGAATAATTCTAGGCGACTGTTGGGCCTCACGCAATTTATCGCCGCCAGTGCGTGATGCCAAGCACATGCGTATGATGGAAATGTCTTTATTTGCAATATCTACATTCTGTGACATGGTTGCCACAATGAAATAAATGCCACTGGTAGTTTTTATGTCATCAGCTCCATTCCGCGGTTGGAGTATGAAGAACGCAAGCGAAGCTGTTCCCCATATTTGTACAAAATAAATGGAGCGGGCAACCCCAGGCACGCTGTGGCAAGCGCCAGTATACTATTACCCCAACCTTGTCCTAGGGCTGCGTACATATTGGGCGCAAACAGTGGAAATGTGAACGAGAAAAGGCCGCGGGTCATGACAGCTGCGGCGGACGCCGACGCCGCATACATCGTCACAGAGTCTGTAAGATACAGCGGGCTAATAAACATGGTCGCCCGCAGGCCACATGCCAAGATAAAAATACCAATGTCTGGTACTATCCAGTGTACGCGGTACTCCACTGTCCATCCGTACAAGAGCAGCCCTGCTGGCATAAAGATACCAGTGACAATCAGCAACGGCAGCTTGTACTCGGGTTTGCCGATATGGTTATTTTTTGTTTTCAAGCGACGGTAGTTCCAGTCAGTCCAGAGTCCACCGACTTGGCCAGTGACGAGGAAACCGACCGCCATGGCAATGTAATGCAAAGACGCAATGCCAGGTGGCTCTCCGTATTCTTCCTTGTACACGCGAGAAAAGGATGCAAGCAAGAGGTACTGACATCCAAACATTAATGCTTGATACGTGCAGACCACAAAGATAACCGGCTGGGTAAAGTAAAAGATGACAGGGCGCAAGAGCCCATGAAGAACACGCTGTCCAAGTGTTTCTTTTAGGGTGAAAATCGTGTGGTACCCATCGTTCCCAGTTTCCTTACGCAGCTTTTGTGCTTTGCGTTCTAACAGCACTGGCGTGTACGTTTCTTTAAGCGTGAAAAGACCTAACACGGTGATGGCAGCACCTATCATTGTCGAAGTCCAGAAGATCCACGGCCACTTATCCTCGCCATATGCTTGAATGATCCAGCCGGCATAAATGGGCCCAATGCAAGGGCCTAATATGGGAGATAAAGTATACAAAGACATGGCTGCGCCGCGCTCCTCGGGCTCGAACAGGTCTGCGACAACACCAGGCCCAATGGTAACAGATGCGACACCGGCGGCACCGGCAAAGAAACGGAGAACAATCATTTGTGTTGCGTTTTTGGACAGGCCACAGAAGACATTGAAGATCAGGAAGATGATGTTGGATACATGCAAAATATACTTTCGTCCGTAGCGCTCACTAAGGGGCGCATAGAAGCTGGGGGCAATAACGAAAGCGAGCATCGATGAAGACATCATCATGTTACCAATGACGAAGGAATTCACATTGAATTCGCGCCTTAATACATCCAGCGCAGGGACGTTTGCTGTGCTTGAAAGAGGGCTGAGAAAGGTGTAACAGGAAACGACAAACACAAGAAACATTCGATACGAGTAATTCCATTTCCGTGGATTTTGCTTGATGTCATAGTCATCGAATGTAACTAGATGCGGATCCAGCTTTTCTTTTAAGCCACTTTCTCTTTCGCTTTCTGCGCTCTTTCTTGGCTCGTTGCATTGATGATGACTGTAAATCGAACTTTTGTCGTCAATCGCATTGCTTTCTTGAAACGCCTGAAATAAATCATTGGGTGCTATATCTTCCCATGATTGCAACTCGGGGAGGAACTGTTTTGGGAAAGTTGTGTCACCATATTCGCTTCTTTGGCTATCAGGAAGCTCAATCACCTTTTCCAAATCAATCTCCTTCCGCATAAATAGGATAGGGTGGGGGCTACATGAGATAGTCTGACTTTTAACGACCTATACTACATCCTGGAAAAGGCCAATTCTAGAATGTTGCGCCATAACAATGCCAAGAATGCATTTTGAGAAAACGAGTGGCAGTGTTAATCTGCGTCCGTGCACACGTGCTTTATTAAGGGAGCACAACCATTGGATTAATTTTAAGAGCATCACGCTTTCGGCGCGGCTGTGAAACAGGGCTGTGCTATTAAGATTTGAAGCTGAATAGTGATTGCTAATGTAATTCTTGGCATATTTTTCTTGAGTAGAACGATTTGCGAGTACTCAACGTATGATTGACCAGAGACTGCACAAAAAAATTGAAGTGCAGATTTAAACTATGCAACGTGCGTTAAATTTCTTGGCATATTAGTAAACACATGCCGACCCAAGTAACCATTTTTTTTTCAAAATACAATGTAAACTATTCAACCGAGAAAAAAGCAGTTCTTAATGCAATGGTAAACGATTACGAACACATAGTACCATCGAGAGTTAGTTGAGTTTAGTAGACAGGGTTAGGGTTAGGGTTAGGGTTAGGGTTAGGGTTAGGGTTAGGGTTAGGGTTAGGGTTAGGGTTAGGGTTAGGGTTAGGGTTAGGGTTAGGGTTAGGGTTAGGGT